>NC_088909.1:44593939-44939772 GCF_037157495.1 Lathamus discolor | reverse complement strand
TCAAACACCAAACTAAGCTGAGAGTGGGAGAGGTCAGGGTGTAATTACCCTATGTAATTATCTAGCTCATTTCTTCAGGGTCTAGATTACCTATTTACAAAAACAACATAGAGGCCACCACCTAAGGGCTGTGGCACTATGTCTGGTCTGGCCAAGACAGAGTTAAAAGTTCCACAGTAGAGCAGTCCAGGTAGAGCTGTGCTTTGTGTTTATCACTAGAATGGTGTCCAGACGACACCACTCCAGAGTCTGGGCTACTGCTGAGCAGTGTTCCCATCGCATCAGGGCTGTCTCTCCGACACCCCCACCGCCCTCCCTAGGCCAGTGGGCTGGGGTGGGCAAGAGGTTGGGAGGAGACAGCCAGGACGACTGACCCCAACTGACCAAAGGGATGTTCCATACCGTATGATGTTGTGTTCATAACAGTTTGTGTGTGGGGAGAAAGTGATGCGCATTTGTTATTAAGGTATTTGTCTTTTAGAGAAATCATGATATGTCCTGGAGCCAAACTTCCCAGGAATTGGCTGTGCATCACCATGTTGATGGGAAATAGAAAATAGCTTTCCTTTGTTTCTGAGCACAGCCTTTGCTTTTGCTCATTAAACTGCTTTTATATTAAACCATGAGTTTTCTATCTTACTTTCTTTCCCTGTCCTGCTGTGGACAGAGAGCGATAGAGCAGCTTGGTGGGCACCTGGTGGCCAGCCAAGGCCAACCCCCACCACAGGCATATTCTGACTTAGATGAGTCCTGCTGTGTGAGTAAAGTAACATCCTGGCCCAGCTTAAAGCCAGAGTTCATCTTTTACTAGCATCACAACTCAATGCCTGAACACCCTGTTGTGAAGAGCCAGAACTAGCCAAGCCTAGCTTAACTCTGATATCTGAAATATCTCTGCATATGGTTCATAGGGCATCTTTGAAAAGCCCTCAGGATTCTGAATAACTCACAAGTAAAGTATGTGGCAAACAGTAATATAGATTGACCATCCAGAAATTGGTGAGCTACTGAACAGTGTCTGAATTACACAATGACTGGAGCCACCTTGTTAAAATGCTTGCTGAAAACACATGCTTGCTGTGGAACAATCCCTGACCAGTTATCAGTTTGCTAATCCTAGTAACAGAAAACTTCAAATGGCTGACAGTCACCAAAGGAAACCAAATACAAGTTCTAGACACACTTTTTTCTCTTGCATGTAATAGTGAATTACAGGACAATCATAGACTCATAGAATAGTTAGAATTGGAACAGACCTTAAAAGATCATTAGTTCAAACCCCCATTCCATGGGCAGGGACACCTTCCACTAGACCAGGCTGCTCTAAGCCCTGTCCAACCTGGCCTTGAGCACTGCCAGGGATGGGGCAGCCACAACTTCTCTGGGCAGCCTGTGTCAGGGCCTCACCACCCTCACAGTGAAGAACTTCTTCCTAATATCTAATCTAAATCTACCCTCTTGCAAGCTTAAAGCCATTATCCCTTGTCCTGCCACTAGATGCCCTTCTAAAAGCCCCTCTCCTCCTTAATTTATACTGACGACTATTTTCACGTTTTGAAATGTTCTGCTTTACTTATTAACTCTAATTCAGCAAATACAAACAAGTCAAATGTAAGCACAGACATAAAGAAGGAAAACATATCGGGAAAGTGCCTTAAAAACATCAATTAGGCAATAAAATGTCTTCAGCTTAGGCCATGTGGTTAGCATCTGCGAACACTTTTGAGTTCTGCAGCTGAGAAAACACTAGTTCGCAAAATCTCTCCAGCTAGCAAAGCCACTGCATGAATAGATTATTTCTATTCTGCAGAAATGTAAATTGGTAACTCGTTAAAAGTTCAATTAGTACAGATGAGTGAAAAACAAGATCTTGAGAGTCCCAAAAAATGTATTGAATAACATGAAACTATTTATTTCCTGTCAGGATAGTGAGGATATATTCTGGTCTTCCTGAAGGAAGCAATCAATACAAAACCTTAATTCCCAACGTAAGTGAAACCAGAATCATAGAATCATATAATCATAGAATAGTTTGTGTTGGGAAGGACCTCAACATAATCTAGTTCCAAGCACCCAGCCATGCACAGGGACTCCTCAAACTAGACCTGCTGCTCCAAGGCCCATCCAACCTGCCCTTGAACACTGCCAGGGATGGAGCATTTAACCCCACTTCTTTGGACAGTGTGTTCCAGTGCCTCACCACCCTCACAGTAAAGTACTTCTTCCTTGTATCTAACCCTAACTTTCCCATTTAAGTTTGCACCCATCAGCCCTTGTCCTATTGCTATAATCCCTGATGAAGAATCCCTCTCTGGTACCCTTATAGGCCCCCTTCAGATACTGTAAGGCTGCTATGAGGTATCCAAGCGCCTCCTCTTTGCCAGGTTGAACAGCCCCAACTTTCCCAGCCTGTCTTCTGTGCTCCAGCCCCCTTATTATCCCCATGGCCCCCCTCTGGGCTTGCTCCAGCAGCTCCATGTCCTTCTTATCCTGGTGTCATGGTTTAACTCAGAACCAAGCAGCCACTCACTCACTCTGCCCCCCCTCACCCCTTTCTTCCTCCCCCAGCTCCCAGAGAGATGTGGAGGAGAATCAAAGGAATGTAACTCCCAGGGCTGAGATAAGAACAGTCCAGTAACTAAGGTGTAACACAAACCACTACTGCTACCACCAATAATGACAAGGGAAATAACAAGGGAAGAGAATACAACTGCTCACCACCCACCAGTCGATACCCAGCTTGACCCAAGCAGTGATCTAGGCCTATGGATAACTCCCCTAGTTTATATACTGGGCGTAATGTGCTGTGGTATGGAATACCCCTTTGGTTAGTTTAGGTCAGGTGTTCTGTCTCTGGCTCCTTCTGGCTTCCCCTCCTCCCTGGCAGAGCATGAGGCTCAGAAAGTCCTTGGTCAGAGTAAACATTGCTGAGCAACAACTAAAAACATCGGTGTTATCAGCGCTGTTCCCAGGCTGAAAGTCAAAAACACAGCACTGCACCAGCTACTAAGGAGGAGAAAAATTTCTGCTACTGCTGAACCCAGGACAGCTGGGGACACCAGAACTGCAGACAGTACTTCTTAATTAACATCAGCCACATGGCACTGCCCTACACCCGGCACCGCTTTCTGCCATACATCTGATGGATCTCCATACACAGCATTCCTGAAGCACCCTCAGGTTGGCCCAGCACTGTGGTGGTCTTCAGCACATCACCCTGCTGGGACACCAGCTTCTGATGCCCAGGCTGTGGTCCCACCAGCTCTAGACAACTCAGGGTGCTCAGACAAAGCTGTGAATAGCTGCAGAGACCTTGAATGGCACCTGCCACCTCCGTGACGGCGGCGACCCTTGTCGTCCCCCCCCACACACACCCCTCCATAGTTCGGTCCGGACAACGCTCACAGACCCCCACACACAAACCCGCCTTCCTGCTGTGGAAACCCAGCGCTCCGGAAGGCTACAACCTCCGGCCCGCCCCTAAGCACGGCCGGGCTGTGGCGGCGGCTGGGACCGCGCTCAACATGGCTGCCTTCGTACGGTAGCTGCTGTGACCGCTGGGCGGTAAGAGGCCGCCGCGCTTCCCTGCTCGGCGGCTAGGGTGGCAGTCCGTTTCCGTGGTGCCGCTGGGTGCCGGCTGTTGAGGAATTCTGGCTTTGTACGAGGTGTAGGCACAAACTCCGAAAAGACACCTGTAGGGAGCAGTGCGGGTTTGTGTAGCTCGTCTCAGAGTGTAACCTGTAACCCGAACAGACGGTTTTATTAGCTGCGTTCTGATTCGGAGAAAAATCCAGGGACAAACTTGACAACAAAGTTTTCGAGCTGACAAGCAGGTATTCTTTATTCCGGCGCCGGGAGACACGGGGGATAGCTCCCCCTAGCGTGTGTCTCCCCGTTGCTACACAAGCCGTCCTTATATAGTCCCTGGGCATACATACATTACATCGTTTTCCAGAAAGTTCCCCGCGTGCGTACAGAATTGTGGTGGTGGTCTCTGAGGGTCGTTTACTTCTTCCAACAATCTTCATCACTTCTGGCAGCCTTTGGAGCATGCGCAGTAGATGCTCATACCAGTTTAATTGGTTCGTTAGCACCAGAGACATAATAATCCTCCTGTCCTCCTCCTTATCAGTTAGGTTAGCTGTAGCCCATCCTGGACACCTGCCCTTCCCAGATACTCCTTATCCCTGTGTCCTGTTCTTCTAGACTGTTTTTCTTAAAACTGTATCAACTAGAATGATTTACCTTGTACAAGAATTCTCAGTGTGTTATCTAGCTGCACTCTATTATTTTTTCTATGTATCATGCACCTCAGTAATTTTCCATTGCTACTGTCACAAAGCCATCAAACTTAACATTACTTACAACTGATTCTAAAGGTTTATATATTCCATTTTGTGATTTTGTGACTGACCCCCTTGTCTCAGTTCCTAGCAGTTAAGGGTGTTCAGGGTTGCCGTGAATCAGAGTTGGCAATTTGCAAGGGTTATTAAGCTGGTTTCATACATTAAGCTGGTATTTTTGTCAAACAAGATGAAATGTGGGCAGTCTTCCTAGTGTAGATTATGTGTTTATAATCAGGTAGGTAGTTCTGACTTGCCAGAGACTGGCTGCTGGGAGAGGCAAGGCAGTTGCAGTGTGGTGAGCAGCCTCTGTTAAACCCAGCTGATGTTACAGTCTTTTTCATTCATTCATCAGAATACATCTTTTATATACAGTCATAGGCTCACTGTCACTCATCACCCTAGTTTTATACCTGTGTGACTTAAAATTAGTTGAATTGCACCAGTATAAAACCAAAGTAATGCTGTTACTCTGCACTGTGGTGTTGTCTGCTTAAAAATAACTAATAAGCATTTAAATAATACCAATTTTGAATAATACTTTAGTTTGTTAAATACAGAATGACAGCTGTTCCAGTACTGCAGGTACTGGTCAACAATTTCAGAACTGGAAGATGAAAGCTGAACAAGCTAAAGTTGAATTCTTAAGAACCACAAAAAATCTTTTTAGATATTTTTAGTTTTTACTCAGTAAGCTGTACCGTTTAAGTATGTTTTCATGCTGTTCTGGTGGTAATGTAACTCTAGGTTCAAGGTCAGAGTTTATGGTAATTAAACCTTTAGGCTAAGATTTCCTTTTGAGGAACTCAGGCAGATTATAATTGTTGTTACAGTAGTTCAGGATATGCTCATGAGCTCCAAAATGCCTGTTGCATTAGAAAAAAGAAAAAAGAAAGTGCATGTGACATAACTGAGTTCTCAGTTTTCCTACTTAGCTGTTTTTACCCTTACTTAAAGCCCTTAAGACATACCAACAAAAAGGGAAGTGCAGCAGCATTAAAGAGATTCCTCAGAGAAGACTGAAGACACTTCATCTGAAATACGTAGGCGAGTGCTTTGGAAAATGGGGGTTCAAGACAGCTCAGGCACAGAAGTAATTTAAATTTGTTTCTTCACATCTTGAGTAAGTGCTGTCATAACTGTTCTGGCAACTGAAACAAGCAGAAGGTTTCTTCTTGAATGTATGAGTGTTATGAGGAAGAGCTGACACAGCCATCCATCTGAAGGAGAGGTTTGTAGTTGTGAATTTTCAATGAACAGTGACACTTGAATCTCACAGCACTGTTTTATGCTGCCTGAATCAGCTCCTCATTTATTCTGGATCCTGAGTTACAGCTGAAAAACTGACTGATAGGTAATGTAGACATTCCCAAGCATCTCCAAACAAGACATGGTATTTAATTTTGGCTCATTAGCTTTCTGTAGTTGTCCTCTGAAGGTTTCTAGTGCACTGTGTGGGGAGATAGGGTACTTGGCACAGCAAAGCATTTAAACTGTGAACCATGAACTGCACCATATAACGGTTTTAACTATACAGCTGCAGTAGACTGTTAAAGAGCCAAGCTGCTAAGAGAGACAAGTTTCTTGGGCTGTTGGTAGTGTTGTTTAATGTTGTACAGATGTCTGTACTGAGTGGCACCTGTTGAGCTTTCTCTAAAGCTTCTGAAAGCAAGAAAAGCAAGAAAGCTGTCTGTACTATACATAAAGCATTGTCATTAAGTAGTGTAGCATTGTATTAAGTAATTCAATATATGAAGTTACTTGAATGATAATGAGCTTGAATTTGAATCTTTAGTTGCAGTAGTGTTACTACTAGTGTTGAGGCTGAGGAAATATACATGTTTTGTGTATGCTGGGGCTCCATCTATGTGTGCAGCCACATTAAGACAACCTGCCTCTATCCCTGCACTTTCCAATGAAAATTCTCATAAGGCTGACTGACAGTGAGCATACGGGTAAAATTCCAGGCCATTTCAGTGAGTGAACCACTTGCATGTTAGCAAGATAATTTCTTTGTTAGCATCTTTCTTTTGCTCAAGTTCTTGGGTTACTTTGGTGCGTAATCTTACAACAGCAGAAAGATTTTCCTTGAAAACAACACTAGGAACAAAACAGTGATTTGTGTAAAATCTAAGAGAGTCTGTTGATACAACCTCAGCTGGATACTGACCTTGGAAAATCCTGGGGCTTTAAGTATCCGTTTCTTGTTCAGTGCAGCAACCTTTTTTTCCAGGCTTGCAAATCTAGATAAAGACAAAAATCGATATCTTTACAATAGAAAGACTGATTTCAGGATAGAAGACAGCGTTCTAGAAGAACTGGAACACAGCCTGACTGTCAGTAGGAAAACTGAAAGTAAGTGGGGTTTTACTTGGGGTTTTGTGTTTGCCTTTTTTTTAATGTTACTGTTGTTTGTTGAAACGGTTTAAAAATCAGTAGAACAGAGAGGTTAGTTCAGGTGGAAGGTGGATGCTGATAAAAGCATGGTATTTCACCATGTGTACAGCTTATAAAGACAACTTCCACAGGTGGCTTGCAAAATTCAAAGGCATAAACATTTTGGGCATTCTGTGTTAGTAACTATTTTAATCTTGAGTGTAGCAGATACTATTCACAACTTTGGTGGGAAGTTACTGTTTTAGAAACTTGGAATCAATTTTGTGTGTGTATTGCAAAATCTAATATAGTGTAGCTAAGGTACAATAAATATATGCTTGCCACAATGTAAGTTTCCACACACTGATTGCTGCCTTTAAATATACTTTTAAACAGTTCTGTTTGCATTTTTCACATCTGTGGCTAATTAATAGTCTGAATAGTGCTGTGAGATGGTACATGATGTGTCCTACAGTATCTGTTCTGCTTAGGGACTAATTAAATACTTGAAGAAAAAAAGTGCTTCCCTATTCACAGTACCTAGACTATTTCAGAAGTAATCAAATAAATCATGCTATGCCTGTTGATGTAGAAGATCAAAACAAAACAAGTTGAAGAAAGGACACAGAGATAACTAAAAATATACTCACCTTACAAATTTGTATGTTTCAATGTGCGTCTTTTAAATAAAGAAACTTAACATACCTTTATGTCCTGCAATTCTTAAGAAATTTACTTATTTCCAAGGAATAACTAAGTTTAAAAAAAATCAGAAAACTCCAGGGGTAAGAAGGGAGCATGGAAGTATGGATGGAGATACTGTTGTGACACATGGACTGTCACACTATATGCGTGATATGAAGGAATGTTAGAGTACGAGCTTTTATGGTGTGTACTAGAACTCCCAAACTTCGTATTTACTATCTTCAGGTCTTTCAATATCATCTGTGTGCTATATGCTGTCCATGGTCTTAACAGGTACTAGTAAAGTCATGTTTTAGCTACATTTTGTTACATTTAGGTCTTGAACTCTGTTATCTTAAACCAAATCTTTCAGGATAGAAGATACAGTTCCTTAGTACCTAAGATGTATCCAGAACATGTGTATATCCTAAGATGTATTTATGAAATCACCAGGAGCCAAGTGGTAACAAAGCAAATAAGTACCTGCATGCCTGGAGTACATGAAAACATTGATTGTAACTTAGTTAACACAGCAAATAAACAAAGCTTGTTGAAGCAGTACATTCGCATACACTTTCCAAATTTGTTTTCAATGCTGAGTGTTTTGAGGCCTAGGCCAGAGTCTCCCTCGGAATTTTAGAGGAGGTATCATCTGCATAGGCAACATTCTCCAAATTCCAGTTATGTCATAAAAGTTTTGGGGTGTGGGGAGAGCAAACTGATGTAACCTAAATACGACTATTCTGTTGGCCCCTTCAGAAATAGGGAACTACTGATTTATAAATCTGTTGATACAGTGTGGGGAGCTACATGGCTCACACAGTCACCTACATGCAGTTACAATCATGCTAAAATGCTTAGTATTACACAGTTTGTTAGGATCAAACAGACTTTGTGACCCGGCTTAGATGAAATCCCCAGTTTATCGTGGACACTTCATTGCTCCTGTTCTTCAATGCAGAAATTGTTAGAATTATGGACACCTTATTTTGTCTCAGAGAAGCTAAACTCCTCCAGCAGCTATCAAAAATAAAAGACTGTGAAGAGACTTCAGCATCAATTAAAATACATGAAACCTACACCTGAATGTAAGTCATTATGAAAGATTTAAAAACATTTCCATCTACAGACAGGTTCCTTGCATAGTTGCTTGTGATTCTTCTGCAGACTTGGGATACTCCTGCAGTCTATCTGCTTTTCCAGGAGTCTCAGAAGGGAAGAATGCGGAAATGCATTTCTGTGTGGAAACAGGGAAACTTCCTCTCTCTCAGAAGTGGTGTGGGTTTGCTTCCTCAGGCTGTTGAAAGCCAGGTATTTTCTATGTCTAACTTTGCCTTACGTAAAGTTAGTATTCTACTGCTGTTTAGATACACTCCCTTTCATTTGGTAAAAGGTCACAGAGCAAGGGTGTACAGAAGACTAATTTCTAGCCATCCACATGGATTGAAGTGTAAGTTGGAATATTCTGTGGGAAATGCTGAAAGAACTTGTTCAGTTTGGATGTTCTGAAACTTTTTTGAAATAGGCACATTCTCCCATGATACTCTCCTACCTCATGTGGAACTTGGGTTGAAGTTCTGCTAGCTGAGGGCTTTGTGATGTTGGATAAAATGCATCTCATTTCATCTGTGAAGTGTCTATTCTATAAGAAATGCATTATATTCTTCAGCTGTCAGCAAAGATGACAAGAACTAACACGGCATGAAAGCTGAACTAGGGCGTTTCAGATGACATAACAGTACCAATTTAGTTTATTTTTTTTTTTTTTTAAAGCCAGGTTAGTTAAACTGTGTGTTCAATATGTGTTCATAGAAATGTTGTGCTGGTTTAAAACAGATTCTAAAACCTTTCTTCTACCATTTCTACCACAGATATTCTCTAGGCAGCTGTCTTGCTGTTTTTCTCCATATCAAGACTACAGTATGCTGACATTACAGGATAAAGTCTTACTTTGATGGGTCTTTGTCAGCTTTGTAGAAGTAGGTTAAATAGGATTGCTGCATCCTGGTGTAAACCAAAGATATGAACAGTCACTTAACTGCATTGTTATAAAAATAAACAAAAGTGGAAACTTTAGAATAAGGCTGCCCTATTTAAATCAGTTGAAAGTTAGTCAGAATGAGACTTACTTAAAGGAAGTAAGCATTTATACTGGCTTTGCGTCCAGTGATCTAAATCACTGTGGAATCACATCTTTTGAATAAATGAGAGTCTTTTAAGGCTATTTGAGATGAAAATGCATGCTTTTTCGTACACTGAAGTAAATGTCGAAGAAGCCTCTGCAAGTGCCTGCATTTCTGGATAGTGCTGAATTACTGGTAAATACTTAAATAATAGTCTCTTTTCCTCTTTCCCTTTTTTGTTGTTGACAAGCTCAAAGAGATGATGGAAGAAGTTGAAAATGCAGTCAATGCTTTTAAAGAGGAACAGACAAATACTTTTATGGCAGTGGACCGGCAAGTTAGGTGCCAGTCCCAAAGCAGTGAGTGATCCTATCTGAAACTGCAGTTCTTGTTACATCTGTCCCAAAGAATGTCTGTTCCCCTGTATAGGCAATATACCTATGCCATACTGACAGAGAATTACAATTCTTTCAAGAGCTACCCACCTGAGTAATAAACAATAAACTGACATAAAAATTGAATTATAAAATAGGATATGGAATTGTTAACTTGAAGGGAGAAGAAAATGTATGCTTAAAAAAAAGCATAATACACCAACATTCATAACTACCCAAAGTTGAGATGAATGCCATAATTTTAAGTGATTTTAGCAGGCATATGTTAAATACTGCTGTGTGATCTATAATAAAAAAAGTGAGAAAGCAGATATAGTTGCTTCTTTGTCCTAGGTTTTACTACTAGTAGACTTTTAATTCCTATCTGTATGCCAGTTTGTATCCTTGGAGCATGTTTTCATCAGACCAACAGGAATGTGTACAGTTTTCATTAAAATCTTACCCTCTCCCCTTCCCTCCCCCTCATTGTTCTTCCGCAGTCAATTAAGAGGTGGAAAGAAAAGCAGCAGCAAGAAAAGCCAAGGAAACTTGAAGGAGAAAAAGAAATCAGAAAGAATGCTTAAGGAAGAATCACAACAGCATGAAGAAGCTCAGAAGCAAAAAGCAGCCGAAGAAAGAAAAAGACAACAAGCAGCAGCAGAAGCATGGAAGGAGCTGAAAGCAATAGCATTCGCAATGGAACAAGCTTCACAACTACAACTAGAAAAAAAAGAAAGAGAAAAAGCAACAAAAAGAATGCCAATGCCACATGAAGTTAGTGTTGGAAAAGTATACCTTGCTGAAGAAAGAAAAGGAGGAACTTGAGAAGCTTGAAAAGGAGAAGAGAGAGGAGGCAGGAAGAGAATTGCTGCAGAAGAAATTAAGTTTCAACAGAGTGTGCATAATTACATCCCCGTTATGCATGTTTTAAATTCACCTACTTCCTCATACAGTATAATCTATTAAACACAAGTTTCATTTATTTAAATCTATTTGTGATTCATTATGAAGAATAGCATCTGTTGCATACAAGAAGCAGTATAAAACTTTATTTTATACAAAAGTGTTAATTTTCCTCACTATTTTAAGTTCTACAGGATTATTCAAGTCCATATTTCTTTCTGCATAAAGAAATGGTTTTATTTACTTCACTGGGAAAATGTCTGGGAAAACCAGCTTGGGCTGTGTTGCTCTCCACGCTATAGAAAATGTCAGAAGACCTGATGATTGTATGTAGATATGAAATCAAAAGACCTGTTTGAATATCCTGAAGGTTTCAGTATCTGTAAGGGCATGATAGATTCCATTTCAATGTGAATCTGATTATTGGAGAGCTGATAGCATTGTCACCATTCCCACTGGAGTTCATTTTTACAGAGATTAAACTACTACAATTTATTTTTTCAGAACTACATAACTATCATTTGTTTGTGCATGACAAGCTATAGCAAGTAGCTACACAGTGTAACTTCATTCTGTATTGTGACAAAATAATTTCAAGACAACAAGAAAATATAGCTCAAAAGGCTACGTACGTATTTCATACAACTTGTTTTACTTCCAAAGAAATGTTTGGTTTTCTATTTGTTGTATGTTTCAGGATCTACAGAAACAAGCTAAAGAGGAGGAGAAACGAGAAAAAGAAAAAAGGCTGGCAAACTTAAGAGAGAAGGTAACCTCTTTTTTATCTTAATCTGACACATGTGCAGCTTAGCTGTTTAAGCAACCATTTTCCTCACTGGGACAAAAATAATAATTTTTCCTTATCAGAATGGTTCATAAAGGCAAAAAAAAAAAAAAAGTCATGCTTGTTCCCAAGAAACAAAATTGCAGCAGGCATAGCTGCCCTTTAAAAAAAAAGGGGGGGGGGGGAGGGCCGGAAGGGGCAAGGGAGAATTAATTTGTCTCCCAGCAGTATTTATTCTGGGTAAAGTGTACAGCTCATCCAAATGAGCTGCAATAACGGGTGATGTTTTTTTATTTTTAGATGGTTTTCTACCATTAGTTAAATAAGTAGACTGGCTCCCAGAAGAGTTTTGGGAACATTGTTTGATTTCTTGGAGTTTATCCTTGTAAATCACTGAAGTTTAATGACAGCAAGCAGTTGTTGCCCCTCTTATTTTGTATTCACACTGTTTCCTGTGATGGTGTGAAGGGAAAAAACATCTCTTCTAGCTGTCCACCTGGCTTTGGTTTACTCTGTACCTTTTATCAGAGAATCGTAGAATAAACTAGGTCAGAAAAGACCTTTAAAATCATCAAGTCCAACCTTTACCCCAGGACTGCCAAGACCACCACTAACCCATGTCAGTGAGGGCCTCATCTACACAGGTTTTTAACGCTTCCTGGGACAGTGATTCAACTGCTGTCCTGGGCAGCCTGTTCCAAAGCCTGATCACCCTTTTGGTGAAGAAATTTTTCCTAATATCCAGTCTAAACCACCCCTGCCACAGCTTGAGGCCATTACCTCTTGTCCTATCATTTGTTACTTGGGGGAAGAGACCTATCCCCACTTCACTACAGCCTCCTTTCAGGTAGTTGTAGAGAGGGATAAGGTCCTCCCTGAGCCTTCTCTTCTCCAGACTAAACACCCCCCAGTTCCCTCAGATGTTACTCATCAGACTTGTGCTCCAGATCCTTCACCAGCTTTGTTGCCCTTCTCTGGACCTGCTCCAGCACCTCAATGTCTCTCTTGTAGTGAGGGTCTGTTGTGGTTTAAGCCCAGCTGGGAACTCAGAACCATGAAGGCACTTGCTCACTCTCTTCCCTTTTTCCCACCCCTACTCCCCGAGGGATGGGGTGGAGAATCGAAAGAATGTAAACCCCATGGGCTGAGATAAGAACAGTCCAGTAACAGTAACAGTCCAGTAACTAAGGTACCATACAAAACTACTACTGCTACCCCCACCAGTAATAATAATGATAAGGGAAATAACAAGGGGAAAGAATATAAAACTAAAAGGGAAACAATAAACACAAATGATGCACGATACAATTGCTCACTATCTGCTGACCGATACCCAGCCCGACCTGAGCAGCAACCTGGGCCTTCTGGGTATCTCCCCTCAGTTTATATACTGGGCATGACGTGCTGTGGCATGAGAATAGCCTTTGGCTAGTCTGGGTCAGGTGCCCTGACACTGCTCCCTCACGGCTTCTTGTGCCCCCCACTGGCAGAGCATGAGAGACTGAAAAGTCCTTGATCAGGGTAAACATCCCTCTAGCAACAATTAAAAACATCGATTATCATCACTGCTCTCAGGCTAAAGTTGAAAACACAGCACTTTGCGGCAGCTACTAAGGAGGAGGAAAATGACTGTTAGAGCTGAACCAAGGCTAGGGGCCCAGAACTGAACACAGTATTGGAGGTGCAGCCTTGCTGAGGACCTAATGAGGGTTTGTAACTCATTCTGTGATCAATGAAAAAGATCGATTTGCTTGTTTGTTTCACTCTGAGGTTGAGGTTCACGTTAACAAAAGACCTGTACAGACTTACCATGGGCTGGGAGGTACGCATAAAAGAGGTCACACTACCAGTCTCAGAACCAATTCTACATATTCGTTGTAGGTAAGGAGGAGAAAGATGGATGCGCAGCATTACGAAATATAATTATATATGACCTCCTTATGCTTGTTTTTTTGGCCTTGTTTTTAGCCTGGAGACAAGGGCTGTAGATGAGCCTGTTGAAGGGTGAGGGCGACTTTCAGCAGTGGAGCGGCCGACAGCGCTTGGGAGCCGCCACAGAGCCTGACTGACCCAGTGACACCTGCTGCCTTTGTATCGTGTGAGCGCGGCTGCGCACGTCACCCGCGTCCGCTACTGCCAAACGCGCGTCTTCCGCGGGCTGTGACGTAGCCGCGGAAGGGGCGGGTGTCGCCGCGCGTGACGCAGCACTAGCGCGTCGGGCACGGGCGGCGGGAAGATGGCGGCGGCGGCGGCGCCTTGTTTGGGAGAGGCGGAGCGGCTGGACTTCCTGCGGGAGCGCCATGTGCGCTTTTTCCAGCGCTGCCTGCAGATTCTGCCCGAGCGGTACTGCTCCCTCGAGACCAGCAGGTACCGGGGCGGCATCCGGCGCCGCTGGGAGCGGGGCGGCTGGGGACCGGGGGTGACACTGGGGCAGCACGGTGGGAGGGCGGGGCGTTCGCCGCTCGCCGGCTTCACTTGTTCCCCCTACAACCGTTTTTCTCCGGCGGGTGGTCGCGCTGACGGAAAAACTTTCCTGGAGAGCTGCCGCCGCAGGAGCACGCCGTGCCGGCCCTGTGAGCGGCCGGAAGAGAAGCGCTGCCTGTATGATCTGCGCACCATCGCACGGCTCCCCAAAATACGAGTGCATGCAGGGGCTTCGTTTGTGCGCTCTTAAATTCCCCCTTATCCACGATGAAGACTTGTTGATCCTTTTAATGTGTTTAAGGTCTGTGCTTCACTCCTGAAAGCCGATTTTAAAATTAGTGGCTTAAGCCTTTTGCTGGTCGAAGTCAGAATGCATGCTGTTTTGTTTTTTTTTCTAAACGTAACAGAATTAGTTTAAATCTCCATTAGCTAGTAGAAGCGTTAATGTACTAGAGAAGTATGTACCTCATTTGGAATTTGAGGGACAGTTGTAATGGCTTCAGGATCCATTTACTTAAAATTCTTAGTCTTTACATAGCATAGTTATATCTGGGGCACAAGAGAATCAATATTTTGATTGTCAGGCTGCACTTGATAAAAACTTGGAGACATGTAGAGGGTTTGGTATCTCATTCAGCCAGTAAAATCACCAGATGCTTTTCACTTTCCAATGTTTTGCAAGTCACACCCCCCTTGAAGAATGCTTACTACCTGTTGATCAAGTCTTCCTGCTGAGCCAAGCTTTGTTTCAGTTGAGAGTACAAACACTTGGTAGAAACGTGTAAGAACTACTATGGATAGCGCTGAACTGTGTGGAATAACACTTTATATTCAAAAGGGAAGTCTGAAATTTTTATTTCAGAGGTGTAAGTCATCAAGAATTAACTGATGTTTCAGTGTACTTTGCCAGTTATTTTAAATGACAGCACAAACAAGTCTAGGCGTGCTGTACTCTTAACTCTGAAATATTACAGTTACAATAACATGTATTCATACTAGAATCATAACGCAAAGGGCTAACCTTGGCCACATTGTCACGTAGAGAAAGGCTAAAGAAGTGTTCTGCCTTAAGGAGGGAAGATCTGATCACAGCCTTCCATTACCAAGAAAACTAGCAACTGAAAAGGTAGGAGTGCGCTGCTTACAAGGGACCATGGTGGTGGGTGTCCTGGGCTATGCGAACAAATTGCTTCACTGAAAATTGTTTAAATGTAGGAAAGATGTTCTTTGCTGTTGCACAGTGAAGTGATAGAGTCCTTCTTGAAGACCTGGCTTGTCAGGGTCCTGTGTCTTCTCAGGTACAGCCCCATGCTCTGCAGGAGGTGGGACTGGTGATCTCCAGAGGTCTCTGACAACCCTGTTGTTTCTGTTTTGTGATTGAGATTGCCAAGCTGTCAGTTTACTAGTGAACTGAAGCAGAAGCCCTGGTTTACATGGGCTCTTTCCCATTCTTTTAAAATAATGCTAATTATAATGCCAATTGTTTTGAAAATTCTTGAGCAAACAATGGGTTGCCTGAGCTTAAGCTTAATGTGTGGTCATAGTGACCACAATACATTAAATAACCAGTGCCCCATGTATTGTGCATAATGGTTGAGCAGCTCTGATTGAACAAAAAAACCAGTTTTCTGCAAATTGGAACTGTCAATTTGCAACTATTTCAGGATGACTTAATTTTTGGGTAACGAGCACAGCCTAACCCTTCAATTAGGATAAAAATGGCAGTCATCTAAACTTACACATTTTTTTGAGTTTTTACTCTGCCAGAGGTTTTCCAGTTCTCTCACACTGGTTTTTAAATCGGTGTTCTGCAGATATGCATACATATCTGTTAAGAAATTCTAAGCAGGGGACTGAACCATAAATGTGTCATCCCCAGTTTGACCTTGAGGGTACTAAGTTTTTGGTTTTGACAATTAAAAGGTCAGTGGCCCACGTTCAGAAAGCTTGAGCTGGCACTGCTGCAGAAAGAAATGCTGTTACCCTTTTATTCTTACTTTTCTTGTTCCTGCATTTGTGTGATTCTGTGGTGAATTAGATGGGGAAACTCAAGTAAATTAAAGAGAGAATTGTTAAAAAAGATGTCAGTGAGTTGGTTTTAGTTCACTGCACTGCAGCAGAAATGGCTGCATTTGTGGACACCAGGCAGTGTAGTAGAACATGAAATTTTCCACACAGTGCTGGTCCATTCTGAGTTAATTTGTAGTTTGTCAAACAATAAAAGAGTAAGTATGGCGATAAAAGGAATTCAGTACTACCTTTTTTATTCAACATACTGGCTCAAAGCCTTTATTTCTGTTGTTACTGCATGCAACATCAGCAACAGTAGTTTTTAAGTAATCTTTATCCATGCCTGAAGATGAAGAGCGCTGAATCTATCATCAGAAATATCTTTACTTGCTTGTCTTGGACAGGAACTTAAAACAAATGATACCTTTTTTTGTAAGCTTTCAGTAGGTTGGTTAAATAAATTTCAGCTGCCAAGCTGTGATGCTTGACTTCCTGAATTAATACACATGTAGTAACTAAAGTGGTATGAGGTTTGAAGAAAAGTAACAGCAAAAGTGATGCCAGACTTGGGGGCTGTCTTACAAAGGGTGGCCCTCTGTGGAAATAGCTGTATACAAAATTTTTACGCTTCATGATATGTTGTGAGCTAAGGTGCTGCTAAGAATTTCTTTTTTAGGCTTAGAACATGTAGCTGTTAATTTTTGGCGAGGGAGTAAGGATGCAGTAGCTAGGTGGCTGCATCAGACTTTATGTCTAATGGTGCCAGATGTTCTTGGCTGTTATATGTGAATTCCAGCACACTATGTGGGCTGTTCTTTAGTCATGCTGGTGCTACCAGAGGATTATCTCTCGATAAGTAAACTGAAACTTAACTATATGTAAACCCACTTTCTACATTTATCTGATCCATGTTCTGATCCATCCCCAGGGATGCTGGGGATGGACTATTCATTAGGGACTGTACTGATAGGACAAGGGGTAATGGGTTAAAACTTAAACAGGGGAATTTTAGATTGGATATAAGGAAGACATTCTTTACTGTAAGAGTGGTGAGGCACTGGAATGGGTTGCCCAGGGAAGTTGTGAATGCTCCATCCCTGGCAGCGTTCAAGGCCAGGTTGGACAGAGCCTTAGGTGACATGGTCTAGTGTGAGGTGTCCCTGCCCATGGCAGGGGGTTTGGAACTAGATGATCTTAAGGCCCTTTCCAACCCTAACTATTCTATGTTTCCATTCTATGTATTTTTAAGAATAGATGACAGTTATTGTCTGTCTTGTATGTACAGCCTTTGGGTTTGTACCTAGTTTGCTGCAGTTTCTACTGCTGAAGTTGGCATGTTATTTGTGCCTCACTGGAAGTAGCATAGCTGAGTAACACAGTGTGAAAAAGTCTCTAAGTAGCTTTCAGTACAAAATTGTCTTAACATGCTGTTTCTGAAAATCAGAAAATACATGCAAGGTTTCCAAGGAATAATTTACTGTAGCTGAACAGTAGCTTCCTTGTTTTGTTTTGTTTTGTTTTTTTAATAAAACTAGTGGGTTTGCTTGAAAAAAGTGGGTTATTATACAGAATCAGATTTTGGGTTACAAAGACCTGATAAACAGCAAAAAATTGATACAAGCCCTGAAGTATTATTTTTTGCACTTTGAAGGACAGGTTTTTAGTCATCAGGTGGCTTAAAAGATACTCTTGTTCCAGCTTTGTGTAAACCATACATTTTTAGCTTTTTATACTCAAAACTTGTAATAATAATAATAGGAAAAAGACATGTTTTAGAACCCATGATTATAGAATAAGTTTACACTTTCTGCCATGAATACTTGTACTAGTGGAGCTGTATGCTGTTCCATGTTGGGGCTTCGGGTTTGTGGTTTTAATTTTTTGAGAGGACCTTAGAGTTCCGTGGAGGGATTTTTTGAAGAAGGAATTTGGATCTGCTTGAGCAAGTCCAGAGGAGGCCATGAAGATGATCAGAGGGCTGAAGCACCTCCCATGGAAACAGGCTGAGAGAGCTGGGCTTGTTCAGCTTGGAGAAGACACAGGGGAGACCTTAGAGGAGCTTCCAGTGCCTAAAGGGGGACTAAAGAAGTCTGGAGAGGGACTTTATGCAAGCGCCTGTAGGGACAGAAGAAAGGGGAATGGCCTAAGCTGACAGAGGGGAGATTTAGGTTAAATACGAGGAAGAAACTCTTCACTGTGAGGGTATTGAGGTGCTGGCACAGGTTGCCCAGAGAACCCGTGGCTGCCCCATTCCTGACAGTGTTCAAGGCCAGGCTGGACAGGGCTTAGAGCAAGCTGGTCTAGTGGAAGATGTCCCTGCTGGTGGCAGAGGGATTAGAACTAAATGATCTTTAAGGTCCCTTCCAGCCATAATTGTTCTGTGATTCTGTGTTAATGTCAGTGTTCAATATCCAGGCAGGTTACAGATCAAAACCTTTTGTTTGCAAGAATGGTATGAAAAGCAATGGAAAAGCTGCGGGTTAAAGTAAACGATAGGGGGAGGAAAGAATCAAAGGATGTCAAAAAAGGTAAAAGAAAATAAAGTAACTTCAGGTTGACAAGTCACCATTATTAGTCTGAGTTCTGGCCATCGTTTGTGCTATGTAGTCCTAGCAGTTTTGAAGCAGTAGTTGACATAAATTCTGGTTGTGAATGGCCAGGCAATGACTATAGCAGCCTGTCAGCCCTCCAGTAGCAATGTCACCCTTTGAGGTTGTGTCACTGTAGTGAGATGAGTGTCTGCTGCATCATTATTTGGCTGCTGTTATTTAATTAGAAGAATTCTATTGGAGGTGTGTTTGGGCTGACTGACATCACCATTTTGTCTTTGTTCTTACTGTTAGTGCTTCTGATGCAGAACCACATGCAGAAATTACGTGGCTGCAGAGGCTTCTGTCCACGTCTGTCTCTCATCGTCAGAGGTGCCTACTACTGGCAGACAAGGTGGTTCATCAACTTGTGACTTACATATTGTGACTGCAAATTATAAGTTAAGTCTCTGAAGGAAAGCTGGCGTTAACTTCTGAAGTTACTTTGCTGAGGTGTAGTTTCTGCCTGCTTAGCAGCTGTTTCACATTCCATCATCTTACTTGGTGAAAGGAGAGCAGGGGTTCCTAGAAGAATAGTCCGATGCAAGGGTGGGTTGCAGAATATTATATCCCTGTAATTTTAATCTGAGTGAGAGCTTCCAAGGTACCATTACATGAACACTTTCTCCCATAGCAAGCTATCTCAAATTCCTAACACAGTGCCGTTGCTTTGGTGCTCTGTCAAAGCAAGTAATGGAGCTGCTTGAGGAGCCATGTTTTAAACTAGGTGACTGCAATGGTTTGAGGTGAAAACAAAACCCTCAAAGAAGGTGTTAGCATACAGGTATAGTAGCACATGCTTATGGAAGGAAATGGGCTGTGTGCAAGAAAGACGTTCAGCATGCTAGCTGTTCCACTCTTCCATTGGACGTTTGGATTTGAAGTGCTTGATTTTTGGTGTTTCAATTTAGTCATCTATGCTTGCAAGAAATAAGTACCTCTAGATGGTGATTCATCCTGTGTGCCTGTTTATACATTGATTAGTTACAAAGGAAGCCTTGTTGTTTGAGATCTTACAGAGAACTGTTTACAGTACAAAGAACATAATTTCGTTATGCTTTCTGAACTAGGCTCTGTGTGTTGCACCACTGTCAAAGGCTGAAAATCCATGGATACATCTGTTTCTGCAACCGTTTGTTAATTTCCCCATGATATTTACGGTGGGAAGTGTAAGTCTTATCTTTTTCTTTTAGGTTGACAATTGCATTTTTCGCACTCTCTGGTCTGGATATGTTGGATTCCTTAGATGTGGTGAACAAAGATGATATAATAGAATGGATTTATTCCCTGCAGGTCCTTCCCACAGAAGACAGTGAGTGAGTTTTTAGTTTTTTTTTAATTGATATTAACATCTTTACTTTTGCTTTTTACCTGGGGAATAGTGGTAATATTCTTTTGGTTTTTATAATATACAAAGTTGACCTTCCTGAAGTGCTGTCCTGGTAGTTCCAGATAGATATGTTAAGCAAGTCCTAGGAATAGATCTCTCTAGATTAATAAAGCTAGAAGCAGCAGTTAGTTTAGCTTTTTAATGTATACAAGTTGAAAAAATTGAATTTATTTGAAGATAAGACAGTATAAAATAGTATAATAAAGTTGCATCTTTAAGCATCTCAGAGGAACATTTCACCTGGTTTTAAAAGAAATGCATATGTTGTGTAAGATGACAGATATCATAGTGATTATATTGACTTTCACTAATTGTAGCTATGCCAGGAACTTCACAGGTTATGGTTATTTGGAATATCTTTTGGAAAATGGAAAGTATCAGTTAAGAAGCAAAAAGGATGAACTCAGTTCCTGCTTTAAAATTAATAATCTTTTCCTTAGATCTGCGAAGGTTAAAGTTACCTGAGTTTTTAGGAGTAGTGCTGTTTCTGCATCCCGACTGTCCTCAGATTGGAAGGTGCAGATCCAAGCCAGAGAGCGAGCACATAGGAAGGGTCCTCTTCCTGGCAACTTGACAGAAGTCAGAGAGGTGCTCTTTCTGTGATTAGTTGCTGTTGGCAATTTTTAATATGGCAGCCCAGGGGAATGGTTAATAGCAATAGAGGGCGCGAAAGGGAGGGAGATGCAGATGAGATGACTACTGCTTTGTGGCAGAAGGTGCTGAAATGTGAAGTGATGGTGTGGGGATACCTCTATGTTGGTCTCTAGAGAAAAGGTAATTCCAGGTACCCCTCTGTAAAGTCATGAACATGTACTTCATATTTTGCATGGTTGTAGAAAGAAAATTGTCCATTTCCTTATAATATCTAGGCTAATTATATACTAAAAATTAGGTGTTTTCCTTGAAAGCAGTTCTATGAAAGAAAAGCGTTTTTATGAAGTAAGCATTTGGAAGTCAAGGTTGACGATGCTTAGTTTTTACAGTTATAAAAAGGTCTTTTTTATTATTCTGGAGACTTGAGAGCCACCCCAGGCATTAGTTCTAATAGATTTGTTTTCTTGTGTTGTATTCCAGGACTGATTCTAGAAAAAATAGGGGTTTGGATTACATAATTATTCTCACAACATTTTTAATTGTGAGAAGGTTCCTCTCCCTTAAGGTTAAAAATTCTTTCCGTGATGTACGTGTTGGGTTTTTTTAGGAGTTGCTCACTTTCTGATCTTTATCCCAGTTTTCAGGAGTGTATTCTGAAAGAACAGTGAAGTTTTCAAGAAGAGAGAGTAGAATAGGCGTTTTTGTGTTTGTTTAATAGCATGCGGTAGTTCTTCTGAGGGTGTTCTAACTAGCCAATGTTTGGAATAGTCCCATTGTCAAGAGCCTTAGAGGAAGAACAGTATAAATTTCAGCATGCAGATGTGGAGCTAACAGTCCAGGGCACAGCTGAGATACGCTCCTCTTTTTTCTGGCTATCATCATGAAACTACGGGAGAGTAGCTTTAGGAGGGCACTTTTGGGAGTGCATTCTGTGCTCTTGAGTAATTAATATTTCCTTTTCACCAGAACAAACTTCCCCTCAATCCTGTATTTTTGTATCAGATTGTAAAAACTCTACTGTTGTTATACACTTAGGCTTTTGGTGATAAAGCTATCTGGTCACTTGACCCCTAAAATTCAGCATTATTTTTGTTCCATTTTTACTTCATCTGATGGATAATCGAGGGTGCAAAATGTAAACTTACCAGCATTAGCAAGTTAGATATTGGATGACTACATGTGCAGAGGAGAATGTATACCCTCCTGTAGAGTCTACTTTGAATAAAATGTATTTATTTTCTGTTTTTTAATCCTGGATGTGTGCAACCTTTTGTTAATTGACAGCCTCGCAGCATCAGAGCCCTGACGCTCTCTTTTTCCTCTTTGAAGAAGTAGCTAAACCCTGGTAGGCTGTAGATGTCAAGTTGTTAGTTTTGAAATGCTTGTGCATCTCTAGCTAAAGAAAACAGTTGCTAGCTTGATATATCAGAATCCTTCCAGGTGAAAAAAAACCCAAACTTTTGCATCGCTTTTAAATAAACTTTCTATTGCAGGTTTTTTTACATGCTTGCTGATAAATGTATTTTTTATCAAGATTTAGAATTTTAATGTTCTTAATCACGCTTTTTACGCTGTAGTTACTGGAATGATGAATTCCAGTAATCTTGCCTTAAGTAAGTGTATTGTACTTTATACAAGTCTTCACAGATTTTGTCTGTGTGACTGAAAACCTAAGTCTTGGGGCTTGATTTTGATCGTGTCACTGTTTGAATTCTTAGAGTGAGCAAAAAGAGAATTCCTGTAATTCTCATCAGAAAAA
The DNA here is from genome assembly GCF_037157495.1 of Lathamus discolor. Classification (NCBI taxonomy): domain Eukaryota; kingdom Metazoa; phylum Chordata; class Aves; order Psittaciformes; family Psittacidae; genus Lathamus; species Lathamus discolor. The sequence goes on along the minus strand of NC_088909.1, from coordinate 44,917,420 downwards.
TAAATTCCTCTGCTGTTCATGTCTATCCCTCTAAAGGTTCCATATCCATAGCACTTCAGTTGACTTTTATTTGAAGTACTTTTTAAGATGGCAGATTCCATTTAGTTTGAGCATGCTGTTACTTAGTAATTGTTCAAATGAATGTGAGACAGAACAGTTGATGCTCTGCAAACTTAGTATCTATTTGTTTTTATCAGTAACAGTGAAAGTAGGTACACTGGCTAGGATAGAACTCATTTTCCCCATAGTAGCCTGTTTGCTGCTGTGTTTTGGGCTTATGGCTAAAACAGTGTTGGTAACTAACGATAGTGTTGGAGCTACTGCTAAGCAGTGCCAGCACAGCGTCGGGGCTGTCTCTCTTCCCATCTCTGCACTCTTGTTTTCCCCTAGCAGATATAGTCAGGGGACGCAGCCAGGACAGGCCCTGACTGACCTTAGGGATACTCCATATCATCTGACATGATCAGCAGTAAAAGCCTGGAAAGGGGGGGGAAAAGGAGGTGATGTTTTTTGTTGTGACATTTGTCTTCTTGAGTAACCCTTACATGTGCTGAGCTCCTGCCTTCTGGGTTGTGGCTAGACACCTGCCTGCCTGATGGGAAATAGTGAGTGAGTTCTTCCTTTGCTTTGCTTGTTCCCATAGCTTTTGCTTTGCATATCAAATTGTCTCTGTTTAAATCTGTGAGCCTTCTCCCCTTCTCTCTGTTTTCTCACCTGTCCATGGGAAGGGGAGGTGAGTGGGCGCTTAACTGCTGGCTGGGTTCAACCCATCACAGCAGGGCATTACAGAACCTGGTAGAAAATTGTGAATTTTGTGGTTTAGAATACTTGCTAGACAGAATATCACAACATACTGTGATAGATTTAGGTAACATGTTTGTATTTAGTCATATGTGGTATGTCTGGTGGCTCATAAAAGCTTCAACTCAGAGGTTTGTAGCATTTGAAATTTTTGGGTGAAACTAAAGCTTATGAATGCAAAATGTTGAGATCTAGATCTCACTGGGTAAGAAAGCAAATACATACTCTAATGAGTCCAATTGAAATGCATTAAAGGAAGGTAAAGATTAAGGTCTGTCAGGATAGACTATATTCTTCTGTGAGTTTATTGTAACTGATGCAAAAAAAATAATGTCCTTTAGGTACCATAATTTCAGTTGAAGTGTTCAATACCAATTCTAATTAGGAGAGAATGGTATGTCGCGCAAGCAAGCTGACTCTCCCACAGAAAGCTACGATCTTTAGCTGTAGGCTCAGTGTGATTACTGTCTTTGAAGGACCCCTGTCTTCTATGACTCTTGCAAAATAGTTTGGCTATATAGTCCTTACATTTGGGCCGTTGTACTTCACCTCTGCTTTTAGTAAATGCTTTGCTTAGGCCCATGGCTGATACATGTTTTTGTTTTGTGTGTTCACCGCAGAAAGACCATGCTGTGTGTCCTTTCAGAAAAAAGTTGAAATCTTGAAAAAAATGGAAAGTTATTTCTTTCATTTTGAGGAGGGTGGTGCTCTCTTACAAGCCTTATCAGAAATTATATGTATTTAGACTTGCTTTTGAAAGTGTTAGTAAAATTGGAAAAGGGTTGATGGGAGATCCTGTTTCAGTTGAGTGTTCTTAAGATTATTGTTATGTCAGACTTTTACTATTTTTCTTCTCATAAAGCAGCTCCTAGACAGAATTTCCAATTGAAGTACAACTCTTGGCTCTGTATTCAAGTAATCTAACTACAGACAGACAGTGGCGACACTCAGCCACCAGCCTCCCCCACAGAATCACTGGCATGTGTTTGGCCCTGTTTGAGAGCTGGTTTAGCTTGTTAAAGTGGAAGAAAGCATCCATTTATTTGTCTAACAGAAGGTTAGCTGTGTGTTCTGCTTGTGAACCGTGTTGGCTGCGAGTGCTAGTGCCAGTGCCAGCCTTACTAAAGGGAGAGAGAAGAAGATCGTGCTTTCTGACAGCAGGCTGCTTCAGTAGCTTTGCTGTACTAAGGAGTGCCACCAAAAGGAGAGCTGAGACATATTTCATTTGTGGGTCTGGACCCCCAAAACCCATGCATAGAAGGCTGAAAACCATTACACTACATGAGGGACCTAAAACTTTCTTCTGTCAAAGTCTAAATTTAGATAATTAACGATTCTTCTTTACTTGTGAGTCAGTACTGAAGAAAATGGAAAAAATGACTGTTTTTTGAGATCATTGTTACATGTGACCTTTCTGGTTGTTTGCTTCTTCAGCAAAAATATTAATTTTGCTCCAACATAACTTTCTTCAGTGGCTACATATGAAGTGTTTAACTGGATGTGTAATTGACTTTGATTTTAGAGAATGCAGCTTTACATTTTATGACTTATTCTAGTGCTTTGATTTGTAAGAATAACTATTTTATAGCCATAGTTCAGTAAGAATTGTTTATGCTTACTTTTGTCTGGATGTACTGCTGTGTCAGCCTGTGTTAAAGCTGCGACTTTTTATGTTAAGATGTTAGTGATATATGTAAGCTTGCTTCTGTCTGTACTTGGCAAAATGAGAGAAGCCTTGGAATGAGAGAAATGCATTGGTAACTGAATGGGATGAAGCAGTGGTAAAAGTTACCAATCTTCCCATGCAAGACAAATCATAGAAGATAAATAACTAAAATGTCCTATCTGTAGCAAAAGAGCTGCCAGGATAAGTCATCTGTGGTCATGACTTGAAGCTCTGTTACATGTTTTAAGGACTTTCTGACCTATATACACATAAGTAATGTGGCTTTATTCATGGGAAGGTCTCAGCTCTTGATAGAAGTGTGGAGTCTTTTGGTTTGGGAAAAGGGTTAATTTTCTTTAGTTGCATTGTTGGATGTGAAAAGTTTTTCCAGGTGTGTTTTGGTCAACATGCAAAAGTAGTTGTGGCATATCAGGCATAGACTCCAGCTCTGGTGAAATCTGAAATCATTTATTTTGCATCTTGCATCCCTTTTATAGTCTACTAAGTGCTAAGCAGTAACTTTCCACTCGTACTCCCTTATCATCCCGATTTAGCAAAACTGCTGAGGGTTACAGATATTCACACTGTTTGGTCTGTCTTTGAGATGCACATCCTGCTTTATCTTGCAAGCCGCCTGCTTTATTTTGCAAACCCTTTACCCTTCATAGTTCTCTTTACAGTTCCCAAGGCTTAGGCCAGAGCAGGGCGTTAACACCTGGTGTTTTCTTCACTGTTCCCAAGGCTTGAGCCTGTTCAGGGCAACAGCACCTGGTATTTTCTTTACCGTTCCCAAGGCTTAAGCCGGACCAGGGTGGTAACGCCTGGATCCATCTCCTTATCTATTTCTATCCGTCACCCACAAGTAGTAGTAGTAGTCGTCATGCAGCAGTTGATGAAATGTCTGTTATTTTTTTGCACTGTTCCAAGCTCTTTCAGTGTTTAAATATGCTTAATTCTGAAAGTGAACACTAGTTGGTACCATTTCATAACTGCAGCTATAGTTGATGCTTCAGCAGACTGTGCTGAGGCTGAACTAGTCACTCCAGCAATTTTTTATTAGGTACCTACAGGAGAGAGTCCATCGGAAGCCAGAGAGGGACTTTTTACGAGGGCATGTAGTGACAGGACAAGGGGGATGGCTTTAAATTGACAGAGGGGAGATTTAGATTAGACATTAAGAAAAATTCTTCCCTGTGGGGGTGGTGAGGCACTGGCACAGGTTGCCCACAGCAGCTGTGAATGCTCCATCCCTGTCAGTGTTCAAGGCCAGGCTGGACAGGGATTGGAGCAATCTGGTGTAGTGGAAGGTGTCCCTGCCTGTGGCAGGGGGTTGGAACTAGGTGATCTCTTAAGGTCCCTTCCAACCCTAACTGTTTGTGGTTCTGTGGCATAAACTGTGATCATATCCTTTTAATTAGTGTTTGTTTAATTTCTAATTCTGTTTCTGATTTTGACAAGCTGTGATTCAGGAAAGTAGGCAAAAATTTGATTAGGCTACTAACTAAGCTGTTCTGTGATATAGGAAGTATCAAAAAATCAGAAGACCAGTTGAAGATGAGGTGATGTGCATAAACTGAAAGACAGTGGGTTTTCCCCAATTCCAGTTTGGTTTCCATTTGTTTTTGAACTTGTATGTTTAGAGGAAGCTAAAAAACACCAATTGAGATATGATGTCAGTGCTTCAGAGTCACCTGATTAGAAATTAATCTGCTTTTACATTTCCTTTGCTCTGCATGCTATTTTTTAATTCAAGAGTTGTAACAAAAAATTTAGCAATTTACTTGTAATCCCAAAGGTCTGGGAAGCATTTGTTGCATACATGTTAATGACAAAGGATTTTTTTTGGAGGAGGGGATAAAATTAATTTTAAACATTATGAAGTAGTAAGGGCATTGAAGAGCCATGCTGTTCTCTTTCTGCTAGGATCTAGTGTGTAAACTCTGGAATGTGAGATCAGAAGTCACTGACATAAAGAGTAAGAATAGATTTTAAATCAATGACAGCAATACAGTTAAAAATACAGTATTTTAAAATTGCCAGTGCTGGGTTTTAGTTCGTAGCAGTTTAGTAGTGCGAGAAAAGTTTTTATATATTACATGGAAATTCAACATGTAAAGCAAGTAACAGATCCTGATTTCATTCATGTACTTTATTTTAAACTCTTTTTTTCAGAGTAGCTGTCAAGTCAGAAGTCAGTCAAAGTGACTCACTAAAACTACAATAACCTGAGCTTGGCTTTCAACACTGCCATTTCTACCTTGGTAATGAATTACAAGCTACAGTCTAGAAGTCCAGTGATGGGGATCAGTCTTTCTGGGATGAATCCTTCCATCTAGCAACTAACAGCTGAGTTCAGTTTGACTGCAGAGTGTCCTGATTGTAGCATGTTTTAATTTGCAGCGGGGCAGAACAGCTGGGTGCTGGTAAGGTAGCAACTGTTTTCTGGGTGAAGGGTTTCCACATTAGTGCCTTTTCAAACTGAATTTCATAGTTTCATTAAGCAGTTAAGACAGATTCATTTTTATAAAAAATGGGCCAAGTGAATGGTGATTTTTTCCACAATGTCACCTAGGGAATTTGGTGTATAAGAAGTAGGAATTCTAGTTCTCTTCTTACTGATTTATTTACATTGCCCATTTTTCATATTGTGATGCTTTTGGAAAAGCGTCTCTCAGGACAGATATGCGCACATTTTTTTTTTTTTTTTTTTTGGTATACAAATACTCTGTTTTCTGTTTGTGGGTATAACTTACCAGTTTCGGTGCAGGTTGAAATGACCTTTGTTACACCTGTAATATCATCAAAAAGTACTTTTGTTTGAAAGGTGAAGGAAGTGGAAAATTGCAGGTGGTTCACTCTATGTAAATTAGATACAAAGACTTGTTTGGTAGAGAAACCAATTTGCATGCTTTAATGAAGTCAAAGTACTTAGACTGATAAGAGCTTCTAGTTTAAATGTTGCATACATGCAGAAAGTATTTAAAATTAGAAGCCAACATGCTGTCATGGTTTAAGCCCAGCTGGCAACTCAGGTCCATGGAGCCCCTCGCTCACTCCCCCCCTCCTCCTCCCACTCCGGAGGGATGGGGAGGAGAATCGAAAGAATGTAGCTCCCATGGGTTGAGATACGAGCAGTCCAGTAACTAAGGTATAGCACAAATCACTACTGCTACCACCAGTAATAATAATGATAAGGGAAATAACAAGGGAAGAGAATACAACCGCTCACCACCCGCTGACATACCCAGCCTGACCTGAGCAGTGATCTAGACCTTCCGGGTGACTGCCCCCAGTTTATATTCTGGGCATGACGTGCTGTGGTATGGAATACCCCTTTGGTCAGTTTGGGTCAGGTGTCCTGTCTCTGCTTCCTCCTGGCTTCCCCTCCTCCCTGGCAGAGCATGAGGCTCAGAGAGTCCTTGGTCACAGTAAACATTACTTAGCAACAGTTAAAAACATTGGTGTTATCAGCATTGATTCCAGGCTGGAGGTCAAAACCACAGCACTGCACCAGCTACTAAGGAGGAGAAAAATGGCAGCTACTGCTGAACCCAGGACACATGCTGATAAATGACACCAGAACTGGTAGACCACATTTCATGGTGATGTTTTTAGGACTTTCATCTTATAACTTTTTTTGTTTGGTTAGTGTGGTGCAATTCTCCTTAATCTTCATTATTAAAGGCTGAAGAGATGAGGGGCAGATGGGCGGTGGGAAAGACGGGGAGAGAATTTAAGAACACTGAAGTAGCATTGAGCTATGGCACTCATTAGACTTTTACTTTCAGAGGCTGAGGAGCAAAGTAGTTGATTTTTTTTTGCCATGCAGAAGCAGATTTGAACCCTGCAAACCTGTACTTATTTCTAGACTGTGTGGTGCACACTTCTTTATGCCGGATGCTCGGTTATTGTGCCACATTTATTATACTGAATCACTAACAGAAATGTTTGATAGCTGCAGCCTTTTGTACTATCTTGGTTTGGGTAAGATAAAAATGGCTCAGTTGAAAATTTACCTTTCACATCATATTAACTATTTCATTCTGACAGTACTGAGTTAGATCAGTGATAGCTCACAACTGCAAACGATTTGTCCTTTTCCATGTTGCATAGCATCTTAAAACAACTCTGCTTGGGACCCAATGGTATTACCAGGCAGGAATCCAGAAAGGAGGAAAAAATCTGTTAACTCTGGCTCTGGGCACTTTTCCAGGGGAGCAGTCACTTTTTTTGTGTGCCAAGTGTGGAAGACAGTTCTATGCTGGTATGAACACTATTTCCACCATATCAAAGTAATCTGTTGCTTTGTCATTACAGCAGGATCAGGTTTGCTTGTGGTTTTGTTTTGTTTGGTGTTTTTTTTTTTTCATTAGAGTGAAAACAGACTGAGTTTGGGAATATACTGAAAGATATGTGCAAACTCTAGTAATACTCTCAGTAGTGTTGAACTAACAGATCTTAAGCTTGACTAGAGAATCGTTATTTTATAATCAGTGTTTCAGCAAAACAAGCTAGTTAAGTCCTTATTTTTTTATTTTTTCCAGGATCAAATTTGGATCGCTGCGGATTCAGAGGCTCTTCATATTTAGGAATGCCATTCAGTCCCTCAAAGGTCAGTTCATTGAGAATGTGTGTACATGTCTGAAATATTTTCAGATAGGCAATAAACAGTCTTGTGTTTTTTTAATAATATTAACTGCATAATCACGGAATACCTGGAAAAACAGGGATTTTTGCATTGTTAACACACCAGAATGTTTGCAGACCTTTTAAGAAACATGTATAAGAAACATACTAAAATGGTACCGCTCACGTTTCCAGGACAGTGAAAAAATTGATCTACAAACTGGGGCTTGTCACAGTGTACTTTCCCTGTTCTTTGATGTTACTGAAGTAGGAAAACTTCTCTACTTCAAGAGCTATCACCTGGTAGAGAAGGGTATAAACCTTCATATTAAGTGGTGCTTAATGCACAGTACTGGAGTATTTCTCTTCGTGTGATGAAACAAGCATATCCACTCAAAGATAGTCAAGTCTCTGCTCATCCCAGGTTTTCTTGACCATAAGATAGGATGCTTTGAAGCCCATGGAACTGAGGTTCTAGAGGGTTAAATCTGTATACAGAAAGAAAGTGCCCTTAATACAAGAGAAAAAGGAGGTTAGCACAGGCTGCTAAAGAAGGTATAGAGGTCTGATGGGGTCGGAAGAGGAAAGTCAAGGCCAGTGTGCAAAGGACTGTGAAAGATACGGTAGTTCTATCCTGTGTTTAAGAGTGAGAAGTCAAATTCACCAAAGAGTGGACGAAAAATGTGCAAGACCACTAATGTATCACCAAGTGCTTGATTTTTGTAGCAAGATTTCAAATATAAATAAATGGATCTTGGGATCTGAAATTGAAAGCAAGAATAGACATCTGATACACGGATGACTGTAAGAATGTTCGTTAAAATACTTGAACTAACTTGACTGTGAAGGTAGCACAGCAGCCTGTTTTGACCTTATTTTTGTTTACTCTTAACATCGTAACTTCATATTTCTGAGTAATTTGCATGAATATAAATCTACATTGGAGTAATAACTGCATATGCCTCTTTGCATAGCAAATCATCCAAGTACTCATAGCAGTAATATTCAGGAGTAGCACTTTCTAACAAGGAAAGATAATTGTGAAGAGAATTTTTTACATCTCTACATGGGGTGCTACGGCTGCACATGACAGGGAAGGTAATTTGTCTCTTAGTTTGCGTTAATATTACACTACAGGTGGTGTCTTCAGTGTGCTCACACTGTAGTAGAAAGATGAATTCGTCATCTGTTTTATTTGGAATTGACAATTTAGTTGGCAATCCAACTACCTGATGAGCTTGAAAGTAGGAAAACTTCTTAGAAACTAAACCAGTTTGGGATTTATATTAGTGACTTATTGGGATGCTTTGTTAAAAATAAAGTTAGAAGACAAAATAGTAGATAATAATTTCAGTGTAGTTGTATAAGAAAAAGACTAGTTTTACTCAAAAGGAAGATGTTTTTCTTTGATAAGTCACTTACAGAAGCTGAGGTTGTCATGCTATTATTGTGGCATAGCAGCATTATAAAATGAATGAAGACAAAATTTTACCAGACTGAGATGATAAAAAATTATCAGTCATGTTTCCTCAAAGATCTGGCTCAGTGCCATGTGGTGCATTCTTTTGACAATCTTTTTCAAATCTTCCCCAGTTGAAGAGCCAGTTCTGGATATAGTTTGAGATCTTATAAAGGTCCATGAAGACAAAAAGTCCATAAGATTGTCAAAGTATCATTATCCCTTCCCAGCACTTTCTGGTGTTTTACTTTAACTCTTGACTTCCAATAGTACATGCTTCATACTTAAATATTCTCTTCTCAAGAAATATGTTGCAGCCCATCAGTGTCTTGTAACGTGTTAGCCAGTCTGCAGAAGGGACAGAGGCATGGAATCGAATAGGCTGCAGCAGTTACCTACAGGGCCATTATCTTTAGAAAACTATTTTGCAGATGGACATGCTTAAAGTTCAAGCACTGCAGTAGTTTTTCCATTGCATCTGCTTTAGAGAGATCAGTTCTGCTTGATCTATCAGCATACAAAGATTCAAAGTATTTTCAGTAGTATTGCCCTAAAATGTTCTGAAATAACTCAGAAAAACTTGTAAATCCACTTTGAATTATTATTAAGGTCTTATTATTTTTCTGTTCATTATTTTAAAATGTTCTATTAGATCTCCATCTTGAAAAACAATTTTCGGAAAAGCCTTTAAGCGTTTTGGATTTGCATGGACAATTACTATTTATTACATGTATTCCAGTGATTTCATTCTTGAACTCTGAGAAAATGCCACACTGGAGGTCCCCAAATCTCTTCTGTCATTAGGGACCCTCCAAAATAGTAGAAAAAGGCAAGGGATATGTTACAGTTTCCAACTTTACTAAATAATACCTGGATAGCTCATTTGGTTTTGGTCTGGGGTTAGTTGGGGGTTTTGAGCTGTTACCCTTTCAGTGCCTGAATGTCGTAGCTATGAAGCTCTTTGTGACTGTAGTAAAAGTGAGCAAAACCTTATCCATATGACCAACTCGACACTCACAGCCATAACAAGCCTTAACAGTCCTAACTGTAGGTGAATGCAGAGGGCTGCTTCTGTCACTGCATTTAAAATTAATCATTTAAAATAGGGTAAAAATTATGTTCTGAAGTGGCTTCAGTTTCTGCAGTCTATCTGATCTGGTGTTACTGGAGTTTAAACTGGCTTTTTACTTAGAGGTGAACAGATGGGCTTAGGTCTTTTCAGTCTCTTTAAAGTGTTATGAAACGGTTTTAGAGGCTAGATTGAATACCTGGAACTTCTGTGTAAGATTGCAGTAAATAACATGTGCTTTTACTTGGGGAAGAAAGGTATGATTTTGTTCCCAACACACTGTATATTCTCAAGGCTAAAGCAATCCATATTTGTAACACTGATGCCAGATGGGAGAATAAAGGTTTTTGAAAGTGGCACTCTGCTTGTGTAGAAGTATGTTTAGGAGTATTGGTTACTAGCATCCTTTGAAAATGTTTGGAGAGATCTTACCAATGCTTTTGCAGCAGTGAGACTTTCTCAGCTGTCTGCAGTGGTCAGTGGGAATTGTTGGTGACCATGAGTTATGCTTAAATGGCTGTTCTAGACCATGTGGTAGGGAACATTATCACATCACTGAACTAGATTTCAGTGTTTGAAAGCTTCCCCTCACCGTGCATCTTTAAGCATCAGTTCTTTTAAGGAAGACTCAGATGGTGGAGACCATGGTGGTAATACCCACGTAGAAGAACTATTTTACTCTGTCACCAGTATCCAAGTTAATCTGTTTACTGTGTGACTTACTGTCAGTGACAATAGATAATGGTCCGTGGTGAAACACACAAAAATAGAACAGTACTGTTTGACACGGGCTGTGGGAACATAACCTTGAAAATAGGGGAGTTAAGACCACTGTTAGCAAAAGGGGCAGTTGCAAGGGACACGAGATAATGGTCTGTGGTGGCTCCTCTCCAAAAATTTCTCACTCTCTTTCTCTCTCTCGAACTAGAATCCTTGAACTCTGGAACACTTAGAGACCGTACTTATTACGATAGGTGAACTGTAAGAGAGAACGAGACCAGGCCGTATCACTTGTTGTCTCATCTGACTCTCTCTGCACCAGTGTATTAGTTCAGATCAGTAGAGAGCACTTAGTAAGAACAGTTTAAAAAGAGCTCTCTCCAAAAGAGTGAGACACGCAAACTAGGCCCCTTTTAAGTCTAACTAAACCAGAAGCTGCACTCTGAGTGAACTTCTCCATTAGTGGGCTGCTCATCCATGGAGCCAGACTACAGCTGGCAAGGACTGTGAAATGCATATGGTGTAGGCAGTTGTACCTCAGCACTTACTGTTCTGCCCTCCAGACCTGTTCCTGTTGCATTACTCCTTCATGTAGATATATCCTTGCTAGATTAAATATATTTATTCTGGTTGTTCAGTCTAAGTGTTCAACAATCCATCCACAGTTTAATGGCTTTCTTGTTGCCAGTTTTTGAGATACAACTTCTGCTGTTCTTAAAATAAACTGAGGCAACAGACATTGTTTGCTCTATATCCATCATACAAGCCTAGTTTGTGGTCTTTATTAAAACTACCAGACTTGCAAAATTGTGTATAGCTCTGGAATTGCTGAAGCCCTGTTCTGGAAAAAACAATGTGCTGCTGCTACAGCTTGAAATGTTTGCATAGAAAATGAAGTACAGTTAGAATTTTTGCATTGTCTGGATACTATAGGGATTGATACAACTGGTTTGGGGAGGATGGTAATGCATAGTTTCATGAGCATACAGTATATGTGGTATTGCACTTTGTTTTTACTGCAGCAAGTAATAGTGTAATAGAATTACTAAAATACAGAATTCATTAAAAATAAGGGGCCCGGTTATTTAAACCTGCTTGTAGGCTACCAAAGCTTTAGAAGTAATATGGCATTAGCATGTTGTCCTGGGTTTAGCTGCAGCAGTCAGTTTTTCTCCTTCTTAGTAGCTGGTGCAGCGCTGTGTTTTGACTTTCAGTCTGGGAACAGAGCTGATAACACCGATTGTTTTTAGTTGTTGGTAAGTAATATTTATTCTCGCTGAGGACTCTATGAGTCTCGTGCTCTGCCAGGGACGAGGGGAGGCCGGGAGGAAGCAGAGACAGGACACCTGACCTAAACTAGCCAAAGAGGTATTCCTTACCACAGTACGTCATGCCCAGGGAGGTAACTGGGAGTTACCCGGAAGGGTACGGGCTCTCTTCGGTGGGGGAGAATCGAACTCATTCGGCAAGTGGTATTGTATTCTCCTCCCTTGTCATTTTCTCTTACCATTATTACTGGTGGTAGCAGTAGTGATTTGTGTTGTACCTTAGTTACTGGGCTGTTCTTATCTCAACCCGTGGGAGTTACATTCTCTCGATTCTCTTTCCCATCCCTCTGGGGAGGGGGGTGGGGGAAGGAAAGAAAGAGGGAGAAAGGGGTGGGAGGAGTGAGTGAACGAGCTGTGTGGCTCAGTTTAAACCACAACAGCTCCTTTTGGCGCCCAACGTGGGGCACAAGGGCTTCAGATAATGACAGATCTGACTAGAGTGTGTCTAATCGTATTTGTGACAAGCATTCATTGTTTTAGATTAATAGTCACTTGTCACAATGCTGATTTATTGGCTGTCAAAGTTGTTCCTTGATCTCACAGTTTCAGTATATCATACCTTACTTAGAGCCAGTATTTGCTGTGTTAGTGTTTACCGGCTGGAGACCTTGGGCTAAGGTTCTTGTCTCATTGTACTTTATGATAATGACTTGTAATACAATAGAGTCATTGATCATGAAACTGATCTGGCTTATGTTCCCAGTGTGGTCACCACCTTTATACTTTGGGAGGTATATAATTTGCTTAGCAATCACACATCTTTTTTTCTCCTTCTCGGGTGGTCAGCCTGTGAAGGAGACATTCTTTTACCCTCCTAGCCCCCCTCACAGACCATTTACAGCATCATTTGAGAGTTTTGAAGTTTTTAAATGACCTTTTAATACTGTTGAGACCTGTTTGCTGATTGTGATGGGGATCACCATGTTGGCACACATACAGAGTGTGTTTTGCCCATGACCATTTCGTCTGATTTCAGGAGTTTAGCAGAGTCAGGTTTGGGCCTTGTCTGGGGTTAAACGACGATATAGGAGGACCAAGAGATTTTACCTGAGGCTGGACAGACATGAGTGGCAGGGTGTATGGGATAGTAGGGGCAAGTATCTAGGTCAGTGGGCTCCTCCAGTACTTTGGAATTTCACCACCGAACAAGTGCAAAATACGGAAGAATTAGTAAAACACTTAAATGAGGTGTGTGGTCAGTCTGGCCATATCAGAGACGAACAAATCATGGCAATGTGCTGGGGCTTGGCCTATGCTTACAGGGCTTTGTTCAACACTATCCAGCACCTTCAAAAGGAAAAAAATGTCCCTGCATCTTAGGGCAAAGTAACAGCGCAGCCACCCCAGTGACAAGTACAGCAGCTACTCAAACTTCGACTGCAACAGACAGCACGGCTGCCCCAGCTCCAAGCACAGCAGCTACACCACCCCCAGTGACAAGTACAGTCACGACTCAAACTACAGTGATAATAACTGCAGCTAAACCAGAGGACCAATTTGTGGCAATATTGGTTGCCCCTCTAAGCAAGAGAAAAAGCACAAAGGAGGCAAGAAGGGTGAAGCAAGATGAAGAAACAATGTATTCACCACCCGGTCCAGCATCTGATCAGGAGTCATCATCACATGATGAAGAAGAAGAAGAAGGAGAGGTGACTTCTTGACCTTGTACCTCAACTGAGCTACGGAATATGCGAAAAGATTTTACCCGTCAACCAGGGGATCACATCATCACCTGGTTGCTCCGATGCTGGGACAGGGGGGCCAGTGGTCGAACTAGAAGGCAGGGAAGCCAAGCAGCTGGGATCACTTACTAGAGAAGGGGGAATTGACAAAGCAATTGCAAGAGAGAAAAGGTCCCTCAGTCTTTGGAGGTGGCTCTTGGCAGCTGTGAAAGAAAGGTTTCCATACAAGGGCGATGTTATGAGTCGTTCGGCCATGTGGACTACTGTAGACAAAGGCATCCAGTCTCTGAGGGATCAGCCATCATAAAGATGATCTATCACATCAAGCCAAATAATGAGGATATACCCATAGAACCAGATGAAGTCGAATGTACATGACCCATGTGGCGAAAACTAACATGGAATGTGCCGTCATCGTATGCCCATTCATTGCCAACAGTAACCTGGAATGACATAGTACCACTAACAGTGGATGAAATGATTCATAAACTCCGAGAGTTCGAAGACAATCTCACCCCTTCCATCATCTCAGCTATGGAAGAACTGTCCCAGGATCTCAAACAATTGAGAGATGATCTGTCTGATTTATCCAGCTCCTCACGTGTACCAACACACGTCTCAGCTATTAACAAAAGGTGTTGTATTCTTTGAGAAAGAAGATACAGGAGGTATACTCCACGGGCCACCCTATAGTTTTACCTGTGGGATCACGGAGAAGACATGACGAAGTGGGATGGAAAACCTACTTCAGCTTTGGAGGAATGGGTGAGTGAATTGAAGAGGGGAGCAAGGGCCAAGACTCATCACCCCATGAGAGCTGCGGCTTCAGTCTCTGGTGAGCAGGCCCCCAGATGGAGTGGAAGAGCTGACTTTACTCCAGCTCCTGTGATAGCGAAGAATAATCCCTTTCAATATGACTTAAGTGTTCAGCGTTGTGATGACTATTAGAGGGGCCCTGCCTCCAGCCAGGTAGAGGAAAGGGACAGTCGGATTTACTGGACTATGTGGATCAGATGTCCTGTAACATCACTTCCACAGAAGTATAAGGCTCTAGTAGATACCGGTGCACAGTGTACCCTGATGCTATCAAGCTGTGAAGGGGTGGAACCCCATCTATATTTCTGGAGTGACAGGAGGATCCCAAGAGTTGACTGTACTGCAGGCTGAAATCAGCCTGACTGGGAGGAAATGGCAAAAGTACCCTATTATAACTGGTCCAGAGGCTCCATGCATCCTTGGCCTAGACTAACTCAGGAGAGGGTACTTCGAAGACCCAAAAGGGTACCGATGGGCTTTTGGTATTGCTGCTTTGGAGACTGAGGAAATTGAGCAGCTGTCCACCTTGCCTGGTCTCTCAGAGGATCCTTCTGTTGTGGGGTTGCTGAAAGTCAAAGAACAACAAGTCCCAGTCACAACCACAGCAGTGCACCGGCGGCAATGTCGCACCAACCGAGACTCCCTGATTCACATCCATAGGCTGATCCATAGACCGGAGAGTCAAGGAGTGATCAGTAGGACCCGCTCACCCTTTAATAGCCCCATATGGCCAGTGCAAAAGTCTAACAGAGAGTGAAGACTAACGGTAGACTATCGTGGCCTGAATGAAGTCACACCGCCATTGAGTGCTGCCGTACCAGACATGCTAGAACTTCAGTATGAATTAGAGTCAAAGGCAGCCAAGTGGTATGCCACACCTGATAGTGCCAGTGCCTTTTTCTCAATTCCTTTGGCAGCAGAGTGCAGGCCACAGTTTGCTTTTACTTGGAGGGGTGTCCAGTACACTTGGAACCAACTGCCCCAGGGGTGGAAACAGAGCCCTGCCGTTTGCCATGGACTGATCTAAACTGTACGTCAGGAGGGGCAAGCTCCAGAACACCTGCAATACATTGATGACATTATTGTGTGGGGCAATACAGCGGAAGAAGTCTTTAAGAAAGGGAGGAAAATAATCCAAACCCTGCTGAAAGCTGGTTTTGCCATAAAACGGAGTAAGGTCAAGGCGCCTGCACAGGAGATTCAGTTTTTGGGAATAAAATGGCAAGATGGAAGTCACCAGATCCCAACAGATGTGATGAACAAGATAACAGCAATGTCTCCACCAACTAATAAGAAAGAAACACAAGCTTTCTTGGGTGCAGTGGGGTTCTGGAGAATGCACATCCTAAATTACAGTTCGATTGTAAGCCCTCTCTATCACGTGACCAGGAAGAAGAATGATTTTAAATGGGGCCCTGAGCAACAACGAGCCTTTGAGCAAATTAAACACGAGATAGTTCATGCAGTAGCCCTTGGACCACTCCGGACCGGGCCAGATGTGAAAAATGGTCCAGCGCAGCTGGGGAAAATGGTCCTACCTGGAGCCTCTGGCAGAAAGCTCCAGGGGAGACTCAAAGTCGACCCCTCGGCTTTTGGAGTTGGGGATACAGAGGATCTGAGCCCAGCTGTACCCCAACTGAGAAAGAGATACTGGCAGCCTATGAAGGGGTTCGAGCTGCTTCGGAAATGACTGGCACTGAAGCACAGCTCCTCCTGGCACCCCAGTTGCCAGTGCTGGGCTGGATGTTCAAAGGCAGGGTCTCCTCTACACATCATGCAACTGATACTACATGGAGTAAATGGGCTGCACTAATTACACAACGAGCTCAAATAGGAAATCCCAGTTGTCCAGGCATTCTAGCAGTCATCATGGACTGGCCAGAGGCAAAGATTTTGGAATGTCACCAGAAGAGGAGGTGATGTGTGCTGAAGAGGCCCCACCATATAACAAACTGTCAGAAAGTGAAAAGCAGTATGCCTTGTTTAGTGATGGGTTCTGCCATATTGTGGGAAAGCATGGAGATGGAAGGCAGCCGTATGGAGTCCTCGGTGACAAGCTGCAGAAACTGCTGAAGGAGAGGGCGAATCGGGTCAGTTTGCCGAGGTGAAAGCCATCCAGCTGGCCCTGGACATTGCTGAACGAGAAAAGTGGCCAGTACTTTATCTCTGTACTGACTCATGGATGGTGGCAAATGCCCTGTGGGGGTGGTTGCAGCAATGGAAGCAGAGCAACTGGCAACGCAGAGGTAAACCCATCTGGGCTGCTGCACTGTGGCAAGATATCGCTGCCCGGGTGCAGAACCTGGTGGTGAAGGTACGCCATGTAGGTGCTCATGTACCCAAGGGTCGGGCCACTGAGGAACACCAGAACAACCAACAAGTGGGTAAAGCTGCTAAGATTAAAGTGGCTCAGATGGACTTAGATTGGCAACATAAAGGTGAATTATTTTTGGCCCAGTGGGCCCATGACACTTCAGGTCATCAGGGCAGAGATGCAACATACAGATGGGCCCGTGACCGAGGGGTGGACTTAACAATGGACACGATTGCCCAGGTTATTCATGAGTGTGAAACATGTGCTGCAATTGAACAAACCAAACGGTTAAAGCCTCTTTGGTATGGAGGACGATGGCTGAAGTACAAATATGGGGAGGCCTGGCAGGTTGACTGTATCACACTCCCACCAACCCGCCAAGACAAGTGCCATGTGCTTACTGTGGTGGAGGCAACCACCGGATGGCTGGAAACATACGCCGTGCCCCACGCCACTGCCCGGAACACTATCCTGGGCCTTGAGAAACAGATTTTGTGGCGACACAGCACCCCAGAGAGAATTGAGTCAGACAATGGGACTCATTTCTGGAATAACCTTGTGGACACTTGTGCCAAAGAGCATCGCATTGAGTGGGTATATCACATCCCCTACCATGCACCAGCCTCTGGGAAAATCGAACGGTACAATGGGCTGTTAAAAACCACACTGAGAGCAATGGGGGGGGGGAACTTTCAAGCATTGGGATACACACTTACCAAAGGCCACCTGGTTGGTCAACACCAGAGGATCTGCCAACAGAGCTGGCCCAGCCCAGTCAGAACTTTTGCATATTGTAGAGGGGGACAAAGTTCCTGTGGTGCACATGAAGAATTTGCTGGGGAAGACAGTCTGGGTTATTCCTGCTTCAGGTAAAGGCAAACCCGTTCATGGGATTGCTTTTGGTCAGGGACCCGGCTATTCTTGGTGGGTAATGCGGGAAGATGGGGAAGTCCGATGTATACCTCAAGGGGATGTGATTTTAGGGGAAAACAGCCAATGAACTTAATTGCATGCCGTTGCCTGCTGTGCAATACTTTTATAGCCCATCAATTAGATGTCTTAAGGTCACCATCAACTGGCCCTGACTTCCCTCCAACCATCATCCCAACAGAGAATGAATTCTGATAGAACCAGACAAGTTCTGCAGTGAAGGAACAATCAGCATCAGCAGGCAATGATCCAACACTGCACACAGCCTTTCCTGCCCTGAAAGACTGTTACAAGGGATGGAACCTGGCATCATGGACCGAACGGTCTCGACAGCATTATAGGGATTGGTCCATGCACTAAGAAATTTCTTTCTCTTTGTCTCTGCGTGTATGTGGATGTATATATATGTAAGAGAGATGGTATATTGAAAATGTGGGATCTGAGCATGATGTGAATGGTATGAAATAAGGGGTGGATACTGTCCTGGGTTTAGCAGTAGCAGTCAGTTTTTCTCCTTCTTAGTAGCTAGTGCAACGCTGTGTTTTGACTTTCAGTCTGGGAACACGCCCTTTTTGCTTAAAAGCAAAATAATAATAAAATAAAAATAAATCTTGCATAAATAATACTGTTGGCAAAGCTTTCTTCGAAAGCTTCCTGCTAACTGACTGTTTACAAGGGTAGCAGAGCTGTGCAGTAGCTTAGCTTGATTAGAAAAGCTGTGTGGAATGCCTCTAGTTCAGCCGTAATAAGTGATGGGAAAAGAATTTTGTTTATCTCTTTTTTTTTTCTTTGTGTGTGTGTGAATGCTTGACTGCAACATAAGGGTTTATGATGTTTTATGTTTTTATTTTTCCTCCATTTTTTCTAGGGTCCGGGTTTGTCTCACCCCTATGATAGCGGGCACATAGCCATGACTTACACAGGTCTGTCATGTCTGGTTATCCTCGGAGATGATTTAAGTAGAGTAAATAAAGATGCTATACTGGCAGGACTGAGAGCTCTCCAGCTGGAGGATGGAAGGTAAAAGATTTTTTATATTTTGCAACTCTTTGGAAGGTTAATAGAAAACCCAGATATGGAATGGGACATAGTTGAATTGCAGGGTCAAAGAGAGAGTATCATAGCATTGCCATTCGGTGGATGAGGAATTGGCTGAATGGTCACACTCAAAGATGATGGTCAGTGGCTTGATATCCATGTGGAGATAAGTGGCAAGTGGTGTTCCTCAACACCACACAAGTGGCAACAGGTGTTCCTGTTGATATTGGGGTCAGTGCTGTTTAACGTCTTTTGGCAGCGACATGGACAGTAGGATCTAGTGCACCCTCAGCAGGTTTGCGGGTGACACCAAGCTGTGACACTCTCCAGCACCTTGTTGTCTGTCTTGTAATGAGGGGCACAGAACTGAACACAGGATTCAAGGTGTGGCCTCACCAGTGCCGAGTACAGGGATATGATCACTGCCCTGGTCTTGGTGGCTGAACTATTTCTGGTACAGGCATCCAAATCACAGCGTCCATCTTCATTTTGAGGCTGAGAGAGCACAATATTTTACCTAGACAACACAGATACAGCAACTTTAAAATGTTTGTAGAGTTTGGAAATATGATAGTTTTAAGAAATCAAAAACTGGTTTGAAGGTAAGTTTCACCATTTGTATTAGAATGGTAACAATCACAAATACATTTATATATACATGGAAAACTGGTCCTGAATTTGCGGTCAGGAAGGAAAGCCTGGTCAGATACTAAGATTTCTAGAAAGGCAAAGAATTTTGCCAAACCAGTAAATGTTAAAATGGTAGCTTATACATCAGTATATACTGTGATAGATGAAAGACTCTAAGCATTAACATCTTTGAATAAATAAAGACAGGTATCGTTACATTGTTGGAAATAAAGTCACCCAGGCCCCTGAATTTTAATAGTTCTATTCATTTTACTTGGCTTAGAATCACGTCGTCTAGAAAGAAAATGCAGCATAGCTTTAGGTTATATTTATGGAAATAATGTAAACAGAAGTAACTCATTTTTAAAGTAAAAATTACACAATTCCTCAAACTGCTTCTCATATTTTCTGGTGTAAGAGGCTAGACAATGTACAATGACCAAAACATTTCAGTTTCTGTGCAGTGCTGGAAGGAAGTGAGAATGATATGAGGTTTGTGTACTGTGCTTCCTGCATCTGCTACATGCTCGATAACTGGTCAGGCATGGATATGAAAAAAGCTATAGACTACATTAGAAAAAGTATGGTGAGTATTCACAAAGTGTTATTTCTTACTGTATTTTAAATTTACTAGCTTTATTTCTTAACTATGACTGAAAATCTCTGTCCAAATTTAAATATGGCAGTGTTTGCTCCTACTTTAGCAAGTTGAAAATGAAAAAGTGTGTTGGGTTTTTTGCGTTTCTGTTTTCATTGTAATGTGTCTACTAGCAAGATAAAATTATCTGGTATGTTTGTTAGTGGCAAATTAAACCTGATCTTTTTTCTTTAAAGTTCAATTTAAAACGAAAAGTAAGTTTTTGAAAATTGGGGCCTGGTGTTCCTCTAATGTAGAAAAAATGCATAAGCATAGCCCTGCATCAGTAAAATTCTCATACTTCAGTGAGCTGTAGTCCTGTGTTTTAAGTGATACACAGAATCAAAGGAAAAAATAAGTATTGTCATCAGTTCAAGCTCAGTAAGTATTTCCAGTCATATACTTCATTATTTATTAAATATTGGAATGAAAGAAAATATTAGAACATGCATATTTTTTCATGTGTGTGTGCAAGATGTCGTCATATTTGATTGGAACAAGAAAGTTTTTAGGGTTGTTTTCATGATGTTTCATTAGTTTGAGTTTCATTTTTCGAAATTAAAATAACTCTTTGTCAAAGAACCTGAATCAAGCTTGAAAGCTAGGGTTCCCAGAATGTTAGTAAACATAAATAGTAAATTTCTGTGATTCAAAGAGCCAAATGTATCATGGCATACAACTTCTGTTGTAAACCAGTGTACTTTAATAGTTGCTGCTAGCTGATCAATTTGGGTTGTTTTTTTTTTATGGAAGTAGTTAGTTGCATAAGCATTTCTTACTGTATATCACAAGAAGCTTTATGTCATTCTGCCATAATCGTGAACCAACCAAGGTGATCAAGTCAAGGCTCAGTCATACAAGCATACGGACAGACCAGCGGTCTGTTCCTACTAGAATGGTACCTTTTATACCATTCTCCCCTCTGTTTTCTGTTGCTTGTTCCACAGTCTGCTTTGATCTTTCCCTTTTTCACCACTGGTCCTTTCCCTGTCCATCCCGTAAGTTGTGCACACCATTGCATTCCCCAGAAAACAGCCCATAACAAATTTCGTACAATCCTAGGCAGCAGTTGTCTTAGCATGTGCTAGTACATAACAAAGATGCTGTATTTTTGTCCAGATTTACTGTGAATTGGTAGATAGACTATACATAGTGTTTAGCAGGACTCCTTTTGGCAAAAGGAGTCCTCCTAAAGGACACTGTTAATTCTCTGCCGAGCTAGTATGCGCATGTTACACTGGTTTTGCCTGGGTTTTCTGCCTGTGCAGTGCTTGGTGAGAGCAGCATTTCAATACACTAACTTGTTGCAAAGTGTCTGGTACTTCTTGGCAAATACACAAAATCTGCATGCTGATCAATCACGTTGTGAAGTCAGGTATGTGTCTGAAGAAGTCTCAGATGTTCAGGGAATAGCCCTGTGTGACAATCCTTTTACGGCTGTGGTTGTTCCTTCCTCTGATTCATCTCTTTCCACCATCCTCCTTAAGATATGTTCCAATTCAGTTACCTCTCACTGAACCAAATATTTCTTAAAGTATATTATTTATTAAGATAAATACAATTAATATAAAATGTGGTATCTGAGAATGTTAGCTTGATTTCTGTTCTACAGATCATAGATGGTGCTAAAAAGAACGCATATATATTACAATTCAAAGTAATTTCTGTTTGAGAATATTTAATGTTATTTGTTGTGTAACTACACTGTGAACATTGCTGTAGACTTTCTTGCAAATGCCTATTTCTGGTTTGCTACAATGTTACCTCATCCTACTACTTCCGTTAATTATAAAAAAGACTGCATTGCTCAGTAGTAAACTGCTGTGACAGAAAGGTATGTCTTTGTTTTACTTTCTTTTGTCATCATACAGCTGAATACACACAGCTGAAGCAAGTGACCACAGACTTTATTTCAGTAATTCAAATTGGCATATGTGTGAAGTGCAACTAATCTGGATGGAGAGTAACATGACTGGTTAAACACAGTAATCTTTGTATATAGGCTTCTGATTTTTTTAGCTTATTCTTTGGAATTTATTCTCTTTAGTGATGCAGGGTAAGATTTATGACAGATGAAATTCAACATATCTGAAGGAGGGAGTGGACTTGTGTAGTTAGGTTTGTCAAGAACAGCAGGAGATTGAAACAATGGTGTTGCTTTATTTGGAAAAGTAACCATGTGTCCTGGGTTCAGCAGTAGCAGATATTTTTCTCCTTCTTAGTAGCTAGTAGCTAGTGCAGTGCTGTGTTTTGTTTTTTTGGCCTGGGAACAGTGCTGATAACACCGATGTTTTCAGTTGCTGCTCAAATGTTTGGTCTGGCCCAGGACTTTCTGAGCCTCATGCTCTGCCAGGGAGGAGGGGAGGCTGGGAGGAAGCAGAGGCAGGACACCTGACCCAAGCTAGCCAAAGAGGTATTCCATACCACAGCATGTCATGTCCAGGATGTAACTGAGAGTTACCCAGAAGGGCTAGAGGACAGCAGGGTTGGACAAGGTATCAGTTGGTGCTCAGTCAGGGTGGGGTGGAGGAGTTATTGGTCGGCTAGTGCTGAGGTGTTGTATTCTTTCCTCTTGTTATTTCTTTTATCATTATTATCATTGGTGGTAGCAGTAGTGGTTTGTGTTATACCTTAGTTACTAAACTGTTCTTATCTCAACCCATGGGAGTTGCATTCTTTTCGATTCTCTCTGTCCCTCTGGGTTTAGGGGGAGGGCAAGAAGGGGGGGAGTGAGTGGATGGGCTGTGTGGTTTATGGCTGACTTTGTTTGAACCACGACACCATGTTAAAAAGAATTGAATCTTTATACAGAATGGATAGCCTTCTTGCCTATCACTTGACTTGGCTAAAATTGATCACAAAACCAATTCTGGATTAGTTTTACTGTCTGTAAAATAGTCAGGGTCCAGGAACACTGTTTTTGTCAACAGAGGTTGATTTTTGGCTTCCACATTAAAAAATCAGATATATCACTAATCACAAAAACAACAGACACTAAGATGCTGAAATTTTTAATGACTTCTGTAGACTCTAAAATACACTTTTTTTGCAAGATAACTTGATTTACCCTAAGTTTGGTTTTTTTAAGTGGAAATGTTGCTAGCAGCTTTTTAAGTATAGCATATGCTGCTTCCACTATAGTGGAGTCTTCTTGAAATGCATGGGTATGAATCTGTTGATATAATTAACCTAATTATGAAACTTTTAGACTGTGAAGCAAAGATTGTACCCAACTGGATTTACGCATTTCCTGAGGGTAGTATTCAGTTACGCAGTTTTCACGTTGCAGTAACCTACATCCTCTTTTACTTACAGTTTCCTGAGTCTTTTAAAAAGGACAAAGAAAAAAAACATTTCCCTGGTTCTTCAACCAGGGTGTCCCCAAACTCACGAGTCCCCAAAGAGCAGCTGCTGTCTGCAAATAGGCACCAGTCAGCCAAAGGTTAAGTATTACCTATTAAAATTGCAAGCTAATCGTGCAACCCAACAGAGTACAAGGTCTGGGATGCACACTTAACAGCTTTTTTCCAGTGCTGATTACTTTGTCATACATAAAGTAAAACACCTCCTTTTACAATTACTGTTTATAGAGTTAAGTAGCTTTGCCAGCATAGCTTTCCTAATCAGCTTGCCTTTGCTTGTGGAATGTGGTAGCAGAGTTGCACTGCATTCGAGTTTACACTGTTTTAGCATTCTGATGTTCATCAGGGTTACTTAAATTGGCAGATTCAAAATTCAGAGTGTCAAGCTGCAGCTTGAAGTGTATGTATCAGATGCTAGTCTTTTTAGTTGCTTCAACGTGCAGCCAGAACCAAAGAACTGAGAAATACAGTTTCAGAGTAGCTTCTGTGTCTGCTGCTGTTTCCTTTTTTCTTCTCATGCCAGCTTTAAAAACAATCCTTATGTCATTCGTAACGGCATGCTAGGTCTTCTAGCCATTCTTTAGTTAGGACTGTGGGATTCAATAGCAGTCTGTCAAGGTGTCCTGTATCTGCTAACACTGTTAAATGTTTTGGAGAAAACAGGAGAAATTCATAGTCAGCACCTGGGGGTGGGGTTTAAATTTGCTTTCTGTCAGAACAGATACTGAACCAATCATTAACTGAGCAATTAATATAGAAGATCTAGGACCTGTGTAATTTAACTCCAAGAGTTAAACTTCATCTTTGTTCCTCCTAAAGAGCTGGGTATTTGTCCAGTAATAATTTATGAAGTATTTTATTAATCATAGTATCATAGAATCATAGAATAGTTAGGGTTGGAAAGGACCTTAAGATCATCTAGTTCCAATCCCGTGCCATGGGCAGGCACACCTCACACTAAACCATGTTACCCAAGGCTCTGTCCAGCCTGGCCTTGAACACCTCCAGGGATGGAGCATTAACAATTGGGCAACCCATTCCAGTGCCTCACCACCCTTACAGTAAAGAACTTCTTCCTTATATCCAATCTAAACTACCCCTGTTTATGTTTTAATCCATTACCCCTTGTCCTGTCACTACAGTCCCTAATGAAGAGTCCCTCTCCAGCATCCTTGTAGGCCCTTGAAATCTTGTAAAATAACCATTTTTCATTTTATAGGTATCTTACTGTGATGTCTTGTTTCTTATGCAAAATAATTTAATGAATTTTTTAGGAAGAAAGATTGTTACTGCTACATGTAAAATATCATCTGCTCCTAGGTTGCTCCTAACAGACCTGTACTGTAATATTCTCGGTGCTTTGTTCATCAGACTCAGCTTTCTCCTTTTTCTTTCACTTAACAAAGTGACTTTTCAGCATTGTTAAGGTATTTTTTTAGTAGTATTATTTTATAGGGCAGAGAAATTGCAATGTCTGTGAAAGTGATGTGATTCTAAAGTAATTGGTTTGTGGGCTTTTTTTTCTTCAGTCTTACGATAATGGCCTGGCACAGGGAGCTGGACTAGAATCTCATGGTAAGAATGTTAAAATGTTCTACACCTGTTCTTATGACTGGGATTGGAAATGCTGTAAGAGGTGCAGGGCATGTCATATCTGTCCTTCTTTTCTGATTTAGGGAAGTGTGATGAGAAACAAATCCACAACATGCCTTAGAATATTGTCTTTTGTCTTCTTGCTTTAGTTCCAGCTTAATATCAGACCAGATAGACTTTTAATATACCAACTCCATTAATCTTATCTCACGAATGTTTTGTTGAAAGCTGTTGGCTCTGGTTCTTGTCTCTTGCTGAAAGATGAAACTTTTCCACATGTACCATTGCTACTCTGTGGATTTATCTGCAAGACATTTTGTGCAGTGCACCTGATAATCTCCAGTTTCAGCAGTTCTTAGTAAAACCTAGAAACACTTCCTTTGATAGATTACAGCATATACCGGGGGCTCAAATCTTGAAGCAGCAGTTAGTTGTTGCAAATAGTTGGTAATTGTGAAGACAGGAATTCCCAAAAGACTGTTATTTTTTAAGCAAAATGTTTATTTGCCATGAAGTAGTGGTCTGATTCTGACAGAAACTATTCACTTTTATGTGACTGATTTTCAATCTGTCAAATGTTTATTAGTTTCATTTTTGGTATTGAGCTTTGATAGGATCACATCTGGTTTTTGTTCTTACGGGATGGATCAAGTTGAAAGGAATAAGTTATATCCCTGTGTATTTGAGTAATCAGTTAACTAAAGTACCATAGAATGCTAGCAGTAACAGATTGCATTACTTCCACATCCTTCTCCTGCTGCATTTCAGCATCAAAATGAAAACATTAGAGTTGTGGGGTCTTCTGTCATTATGATAGTGTAAGGAGCTCTGGGCCCCAGTCTTCTGTCAGTGGCTTTCTTACAGTCTTTCTGGGCTATAATTTTGTCATATCAGGCAATATACTCAGAATGGGGTTTGATGGGCTTTAAAAATTGCTTGCCATTATATTTTTTCTTCTTGTGCCCCTCCCTCCTAGTTTTTTTTATTTGGCTTTCTGCTCATCAGACACTTGTGTCTGTATCATGTGGGGATTGCATCTGAGACTGCCTTTGGCTTGTCTGCTTCATTCAGATTGCTGGCATCCCAATAGCTTTCTTTTTTAAGTTACATATGAAGAAATGTTTTCTGCAATTTGCTTATTTATGGATTGGTGTGTAATGTAAATTGTGGAGCATTGAGAGGGAATCCGTCTTTAAGGAAATAAACATAGTGCAAGAGTTGATTTGGGGGTGGGATCCCCTTTGACATATATTCTGAACTAAAGTGTTTTTTTATCTTTGGAGTTAAGACTAAACGCTCATATTTTTGAAAATCCATTGATTCTATTGCTACCACCCTGGTTAAAGTTCTGACTGAGATAATACAGGCTTCAGTGAAAATCTGGGTAACAAAACATTGCAAAAACAATTCTCTCTTCACAGGTGGCTCTACATTTTGCGGCATTGCATCGCTGTGTTTGATGGGTAAACTGGAAGAAGTTTTTTCAGAAAAAGAACTGAACAGAATAAGAAGGTGGTGTATAATGAGACAACAGAATGGCTACCATGGACGACCCAACAAGCCTGTAGACACTTGCTATTCATTTTGGGTGGGAGCAACATTGAAGGTAGTGTACAGAACAGCTACAGGATAGTTATTGTCTTGTTTTGATTTCTTTAAGCATCTTATCTGTGCTTGAAAGAGGTACGTATTTGGCCCAAGTGCTTGAATATGCACACATCATTATAAAGGTCTTTCATATTGCAAAAATATGTAGCTTTACCGGATTAGTGCTATCTCTGCTATCACTGCTTACCTCATAAATAGGGGCTCAGTTTTAGTATTAAAAATAGACTAAGATTTGGTGTATTACTGTAATAGTCTAATTTCTTTTCAGCTCTTGAACATATTCCAATATACAAATTTTGAGAAAAACCGAAATTACATCCTGTCGACTCAAGATCGCCTTGTTGGGGGATTTGCCAAGTGGCCAGATAGCCATCCAGGTAAATTTGTTTTTCAAACTTATGGTGCTTTCTAACCTACAAGCACACTCCAGCAGTGAGACATCAGAAAGTTGTAAAGGAAGTTTTCTCCTCAGTCTTCTTCCATAAAATGAGAAAAAGAACCCAAACCCAACCAAATATGAGATTTCATTATGTAAGTGGGAAGAGGGAGGTAGTTTCTTCTTGTTCACCACACCCACAGAGCAAGGGCGCTGCTGTTTAGATTATTGCTAAGGGTGTCACTGTCTGTTTAGAGCTGGACAAGCCTTTGCATATGTGTGCAACTGTTCTAGTTAAAGGGAATATCATGCAGTTGGGTACCTTTGCAAATTGTCTGAGTAAAATATTTCAAAACTGCTTTTACTTAATAAATGAATTCCTTTAAGGTTATTCAGAAGTCATTGATGTATGTAAAAACAGTCCAAGTTTACATAGCAACATTATGATTTATAGATTGTAGTTACACATATCAATTATATATAGTATATAAGTTAATTATCCTTGAGAAATAGATAATTTAAAGTTGTGAAAAACTTGAAAAGGTGCTAAAATCTTCTAATTTGAAATAGTTTAAAAAAGATGCTAGAATTCAGAGGAAGTACTGCAAACTTGTGGGGAAAAAAACCCAAATGAACAAACGAAAACCCAAAATTATGCCCAGTGGCATTTTGTATAGAAAGATAAACAGACTATAAACTGGCCAAATGTGGTAAAAGTGGGTGAGTCTGTTCGGAATCTGTGCCCTGATATTTCTCCTTTCAAAATTTCATTTTGAACACAGTTGAGAATTTTTTAAGGTGGACCCAAACTAAAAACATGGCGCCTGTGACAGATTTGCCCCCACACACACCTGAAAAGCAGCTTAGGATTCCTTAGGTGTATTTACTGTGCATTATATAGGTGAGTATCACTTGGAGGAAGTATTTCTGTTTATCTTGATGAGTCATAGGGATAAAAAAAACCCTATGTAAAACCCCAATAATGTTCAGAGTTCCTTAACCTGTCTTAGTATAGCTGTGATTATTTGATATAAGATTTGAGAAAGGCAAGATTTAGTAATAAAGTAGTAATAAAGCTGCTTTCCTCTCATTTGTGTGGTGTTCCAGCCTGAACACCACTGTTTCTTATAAAACATTCTTTTGCTGTCTCTTTTTGTTATGATGGTGAGTTTATTGCAGCATTCTTTCCTCATGCAGATAGTGACATAAGTCTGTCTTCATGTTTTGAAGGAAGGAGAAAAATGTTAATGCAGTTCTAATGTGAAGAATTACTATATATAATATATATATATAATGCAGCAGTCTGTCTGTGTAACTGTGATTTTATTGTCATATATACACAGCTGACCTTCCTACAAGCTCAGTCTAGTATCTGAAAGGCAAGCTGTGTTTTGATTGTTGTATGACTCCACAATGAAGATTTCATAGTTCACTAACATGAAGCATCTGTGCAGCTCAGTTGTTCATTTTCTTCCTAGGGAGCCTTATGAGGCTGCGTTTTGGATTTGTGACCAAAAAAAATCTTGGTGACATAAGGATGTTTTAGCTGTTGTGGAGCAGTGCTTACACAGCATCAAGGCCTTTTCCGTTACACATGCTGCCCTGCCAGTGAGCAGGCTGGGGGTGCACCAGAAGCTGGGACAGGGCACAGCCAGGACAGCTGACCCCAGCTTACTACAGGGAACCGCATACCACATAGCATTGTGCTCAGCAATAAAATCTGGGAGAAGGAGGAAGAAGAGGGGGGACATTTGGAGTTACAGTATTTGTCTTCTCAACTAACCGTTATGCGTGATGGAGCTGTGCCTTCTGGGAAGCAGCTAAACACATGCCTGCTGGTTCATAGGGAATGAATTCCTTGGTTTGTTTTGCTTGCAGCTGCAGATTTTCCATTTCCTATTATTATCCTGACCTGTAATTTTTCTCACTTTTACTCTCTAAAAGTAAAAGGGGGAAGTGAGTGAGCAGCTGTGCAGTGCTTGGCTGCCTTCCAGGGTTAATCCACAACATTTTGCTATTATAGATACTTAACCCATTTGGGGTTGGGTTTTGGGTTTTTTTTTTCCAGATTTGTGCATAAGTCATGACGAGATTTAAATAAACTTTCATTTTAAGTTACTTAAATGTACTGCTGCATGCCTCAGGAGGTCAAGCAGAACTCTGATGCATCTTGCTTCTTCTCTTCAAATGTTACACAATTTAAAAGAATTGGATGCACATGTGAATTACGGGTTATGAAAGATTAGAAGATTTAACATCAGGAATAACAGGATGAAAATAAGTGTGTACAGTTACTATGTGTAAAACACTGAAGTGAGATTTGCTCCTGTAGAAGTGTACATACACCTTTCTTTGTTATGTTTTTAAGATAGCAGCAGAGCATTTGCAAGGTTGCATGGTGCATTCTGTATTTGTGAGTTCCTTATGAAGCAGAATGTTTGGACCTGTGGGTTTTGACCCTGACAAACTGATGTACTTTATAGCTTGAAACAGAGATGTACACAGGCCGCATATGTTTATTTTGGTTTGAACTACCTAGAGTATTAAGTTAGCACAGATTTAGCACAAGTGCTGAACTTTGGTTAAACCCAGAAAATAGCCATATACAGGTAATCTAGTTTGTATACGGTTTCAGTGCAGCTGTCCACAGGGGGTTAATACACTGTATTTCCTGAAGTTGAGGTCTCCTTGACTGACATACTTTCTACGAGGTCAGTAGGGTTGTATCTGCTGAGCATGCTTTTGTCTGCATGTTAATGCTGATAAGCAGAAGCCTTCTTTCAGAGTCTTTCTATCCAGATACTTTCTGTAATATCATTTTAGTCAGATCCAAATTTACTGACACCTCCGAAAGATTACTAAGTGTTGAGAATTTGTAAGGGGCATATTAAGTTCACACCCGCATTCCATCTTTAGCCTGTGATTTCATGGGCAGATAATCAATCTCATAGCTTGCTGCTGCCAGGAGGAGGCATACTCGCTTCTCTTCCTCCCAGATTCCCCAGGTATAGTTGCACCTACTTTCTGCTTTTTACATTAGCTTTGGTGTATATCAAAATGTTCCGCAAACAAGTTTAATTCACTAATATGTCAGAAAACTGTCCATGTTTATCCTGTTTGGGTAATTTTCTTCCATGTTTTTTCAATTGCTTTAGGTCATGGAGAGTTTTCAGCAAGCTGTAGTACTGGTATAAGGTAGGCTGCAGGAGCAGCCTGGGATAGGGAGATAAGTGCATCCCTTTTTGATGTTAGTCAGCTGTTAAGACTGATCAAGACACCTCATGAATTCCTGTCCTTAAGAGTATTATCTCAGGAAGGGGGAAAGCTAGGTAAAGTAATGACTTTCTTCATACTTTTAAATCTTGCTCTTCGACCGCTGCTGGCACTTATTTTGGTATTCAGCAAAAATACTCTTTTGTGTTTGGGGAATAAAATTTGCTTTACGGACAAAAATTATTTTCAGAATGCTCAAAGTCTTCTGCTGTTTGACTTGAGCTCTCAGAAGAAATAAAGTAGTGGGCAAGAATTGTTATAAAACAAAACTAGGCTCTAGTTCTAGAAATTGTAAACTGGTTCGCGCTGGTCACTTTGGGCAGAAATTTATTTTTTCTGTCAAAACGTACATTTAAAACGAAGTACCTGTTTGTTTGTTTTCCTTATCTGTAATTATTCAGGGGAGTTGGAATCCAGGAACAGTTGCCTGTTACAGTCTGACAGCCTGACATAATATTCCTTTTCTGTTCTTTCAGATGCTTTACATGCCTACTTTGGGATCTGTGGTTTGTCGTTAATTGGAGAATCTGGTATTTGCAAAGTTCATCCTGCTCTGAATGTAAGCATAAGAACCTCAGAACGCCTTCACCACCTTCATCAGATGTGGAAAACAAGGACTCTAAACAGTGTTCTAATGACACACACCTCACTACATGACTGATTTAGACTTGAATTTAGTTCTGGTAGCATAACTGTAGCCCAAGGTTAAAAGCCATGTCTAACCAATGTGCTCTTTTAAGTGCTGGAGTCATACAATCAGATCTGTGTTGTTGGCATTACTTCAATAGGGAGCTGCCTTCAGCAGAATATTCTACATTGTGAAAAAGGAGCTATTTTGATTGTATAGAAGTTTGTCACTGCAAACTGTAAATGGCTCTTAAAATGGCTTTACTTCTAAGAAATCCCTTGAGGCATTTAAACTTAATTTTTATTTTATTTTTTTAAATTTGTGCTTACTGTGTCAAAATACATAATGGAAAAGTATTTTCAAAATCTGTTTACATATCATACAGTATAGCACAGATCCTCGGGGTTGTTTATGATCTTAATGTTAAACATGTTTTGGGGTGGAGAAGCTCCCATATTAAAGTGTCAGTTAAAAGTTACATTTTATCCTCTACTTTCAGAATCCATAAACTTTGTTTAAAAAAAAGTAAATGCAAATAAAATTATTTTATTCAATATACTGTACTTTTAAAGTTCTGTGGCCTTACTAAATGGATGTCATCATTCTTCTGAGTATCTTCTACACAGATCAAGCAGATTGTTAGCCAAAGAGCCTTCGTCTGAAAAATTTTCTTCATGTGGAATTCGACAAGAGTGTGGCATATTCATGTATGTCAGTAATAGATACTCAAGACAGTCTTTCAGAAAAGTAGCTGCATGTGAGAGTAGCATTAGAAGCTGTTTCTTGCCTTTGCAGTACATTACAATTGTACAATCGCACTCTGATTATTTAACATATTTTCCTTTTACTGTGAAATAATTCTGAGTTTCTGAACCATTCTGTGTAAAGAATGAAACATTGGGCTTTAAATAAGTGGCAGTGGTTTACTGTTAGAGAGATGGAGAATATTCTCAGTTTACATAGTTGTGCGATAGTTTATATGCTTGAATTGCTACACAGAATCAAAGCAGGTAACTGTGTGGCTGTTGCATTTGTGGCAGCTCAGTTTGTGCATTTCAGGCATACATAGGTACCAGGATGTCTTTCTACTTGCCAGTCATTAAGGCACATTCTTTTTTCTTTTTTTTCCAAATACAGATGACTGAAGACCTCCTAAACCAGATTAAGTACACCATTTGCCACCACTGAGCCCAAGAGACAGGATACATATACCCTTTGAGTTAGCAAAAAGAGCTTCAGAACCATGGTTCTGACTTTACCATGAAAAAGATAGAGTAGTTGAACCTCCGATCACATACCAGAGAGATCCAGTGGCCATCTTCTGGCTACCAGAACAACCTTGATGTCCAAGGCTAGCAGCTTTCCTACTTAAAGAAATTCTTATTTCTATAAGCAGATTAATTTCCATGGCAGTATTGGGAACATCACCAGTGGTGGTGGTCTGCTTGGAAAAGCAGAGAAGGAGCATGGGGCAGGGCTTGGAAGGTAAGATATGATTTGTGCATGTCTCAGTAGACACTTTCCTTGTAGGAGGGGAGACTGCATAGCGAGGAGAACTGTAAGACATCTAGCGTTGGAAGCGAGAGTACTGTAGGACTAGAACTGGGGAGGTGTAGTAGGGTGCCTGAATAGGACTGGTACAGAGTAAGAAAAGTTAAAACTGGGAGATACAGAAAGTGAAGGCAAGAGAAAAATAGGGAAGGGAATGTGGGAAAAGAGTGGAACCGAAATGGGGGAAGGGATTTGAGTTGCCTAAGGGTAAGTGCATGGATAAAGGGAGCAAGACTTTAGCAATGTGAGGAAGTGAAGTAAGGGAGATGGAGTCTGGAAATTTGTTTCATTCCCACATCCTGAGGTGACCTGAAAGTCAGCTGCAAGTAGAAATATCTAAAAGAGGATCTAGCAACCTGGGGGTGGGCTACAGCAGTTCCTGTGGGAGTCCATTTTCCTGGAGAGGCTTAATGAGGTGTTGGTCAGCAAAAGCTCAGGTAGCTTCTCGGAACAGCAGACTGTCAGGTCATGGGGGTTTACCTAGAGGAGAATTCATAAAAAAAAAAAAAAAAAAAACCCCAACCAAAATAGGATAAAAAATCATTTTTTACCACATTTGTTCTTGATACCAGATGGTGGCCACAAGCTGACCAATGGTAGAGTGGGATGGTGTCCTGGGTTGAGCAGCAGCAGTCATTCTTCTCCTTCTTAGGAGCTAATGCAGTGCTGTGTTTTGATCTTTTGGCCTTGGAACAGTGGTGATAACGCCGATGTTTTCAGTTGCTGCTCGAATGTTTGGTCTGGCCAAGGACTTTCTGAGCCTCATGCTCTGCCAGGGAGGAGGGGAGGCCGGGAGGAAGCAGAGACAGGACACCTGACCCAAACTAGCCAAAGAGGTATTCCATACCACAGCACGTCATGCCCAGGATGGAACTTGGAGGGCCCCGGAAGGGGTAGAGGGACTACAGGGTTGGACGAGGTATCGGTCGGTGCTCGGCTGGGGGGAGTGGGGCGAGTTATTGGTCAGCTGGTGTTGAGGTGTTGTATTCTTTCCTCTTGTTATTTCCTTTATCATTATTATTATTGGTGGTAGCAGTAGTGATCTGTGTTATACCTTAGTTACTGGGCTGTTCTGGAGCTTGCCCCTGTTCCAGTGCAGTCTGGATCAGTCCATGGCAGATGGTAGGGCTGTGTTTCCACCCCTGGGGCAGTCGATTCCAAGTGAACTGGACTCCCCTCCAAGTAAAAGCAAACTGTGGCCTTCACTCTGCTGCCAAAGGAATTGAGAAAAATGCATTGGCAATATCAATCGTGGCATACCACTTGGCTGCCTTTGACTCTAATTCATACTGAAGTTCTAGCATGTCCGGTACGGCAGCACTCAATGGCGGTGTGACTTCATTCAGGCCACAATAGTCTACTGTTAGTCTCCACTCTCCGTTGGACTTTCGCACTGGCCATATGGGGCTATTAAAGGGTGAGCGGGTCCTGCTGATCACTCCCTGACTCTCCAGTCTACGAATCAGCTGATGGATAGGAATCAGGGAGTCTCGGTTGGTGCGATATTGCCGTCGGTGCACTGTTGTGGTCGCGATTGGCACTTGTTGTTCTTCAACTTTCAACAACCCCACAACAGAAGGGTCCTCTGAGAGACCAGGCAAGGTGGACAGCTGCTCAATTTCCTCAGTCTCCAAAGCAGCAATACCAAAAGCCCATCGGTACCCTTTGGGGTCTTTGAAGTACCCTCTCCTGAGGTAGTCTATGCCCAGGATGCATGGAGCCTCTGGACCAGTTATAATAGGGTACTTTTGCCATTTCCTCCCAGTCAGGCTGATTTCAGCCTGCAGTACAGTCAACTCTTGGGATCCTCCTGTCACTCCAGAAATATAGATGGGTTCCACCCCTTGACAGCTTGACGGCATCAGGGTACACTGTGCACCGGTATCTGCTAAAGCCTTATACTTCTGTGGGACTGATGTGCCAGGCCATTTGACCCACACAGTCCAGTAAATCCGATTATCCCCTACCTCCACCTGGCTGGAGGCAGGGCCCCTCTAATAGTCATCACAACTTTGAACACTTAAGTCATATTGAAAGGGATTATTCTTCGCTATCACAGGAGCTGGAGTAAAGTCAGCTCTTCCACTCCATCTGGGGGCCTGCTCACCAGAGACTGAAGCCGCAGCTCTCATGGGATGATGAGTCTTGGGCCTTGCTCCCCTCTTCAATTCGCCCACTCGTTCCTCCAAAACTGAAGTAGGTTTTCCGTCCCACTTTGTCATGTCTTCTCCGTGATCCCGCAGATAAAACCATAGGGTGGCCCGTGGCGTATACCTTCTGTATCTTCTCTCTCGAAGAATAGGACGCCTTTTGTTAATAGCTGAGACGTGTGTTGGTACACGTGAGGAGCTGGATAAATCAGATAGATCGTCCCTCAATTGTTTGAGATCCTGGGACAGTTTTTCCACAGCTGAGATGATGGAAGGGGTGAGGTTGTCTTCGAACTCTCGGAGTTTATGAATCATTTCATCCACTGTCAGTGGTACTATAGCATTCCAGGTTACTGTTGCCAATGAATGGGCATATGATGACGGTGCATTCCGTGTTAGTTTTCGCCACATGGGTCGTGTACATTCGACTTCATCTGGGTCTATGGGTACATCCCCATTATTTGGCTTGATGTGATAGATCATCTCTACGATGGCTGATTCCCTCAGAGACTGGATGCCTTTGTCTAAAGTAGTCCACTTAGCCGAATGACTCATAACATCATCCTTGTATGGAAACCTTTCTTTCACAGCTGAAAGATGTGAACCCACGACAGATGGGTTCTTGGACCATGGTTAAGTTACAATGAAGATGTAATAGTAGCTACCCATCCCTCCCCATGCCTCTCTCCCTTCATGGAGTGCTGTTTTAGCTTTTACTACGTTCCCTGTTAGAGGAATTTTCAGAATTAAGGTGTTCTAAGTCTCTGCTGGGAAACAGTCCAAATATTGATACTTTCTTACGTGGCTCCATGAGGAATGATGTATTTGATTACTGTGGGGAAAATCTGTACCTGCTAAATCCAAACTTACACTTCTGAAGATTCCCAATCTGTGACCAGGTTCTCATCTGTGGGGGACATCAGGGTAGAGGAGCAGAAGTAAGGGGAAAACAGTGAAAAATTATATTCTGTGAATAATAAATTTAATTCCTTGTAGCAAGTAATATAACAGTGTTCTGCTTCAAAAAGCAGCTAACATTGCTTTCTTTTCTGTGTCTGTTAGCTACTTTGTGTTGTTTGTAAAGATTTTACATTTCATATATCCTTTGCCCAAGTTATTCTACAAGGTTGGGTTTTTTTTTCCCAAGCTAATTAATAGCACTTTTTCAGGCTGAATGTTGACAGCAGTTACCCTTTTGTAAAGGTTGCAAGAGGCATATTTGTTTCCCGTTACTTCCCAAAGTTTGATCTGAAACCTGCAAAATGTGTACACCTTCACCCTTTGCTCTAAACACAAGGACCAGGAGCTACCCTGTGCACCAGTTAAACCAACCACCTCACGTGCTCACGGTCTGAGCGGGCACAAAGGCCTTCAGGAAGCTATTTCTGCAAGAGTCACCCCTGCGTTTCTGTGCAGAACTCACTGTGTCCCCTTTGCTACAACATACGGGAGAGAGGCTCTGCCTTACCCTGGGAGGGAGGATCCCATCTTAACCTTTTCTGTGAATCCAGAGAAGGACAATTTCGCATAAAAATAACAGAACAAAAGTTGAGGCCCAGCATTCTGTTGTTTGTCACCCTTCCTGTATGCTTGTGGGAAAGGAGTGGTGCTCATGCTGACTAGAAAGCTGGATATGAAGCACTGTTGGTGAAATTGCATGCTGCCATTGCTTTAATTTAAATGTTTCCCCACACATAGAGCTATATTTATTTGTTGTTACACTGTCCAGGACTCTTTGTTTAGCAGCCTTCTTTGTATTACGCCACACCTTTGTATTATGCCCCCTGACAAAGGGACAGTTAATCCTGTCTTGAGGAAGTCTGGTGGATTCTTAAGGTCTTAAGAACCCTTCTGGATTCTTTTTTACAGTTCTTAAGTTCTGCTTTACACTTGTGGGGTTTTTTTTTTTTTACTCTCTTTCCAGCCCTCCCCCCTTCCAGCCTGTAAATTCTTACCTTACAAAGAGTTCTGCTGGTGGGACTATTTAATGCAGTGCTGATCTGCAAAGTATGTAGATGGGAATGGAAGGGATTCTATAAATAGCACAGATATTTCAGAGGAAATCGGGGATCTTAGAAGGATTGGGCATAGTTGCACTCTGGTCTGTATGCTCATACTTTACAGATCAGCATCCCTGTGAAACAGACTCTGAAATACACAGCTCTCTGGTGGAGCCAAGGATGGGATTCCGCTAGAGATTTGTCTGGGTGAGGCTTGTCAACGCAGCCACAGGGCTCTACTTTATTTTTGTGTATGGCTCTATATATAACTCCCTGTATAGGGCCAGACAAGCATATGTCCTGCAGAGTGGGGAGAATGTGTGCCTGCTTGTGGCTTCCCAGTTGCTATAGCTAGCTTCCTACACAGACCATGCGAATTGCTACTACCACTGAACTTTCCTGATGGCCCTGCACCTTGACATTTGTTTTTAGTGTAAATAAACCCCACTCTCAAGCAATTTCCTTCTGCAGAATGAGGAGCTGGTGGTAAGAGTGAGGAATATGATGGTGAGAATCTAAAAGAAAGTTTTAAACAGTGTTAACAAGGTGAGCTTCCCTGGTCGCAGGCCACATCCTGTCCCCTTCCTTCCCTCTGCTAGCTCGGGCTAATCACAGTTCTTATGAAACACAGGTATTAAACACACAGCAGAGGCTCATGTTCTCCTCCGTACACCTTCCCTGCTGTGGGGTGTTGCCGGCTGTTGGACCTGTTGGAAACAGCTGCTGTTACGGGGATGGCTGTTCTGCAGCCTGGTAACACTGCCGGCTTGCAGCTGCCCTCAGCAGCCCTCGGCACAGTATTCTGGCAGGCTCCAGAGCCTGTACTCCTTACGTTTCTCCTCCTGCTCCTGGAAGGCCTGACTCTGCATCTGCCTGTGATCCCTCTGGACTGCTGCAGGCTTTCCTGCTTCCCAAGGCTGCCGGTCGTGGTCCATGAGCCACACAACGCGGAGACTGCCCAGGTCCCTGCAGGAAGCAGGCAGACCTGCTTTTGAGATGTTACATACCATCTGGTCCCCAGGGGGAGCAGTTTTACAAGCCACAGACTGCAGGCTGTGAAGAGCGGCGATCCCCGCAGTCTCCTTTCTATAAAAGGAGTTCTGGAGCAGCTGTTGATCTGATACCCAGCCTGTACTCAGTTCCCCTCCCATCCCCTTGCTGGCTGCCCTGCCTAGTCCAGCTACCCACAGATAGCTCTTGGATACTGGAACAAGCTGAGCCTTCTGGTACTTTTTGATGCTGGCCAGATTCGGAGCGAACGACCATAAAGGAAGTTACGTATGGGTCTTTTTGTCTT
Organism: Lathamus discolor; assembly: GCF_037157495.1. Taxonomy (NCBI): domain Eukaryota; kingdom Metazoa; phylum Chordata; class Aves; order Psittaciformes; family Psittacidae; genus Lathamus; species Lathamus discolor. Next base: position 44,879,866 of record NC_088909.1, on the reverse strand, counting down.
TCAAAAATAAATGCTCCAATGTCTGTCACTACGGTAAAAATCTGTATACTGCAAACACTGGCAAAGAAAGATTTAAAGGGGGAATGGCTTTAAACTGAAAGAGTGTAGATTTAGACTCGGTATGAGGAAGAAGTTTTGTACTGTGAGGGTGGTGAGGCACTGGCACAGGCTGCCCAAGGAAGTGGTAAATGCTCCATCCCTAGCAGTGTTCAAGGCCAGGTAAGAATGAACCTTGGGTGAGGGGGCTGGAATTAGATAAGCTTGAAGGTCTCTTTCAACAGCACCATTCTATGATTCGATGAAGTTTCAGACACTTTGAAGGTGCTTTGTATTGTGGGCTGAGACAGCTCTAGCCTACACACTTCTGCTCATCTACTGGTGTCAGTCAGGAACGGATTATTCTTGATTGCTTTACATTTTAAAAAATAAACCAGGATGAAATGCCCTTTTGCCAGCATATTTTATTTCACCCACCCCTGCTCCATGTGAAAACGGGAAAAGGTAATAAATAATGCAATATTCCTAGCTAGCAGGAGAAGGGTTTGCCTTGTCTTCAATCCATTTGAAATCCTTAGGTGGCAGGTCACTTGAGGAAGACACTGGGAGGAGCCACCCCTGGCAGACCAAGATGCATTTGACTTTCCCTCACAGCAGGGCAAAGCAAGCGTGCCTCCATGAAGTTAGGGCATTACAGCTGGACTGGAAGGAAATCTGTTCCACTCAGCTAGGCTGCTGCATCAAGGAGGCCTTTTTGAGTATGCCAAGGAAAGCTGCTGAAGCTGTCAAGAGGCGTATAGAAGTCAAAGGAATGAAAATAAACTTGCATGGAAAACAAGGGGATTTTATTTTCTAGAAACTCCAGAATAGCCCTTGTCTGCCATGGCAGGGCCCAGGCTCCCATAACAGGGACTGTGCTTCCGCATACCACCCGTGTCATACAAGCAACCGAGTTCACACAGCAAGGTTTGCACTAGCTCACTCTGCACTGCAGTATGCATGGGACGAGAACATTTCCAAGACATCCTGTGCTGGGTCTGCACCTTGTGGTGCTTCGTATGTCCTGCACTGCAGCACGCAAGGGGAACCAGCCGGAACCATAATTTGGGGGTTTTGGTCCCAAAAAGTGCTGGTCAACCTTGGCATCCATCTCACATCCAGCACAAATTGCTGCCCCAGATCCTCTCCATGCTCCACATAATGGGACCATGGAGCAGGAGTGTCACTGTGCTTCACCCTCAGCTTTTTGTTAACACTACAGGGAAAAATTCGCTTTGCTGTGACTTCAGATAAACTCCCCTAAGTGATATTTTTTTGGCCTTTTGCTCAATGCTGCAAGTCTCTTCATATACTTAAGCCAATTTTGTGTAAGCAAGTGATTCTCTGAGGTGTCACCCACACCTTTGCCAGGCTTTAGAGGGGGAAGAAGATGCAGGAACCCCCATTAGTGCAGTGCTGCCCGCCCAGGTTCTTGGAGGTACTTCACACACCCACATTTGGCAAAGTGCTGGTCCCAGCTAGACACTGATGCTAAAAGCATGTTATTATTGGTGTTAAGGGTCTGGAGAAGCCAGGAGCATGCCTGGAGTTCACATAAGTAAAGGAGCAGGCTCATTCTGGTGTGAGGCAGTGCCAGGAGGGTCAGCGCTTGTCCAGCTTACATAGAGCACAGCGGGGTCTACACCAGCAAATTCAATCGCAGGGAGCTTAATCCACTGTCAGTGGAGAATAAAGAGGTACTAGCCCACAGGTTAATGCAGTGGAAGAATTCCATTGCAGGAAGAGAGGACATGCCATTTTGAAAAAGGGACGTTAACACAAACCTAATCCTGGTGTAGTTAATCTGAAAGAAAAGTGCAGGAGCCAAGCTGATGTGTTTAAACCTTGAAGGCATAAATCAGATAATCTCTGTAGAGGGTCATAATGCTCTCTGAAGTCCAGCTGAGTCTGAAAAGCTTTTGTACTTATGCCATCTCTTTCAGAGCCTTCCCTGTTACAGACCATCTCCTTCTGCAAAACACCCAAAACCACCCATCACCAAACTTGCATGTAGGGCTCAGCAGTACTCACCTTTCCCTTATCTTTCTCTGATTTGCATGTCTCTGATTTCTTCATTAATCTCATTCTTTCAAGTAAATTAATAGAATCAGTAAATTAACAGACTCAAGCCTGCTGTGTTTTGCTTAATAAACACTTGTTAAAATTCTAGACACCCAAAATTATATTGTCAAACTTGATTAACTGTAGTTGTAGCAAAATCACAATTAGATTACATATTCATTGAATGCATCATTATGTACTTTAGCTGATTCCTTATAAATATCTAATGGTATACTCAATACATCAAATATTAATAGTTATCTACATATTTCACCCATATTTCTTAAATGAGCTTGCTCCCTTGGGCATGTGATATTGTGCTGGTTTCATATGGAACGGGGTAGGGGGAAATCATACATAAAGATAGTTTTTCACATAGTACAGATGCAGTTTTTACTGAACTTTGTTTAGTGGTTCTGTGCCTGCCACATATTGAATGAATATGCTTACGGAATTTGGCTGTAAATCTTTAAATGGAGCAAGGCAAAAAGCCTAGAGCTAGGTATCTCTACTGTCAAAAAGGTCTGGGCACAGCAGAACAAAAGTCTGGCTCCAAAGACTGTGGATTTGAAACTCACCTTTTATTTTTATTACATTTGCCTTTGCCAGAGAATATGCAGCCAGAAGTAAGAGAAATGAGAGGCACAGGCTGAGTGAGCGTCTTTCTTCTGGCCATTAGCAACAGATGATTTTGACTTAGATATAGAGCATCAGCAGAGCTGCTTCCGTATCTCATAGTTATTGTTGTTTGTTTGCTATATTTACTGTTATGGGTTTAGTGACCTTTTTGCTTTTGCCAGTATCTATTAGAACAAAGTATGTAGAAATAAATACTATGTGCTTCAGTCTGTAGTGACAGGGACTAAAATTTTCATCACAAAGGAAAACTAGAAACACAGAGGAGGCAAAAGTCAAATACTCCAACAGAAAGTTAAGATGTGAATTAGCAGCTGCATCATAGAGAGACATCTGTGGATCCCAAGAAATCACAGGCTATATCTGAATCCTGAGTGGGGTTTATTAACATGGCTGACAGGGAGAAGGTGCAGGCATTTGTCTCCTTGAGGTGGGCTTCATGCGACCCCAAATGAATGTGGTAAAGACACAGAAGCAAACAGCTCTCTTAGCATTCACCAAGATACTCCAGATAGCTGTGCTCCTTTTTCTTCCCCAGAGCAGCACAGGTGACAATTGAAAAGAGGGAAGAGGGGGAGAAAGGAATCCCTCTGTGGTGTCTTTTTAGGACAAGAGGGGATGGTGTTTATTCCTGGGAGAGGTTGGGCCTACATCCAGGTACTGTAAGCTTTGAAATACAGTTTGGTCTCCTTTGTCCTCCTTGTAAAACCTTTTCAGCCATCAGAAGGTCTTGTCTGTTTCATGTTTTTTATTTTCTTCCACTACTCACAGTTCCCATCTACATCACTCTGTGTGGAATGAAACAGTTTATGTAAAATTCATAAACTATTCACATGAATTCTCTTTAGCATGGCTCAGCTGGATGCAGGTCTCTGAACACTGTTAACAGAATAAAAGCAGGTCACAATCCTGTCCAGAGGCATGCACACTTGGACATGCATTTAAGTGGTGAGTCTTCATTATTTCAGATTTTTCTTCAATGTACAATTTAACACTGAAGTAGTTCATACTGAATACAAACACAGTTTTCCATCACCTTCAACATCATCTTTCTTGTATCTCCATTGCTCTGGCATTGCAATTGTGTGTGGCATCAGAGTCTCTCAGTTGGAAGTACACCTACATGGATCCATTTCCCTCATGCATACCATAAAATGGAAGCAGTCTGTCTCTGTACTGAACTATTTGCATTAGCCTGCCCCGTATCACCACCTGCACCTGGTTTCAAACACTCTCTAAGTAGATTTCCTCATGTATTGATGGCAACCAGTTCAAGGATGGTGTACATGTGCCCAGTGGGAGAAGTTCCCCCCACAGGATACTAGACAACTGCCAAGGGTATATGCTTGAAAGGAGCAGCCCATGTAATGGAAATGGGAAAATACCTCACCATCCATGGGCTGCAGAAATACAAGAGCTGCACTGCTCAAATTTAGTTCAGAAATGAAAACTGAGATGGAGAAGGACATCAACCAGATAATCTAAAACTGTCACTGCCATCCTACAAGAACGAACATAATTCACAGGTCAGGAAGCAGAGATTTTCTTTCTATTTTAATTTCTATATCATGTGTTGCATGACATTTCAGGATTGCAACACATGGCCAGTATTTCCACTGGTTTAAAATTACACAAATTAGTTTACATCGGTTGATAATCTGTCCTGGGATCTTGTTATTTTGGAGACCCACTTCAATTTTAAGCAACAGAAAGGAAATTTAAAAAATCCCTCTACTGATTCATTTTAACATAGTATGACATGCTCTGAGATTGATAATTTATGACAACCAAAGGTTTGAATTCATTTTCAGACACCCTGGTTCCACAGAAAGGAACTGACCTGAGAGATGAAACAAAAGGAGTGAAAGTGTAAAAAGCAATTGCATATCTGGAATTTATGTGGAGCAGGTGAGGAGGTCACAGCTATTTCTGACATAAACATAGCCTACCTCAGTAAAGGTTATGTAAAACAGAGCAACTGGTTACCAAGAGGGGTGAAAGTCCCTGAGCTACCAGCTGCACCATGAAGCTTCCCCATCTGTCTCCAGCCTTCCAAGTGCACATTCCCTTGTCAGCCTGCAGCCACTCAAGGCAAAGGCTAGCACAAACTGTCTCACATCCAAGAGGAGATAAACGGGAGCCCTCAGAATGGCCACAGGAATTAATATTTGCTGCAGAGAATAGTCCCAAACTCCTCAATGGTCTGGATATATGGAGACAGTTTGTGTTACAGACAGCAAACTTCCCACAAGGCTCTGCTGAAGCTTGTAGTCCTCCACAGAAATACATTCTTCTGCAGGGCTATGGCAGAGAGTGCATCATCCCAGCAAGAGGTGCTAGGATGCCGTGCCAAAACTGTGAAATTAATGTAGAAATGTTTTGTGGCATCCTCCTGCTTGCCTATCACTAGCAGCCACCCAAACCTGGAATACTAACAGAGCTAACACTGAAACAAAACCACATCAAGAAGAAAGCATGAAAGAACCATTAGCTTCTTATGTCTTCTCCCATATCCTTCTTGCCCTGACTGACGTCATAACTTGAGCTACATTTACATATCTTTACATTTACAGAGCACTCTAATGAGAGCTACAGCTCTCCCCTCTGGAGGACAGTACAACACAGCTATGACTGGGCTGTTGATCAACTTATGGAAGTGGGACATGAGGAGGTGGAGGGAGGGGAACCAAAAATCATCCTTTCTGTCCCAAGTCCTTGAATTTCAGCCTAGTGTTGCAGTGTGTAGCAGAAAGAAAGGGAAAAAAAAAAGAAAAGAAAAAAAAACTAATCACACTGGTGCAGCAAAATAACCATGAGACAATAAGCAGAAATTCAGAACATATAATTCAAAATATGGTGTGATTAATGGTCAAAGAATTCAAGACAAAAGCACCAATTCAGAGCAGGTACACCGGGGAGAACCTTGCCCCACAGGTTCTGGGAGGTGGTTGCTGGGGTTTGTTCAACTTGGACATAACAAAGCTGCAATGAGATTCAGGTGCACGCATGCCTCCAGGTGAAAGGGTTCCAGTGGAGTAGAAAGCTGTATGCTGCCTTTTGCACTTTGTAGCAGGAAAGATTGTAAATTCCTTTCCTTTTCACACAGCATGTCATTACTGAGCAGTGAGGCCAAAGGTATGTGTGCTGCTTGGCGCTGGTTATGTTCGGAGGTTCACACTGATAGTGGTACAACCTTCCTTCACGCGGGAGTGCTGTTGCTGCCAAGGCCACACCAGCACAGTGTCCTGCAGATGACTACCGTACTTCAGCAGTGTGAGAGAAGTGAGGGGCTCCTTCACGCAGTCCCCATCCCAGCCTTGCCCAGCCCCACTCTCTGACAGCCCTCAGCACTGACACTAATTAATCACAGCAGCAAAAATTTCTCACATGAGTGCTGTTTGGTGAATAGGAATTGTATCAGAGAAGGAAAATATCTCACATTGAGTTAAATTATGTATTGAGGACCTCTCAGCTGTGTGGGTGATGACAGCTCACTGTCCCCCGTGCCACTGCCCATTGTTTATTCCTGGGCTGTTTTCACAAAGCAATACATGGAACACTGAAAGCCTGTCTATATCCCAATAACAAGCTATTTGATTAATGAGTCATCTGATACATATTATTGTACAGTATCTCGTAACACAAAAGTCTTGTAGCTATTCATGAGCCCCATTTCCTGGAAAAGAAAGGGTATATTGTTTCAGCGAGTAACCTGTAGAGAGAATCTGGGGTAACATTACCACCATATCAGTACATTCAGGAAATACAGCCTCTGAGGGAAAACATTACACTGTTATGAAACACCCTTTGGTGTGTTTTCACCACATAAGGGTGATGTGCCTCTTGGGCTACCTGATAGCTACAGCCTAAAGGTGGTTTGTCCCCTTCCGCCTCTCAGCTTGGGAGAGAGCTGGTGAGAGAACAGTGGACTAGACCTTAACCTGTCCGTCTCCCCCAGTTCTTGGGGGAAGCTAGCACCTTTGGGTTTGGGGCAGTTTGAGACCAGAAGAGGAAGAAATGAGCTAGCTGCTGGCTGAAGTGACCTGTGGTTCCTGCACCGGAAACAAGCTATTGCAGCAGCATGGAATGGAGACAGGCATGGAGCAGGGGTGCCACATCTGCAACGTCACAAACACCATTCCCCATCCATGAGATGGCTGGGGTGGAGTTTTCCAGTGCCTCTCCTGCGGTAGCTGTCCCCCTTGCCAGGAGTGAACATTTCAATGCACCTTCAGAGTTGTTGCCTTCTTCAAGCCGTGCAGTGTTTATGTCACAGTTGTATACAAGCACATTTTATCTGCGTCAAATGGCAGCATCAGGCCTGGGATGCAGAAAAACAGATGATAGGAGCTTTCTTCCTTTTTGAGTTACCCTGCAGACAAGCATAGGAGACAAGCATATACCGCAAGTGCATAGATATGAGTCAGATCATACATGCAGTAATGTACATCGCATTAGCAGGTGCTCTTCTCTGAAGATGTGTTTAGGTACAATTTCTCATCTAAACAAAAGCTTGGAGTTTAAGAAAACCAGCCGGAGCCTCGAAACAAATACACCGCACTGTACATCAGCATGAATTCCACTTCAAGCTGTGCTAACAGAGGCATGCCTGCATCAGGATGCTGCCTTGGGTAGACCTGGCCACTGCACCGGCCTCACTCCACAGGCTCAGCAATGACCCAGAGTTGTTTATACAACTTGGGCTTGGTGAGACCTCAGGCAGGTGTAACCTCACCAGCTTTAACACTGCACACAGCCCTTGAGCAGAGATGGAGCTTTTGGGCACAGCGATGTGCCCCACAGCCCTTCCACAGGAGCGGGGTGCCAGTGTGTGGAGGCGTGCAGTGCATCTCCCGCGCTGTGGCAGCTGCACCGGAGGCCACGCTGCAGGGACAGGGTGTTGGCGGAGCAAGAGGCCACGGCAGAGGCGGGCAGCCACTTCGGCGACGTCCTGGGCCTGCTGAAGCTGGACAAGGTAGGGGCAGTGTTGTCCTTGCGGTACGGTGGCACTGCGGCACTGCCGGATTGGACCACGCGCAGCATAGGGGTGCGGTGCGGCCGCACAGGGACCAGCCTCCGCCTGCAGATGTACCTGGAGAGAACGGTAGGCTCCAACCTTGAAAGAGGAGCCTGTCTTCCCCGTGAGTTTTGTGTTTTTCTGGGTGGGGGAATTTGACTCGGCTTTAGATCTGATGTACAGATGATCACCCAAGAAAGACATAAAGCTGTTGGAGCAAGTCCAGAGAAGGACCAAGAGGATGATAAGGGGGCTGGAGCACCTCCCGTAGGAATACAGGCTGAGAAAGTTGGGGATGTTCAGCCTGGAGAAGAGAAGCTGTGTGGAGATCTCATAGCAGCCTTCCAGCATACGAAGGGGTTCTACAAGGATGCTGGAGAGGAACTCTTCATCAGGAACTGTAGCATAGGACAAGGGGTAATGGGTTAAAACTCAAACAGGGGAAGTTTGGGTTAGGTATAAAAGGAAGAAGTTCTTTACTGTGAGGGTGGTAAGGCACTGGAACAAGTTGCCCAAAGAAGTGGTAAATACTCTATTCTTGGCAGTGTTCAAGGCCAGGTTGGACAGAGGCTTGGGCAACCTGGTCTAGTGTGAGGCATCCCTGACCATGTAAGGGGGGTGGAACTAGATTACCTTAAGGTCCTTTCCAACCCAAATTATTCTATGATTCTATGACTCTAATATTTGCCATGTGTTCCCAAGGCTGTCGGATGAAAACTTAAAAAATACAACTAAAATGGGCAGTGTTGCTTGGCTCAGCACAAGCAGGCACCTCTGCACCCTCTGCAAGGTGTGTGTCAGTTTGTCTGGCTGCTCACCACAGCATGGTGCTGGATACAGGCTGTTTCCACAGTTGGATTGGCAGTGGGCAGCAATGGACAGAAAACTCCCCTCCCTCTGCCCCCACAACAGTTCAGAGTTTGCAAGTATTTTGAGGGAAACTGGCATGTGCCTTTTGTAGAAAAAGGAAGGGGAATCCAGATTCTGGTCTTGTTCTTGTCCGCTTTAAGTAATACACAAAATCGTAAACTGTTTCAGGCAAGAAACTCCCTTTGCCTGTGATTTCCCTGTAAAGCGATGCTACCTCTGCCCTTCTTTAACAGCTAAACAGCCTGTGCTGGTTGCTTGAATCAGATGCAAGAGCATATGGCTTGGTAGACAGAGTTAGAACAGTAGCGTGAATCATGCATGCTTATTGCAAGACTGCTGTTTATACACAGAGCATCACATTGCCAAGTCCCATCCTCTGAGACACTTGATGTATGTGGAAAAAAAGGAGCGGTTAGCAGTTGTGTGACCTTCACAGACTTTCCATAGTGGTGGTCACTGCTCCTGGCTCTCCAAGGGCCAGTTCTGAGACCTCTCGCTCTCCATGTTTTCCTTTTGCATTTGTTTACCTCTGGACCAGAGTTTTAGATTGCAGCCCCTTTGTAATTTATTGATGTTACCCAGCAGCTTGGAGGTATCTGCTGGGATAATTAAGCTGCTTTCTCAGGTGACATAAATCATGCCAGCAAAAGGAGTCTTCTGCATGGTAAAATGTTTTTACTTACGGGCAGGGTATTACTGCTTAAAGGTCCCAGCACCCTGGTTTTCCCTTTCTTCTTCTCCTTCATCAATAAGCTTTTGCAACAAAGCCTGAGTGCATGAAAGTGCTCTGAATTAACTGTTGAGCATCTGGCTTTCACTGAACAAAGAATTATTAGAGAAAGAGGACTTAATGACAATACTGTACACCCTCACACTCACCTCTCACTGTGTAGGGTCCCTACAGTATGATATATCAGCTCTTCAATGCTGTGCATGTGACCTTTTTTGGCACTCATGCTGTTTTTCCACTTAGCCACATCCTCTATCAGACCTCTCAAATGGGGTAAATCATTATATGTCACTTTTCCCTGTGGAAATGTCACTTCAAAAACCTGTTATCTCTTTTAGTGATCTGTACTAATTATTCCCCCATGACTGACTCACACACACAGCTTGCACATTGTACCTGAAACAGAAAGATACATGCAACACTTTTAGCCGCAATAAGACAGTCCTTGTGCAATCCACGTATCTACAACACCCGTTTAGGCTCACTTCAATACTCTGCGAGATGTTCTAGGCCTCCGAGGCACGTGACACAAATGTCGCAGCAGCATCTGAGCACTGCAAAATACCCCTCTGACAGAGGTTAAGAATTAACTGCATTTTCTATCAATCAGAGACACTGAGGAAGAAGGAGATTGTATGACCTTCTTTCAGGACTCTGAAATCTGAGTTCAAAATACAGCAAGGATGGACAGTCTACTGTTTCAAAATGACTATTCCAGAAGGGGGCTCAAGCTCCCTCCACTGCTTCTTCACAATCTGTAACTTTTGTTTTACAGCAGCTAAACACACAAACCGCTGCAATTTTTTGCCCTCAATCTGTTCAAAATCGTTTTACTTGCATAAAGGTATGTATTTGCAATTGGAATGCATCTCTTTCTCTCGCAATTTTAACATCAAAGAATTTTTAGATGCTATGAAGAAACATTTGTGTCTGACAGGGAAAATGATATCAATACTGGTCATCCATTTTGTAGAACCATTTCCAGTCATTTTCCTGTGAGCAAAGTAAATTCAATAAGCCAATATAAACAAATGTGAATGTCAGAGAGAGCTAGCAACACTGACACTGTCCTTGTGCACTAGCTTGTTGATTTTGTCAAGATAAGGAACTCAATATGCTCCATTTTTTAAATCAGACCCTTCTGTTTTTTCCCCTCACATATTTTGTTTGGTTTACTGTCTATTTCTACCCTTCGCATGGTTTTCAGAAACTGACAGATTGTGATTCATGAGGAAAAGCTTTAAAAACATTTCTCCAGAAAAAACATTTACAGAAATAGACACTACTAAAACCAAGCTCTAAATCCCATATGATGTAAACATGAGAAATATATAAATATAAATTTGAAAGTATTTAAAATTCTGCAGGTTCTCCACCTAGACCCTGCAGATAACACTGGTTTCTGTCCCTCCCTTCTGCCTGGATTCATATACTGACTGATGCAGAATTCTTTTGTGGTAGCTTTTCAGCTTTCCTCCATGTGAGAGTAAGAGATAGAGACACACAGGCATAAAAAAAAAAAACAAATCCCGTGAGAAACTAGAGAGAAGAAATACAGAAAGTTTACTAGCAGCTGTGGGGGCTGCTGGGTTGCTCTGAGCTCCTTACTCAGCTGATCTGGAGTTCTACTGCTCGTCTTTAAGGCTTTACATACTTCTTGCTTATGTGTAGGAAAGGGCTTAATTTGGGGTTGGGGTCCTATGAGGAGAAGGGCCCTTTACCAGCAATTTTCTTTCATTTCCAGGGTATTCAGAAATGTGCCAGATTATATCAATGTTGTGAGGGGTATTTGCGCAAAAATGTGACTTACATTAAAAGAGCATATGAAGATAACTTGGAGTTAATTTTCAGATAACAGCTTTAGTTAGAGGCTGCAGAGGGGTCTGAGTTTGAAATCTAGCAGAAAAAATGAGCTAAAATCTAATTTGCTTTTCTTCGCAGCTTTTAATCTGAGTTATTTAGCAGGGCTAATGACTCTGTGTGACAAAGGTGTGTTTCCACGCTTAGGCATGTTCTCATCGCTCCAGCAGTGGCTTCTATGAAGTGCCTTCAAGAGCATGGAACATGATGCAGCAAGGGCTCCATCTCTGTCAGTGTTCAAGGCCAGGCTGGACAGAGCCTTGGTTGACATGGTCTGGTGTGAGGCATCCCTGCCCATGGGGACACCATTAGTCCTTTCCAACCCTAAACATTCTATGATTCTAGGAAGGGCCAGCTGCCAGCCTTGGGGATAGCTAGGTGAAGGAAGGAAGGCAGCAGTACAGATTAGCAACTCCCCATGCGCTGTGTATGAACAGTTCATATTTTTTTGTGTGCCATATCTTTATGGTGTAAGAAATTTAGTCTGTGGTTGGGCTTCCTTTAAATTTTTAGGGCTTTTTATTTTAATGTAAACTTTTTGTATTTTAAGTCCTTTTAAAAATAATCCATACATTTACTTTCTGCTAAACAGTTATAATTTGTTTACAGGTATGTTCTTCCCTAGTTCAGAGCTGGAGGATATTTCGATTTAAATGTCGTGTATTTTTATGGAAGCTTTTTCATTACAATTTCTTCATTTGCTTGGCAAGTGCAGGGGGAAACAGCAGAGTCCTCTGTGTGGACTGTTGTCTTCTCTTTGGATCTTCTGTAAATGCTGCTTTCTGGATGTCCTAGGTTGAAGCAGAGCACATTACACATGGCAGTAACTGAAAAAAAGTAAAAGTACACTGAGCCAGTTTAGCACGCGATCTGTCAGGAAACCCATCCAACTGTGATGCTTCTGGGCCTGTAGCACATCTCCGCAGAGCAGAATCAAAGGTTTAAGGGTTGATATTTTTTATTTTATGACAAGAGATTCTCAAATCATTGTTATTTTCATATTGAAACCCCAGGGTCTAAGGCCCTTGCTGGTTGTTTGGGGTGACACAATTGAAGGGTAAACATCAAATAGACAAAAAAGCACCTATGTTCCTGAGCCAAAACAGGAACATTTCTCTCAGGCAGCATAAATTCCTGCCTTATTGCTGAGCAAACAATGTATCTTTCAGCCTGCATGACTGAGAAAATCCTGGAGAAAGCAGTCAACTGCTCAGGGTTAAGTAGAGAAGCAAATTGAGGGGATTCAAGACACGGACTCTGACTGGAAATTGAAGACCCTTTTACTCCAGATTACAAAGATTATATATGTTTTAGATTATGTCCACAAGCTCAGAGCTACAATGTGATTGGTTAGTTGCTGCTGTCCACGCATGCAATATAAGCTTTTAACTGGTTAGTCTGCCTTTTTGACATCTTCTTTTCAACCTTCTCCTCACTTCTCAGTTCCTTCTTCTACTTCCCGTTTTTGTCCTCTTTGTTCCGCTTCTCTGCTCCACTTTTCTTGCTCAAGGTTTGTTCCCCAAAGAGCTAAGATTACAGAGTCTTGCTCAAAGTTAGTTCCTCAAAGAATTAAAGTCACTCAGCATACTCTGACCAAGCTCAAACTCCTCTTCTCCTGCATCTCCCCCTTTTTGTTTTTCTAAAAACTTTACTCGCTTTACCTTTTTTTCTAACATTCGCTGCAGGCAACTCAATAAACATGGAACAATCAGTAAGATACAAATAACAATGAATAGCATTATAAGACCTCCTTTGATCAATAAAAAAACCCATGTCCCAAGTCCAAGAGAGTTAAGTCAGTTTCCTAATCCAAAAAATCCACCATCTCTTTGTAATTTTGTTACTCCTTTTTTCAGCTCCTGAATATGAATATTACATATAGATTCCGAATGGTCTGACAAATTCATGCAGCACATGCCTTCAAAATCTTCACAGCCATGACCTTGTGTTAATATTAAGTCAATGGCAGCCCTGTTTTGCAAAGAGGCATGTCGGATAGAATCAACATCTGCCAATAGGTTGCTTAAGGCAATGGACGTTGCATTTGTTTGTTTAGCTAGCCAATAGCCTAATTTGTTTAATGTTCCTAATGCTTTTGCTGCTGCTACACCTGGAACAAAGAAGGAAGTTGCCACTATTCCTCCGGTATTCCAAAATTCAACGTTATTATTGAATTCTGATTTAAATGTATGTATACTTCGTTTTCCTCGACTATGGATACACTTCTGTAAAATCATGGATCTGTTTAGAGTTAGCAAGGTTAATCTCCCTAGGCTACATGGGCCATACGATATGTGAAGGGATTGCTGGCATGCCCGATCCCCACAAATAAGAAACACTCCTGGAGGTAAAGCTCTAGGCTTATAGTGACCACTAGATTTTCTGCAGGCAGTACATCTGCACAAAGCGCTACAATTTTCGTATGCTGCTAAGACTGATCGCTCCCAGAATAACTGAAAACCAAACAATAGTCCATTTTTATGGACCCAAACAAATCTAATTCTTGAGGCTCCAATGTGGCCTTGGGGAGGACTGAGGTCCACCCATCCCAGTTCTTAACCTGGCCAGCCCCTTTTCAGATCCTATATGGGTTCTCGAAGGGTACTGGCCAGGTCTCCAATGGCATTCCCACAAGGTACATCGAAAAGAGATTCAATGAGTTGTGAGGCACAGGGTATCTAGGTTTGTCACTTTAGCCAATGTGACCCATACATTCGTTCTTGGCTGCTGCGGAGGGAGCCAAGACCATGGTTCCGCCGCTATTGTTGTGGTGATGTATGCTGCGATGATCCATAAGGTGAGTCACTTTCCGCTGCTGGCTTCTCCCATTTTGTGAGAACCCAGCGTGGACCTGAATCTGTAATGACACAAGCATATCCTCATCCTCAAGTTAGCAATCACAGAATCCCAAGGGTTGGAAGGGACCTCAAAAGATCATCTAGTCCAACCCCCTACAGTACATCACACAGGAACTTGTCCAGGCGGGCCTTGAATATCTCCAGTGTAGGAGACTCCACAACCCCCCTGGGCAACCTGTTCCAGTGCTCTGTCACTCTTACAGTAAAGAAGTTCTTCCTGATGTTAACGTGGAACTTCCTATGCTCCAGTTTACACCCATTGCCCCTTGTCCTATCACTGGATATCACTGAAAAAAGCCTAGCTCCATCATCCTGACACCTACCCTTTACATATTTGTAAACATTGATGAGGTCACCCCTCAGTCTCCTCTTCTCCAAGCTAAGGAGACCCAGCTCCCTCAGCCTCTCCTCATAAGGGAGATGTTCCACTCCCTTAATCATCTTTGTGGCTCTGCGCTGGACTCCTTCAAGCAATTCCCTGTCCTTCTTGAACAGAGGGGCCCAGAACTGGACGCAATATTCCAGATGCGGCCTCACCAAGGCTGAGTAGAGGGGGAGGAGAACCTCTCTTGACCTACTAACCACTCCCTTTCTAATGCACCCTAAGATGCCATTTGCCTTCTTGGCCGCAAGAGCACATTGCTGGCTCATGGTCATCCTCCTATCCACCAGGACCCCCAGGTCCCTTTCCCCTTTGCTACTTTCCAGCAGGTCAACCCCCAACCTGTACTGGTACATGGGGTTGTTCTTCCCCAGATGCAAGACTCTACACTTGCCCTTGTTAAATTTCATCAAGTTTCTCCCCGCCCAACTCTCCAGCCTGTCCAGGTCTCGCTGAATGGCAGCACAGCCTTCTGGTGTGTCAGCCACTCCTCCCAGTTTTGTGTCATCAGCGAACTTGCTGATGGTGCACTCAGTTCCCTCATCCAGGTCATTGATGAAAATATTAAACAGCACCAATGGTACTCGACCTTCCCAATTTCTTTTCAAAGTTTTTACCATAACCTTAATTTCATGATTATATTTGAGTATACCTGTCGACATGGTTTGTATGTGTTTTACAATGGGAGGAATTACACTATCACTGGGTAAGGGCAAAAAGTTCATGACATATTGGACCTTTGCTAAACTATTTGCTGGATGTTCTCCCAACTCCCCATCTTTTTGTTTTCACAAATATGTTTTGATAGTTTGATGGGTGTGCTCGACAATGGCTTGTCCTGTGGGTGAGGGGGGAATGCCAGTAACATGCTGGATTCCCCAATTTTGGAAAAATTTTTTTGTCGATTGTGAAACATATGCTGGACCATTGTCTGTTTTTATGTGTCGTGGGATTCCTAAAGTAGCGAAGGCGTGATGAAAATGAGTTTGCACATGTCTAGAAGTTTTTCCTCCAAAGTGGTCATACAAACTGCCGGAGAAAAGGTGTCCACAGAAACATGAACATATTTTAGTTTGCCAGATTCAGGGATATGTGTGACATTTGTTTGCTATATTTGAAGTGATTGAATACCTCTGGGGTTAACTGACAATGTAGGACCCTTAGTAAGTTGTTGACAATCAGGACTGGCTTGTATGATAGCTTTTGCATCTGCCATTGACAAGTGAAACGGCTGGTTTAGGATCTTTGCTGATGGGTGAAAAAATTCATGAGAAATGTAAGCTTGCTGCCACATGTTGGGCACAGGTGACACACTGACAGGTTGAGTTAGATGGTCCACTCTAGCATCACCTTCTGCACAGAATCCTGGCAAGTTTGTATGACTATGATGGTGACATATATAGTACATTTCAGTTCTATGTTTTAACAACAACCATAACGGTTTCATATTGTTAAACAAGGTTTCAACTGTAACATGTTTCAAATAAGCCCTTTTTAATTGTTGTACAACTCCTACTACATATGCTGAGTCTGAAATTATATTGATTGGACACGTGTTCCATCGTTTAAACACCTTGATCACTGCCTTAAGTTGTACAATCTGGGGTGATCCCTCAGAAAAAACTATTTGTGATTTCCACTGACCCTGTTCTTGCCAGGTAATAGCTGCTTTGCCTGATTTTCCACTCTTATCTGTAAAGATTGTGATATCATTCACAGGTTTGAGACTACACTTGGGTTTTCCTCTGTACATTCCTGCTGAATAAAGGTCAATATTCAATGGCTAGGAGGATGGACCTTGATTGCTCCATCAAATCCTGCTAGAGCTATCTGTACTGCTGAACTATTCTGCATACACCACTGCAAATATTGTTCTGCCATGGGAATAGTTACGGTTTGGGGTTCTTTACCAGTGTCCTGGGTTCAGCAGTAGCAGTCATTTTTCTCCCTCTCAGTAGCTGGTGCAGCACTGTGTTTTGACTTTCGGCCTGGGAACAGAGCTGATAACACAAATGTTTTAGTCTGACCAAGGATTTTCTGAGTCTCATGCTCTGCCAGGGAGGAGGGGAAGCCGGGAGGAAGCAGAGACAGGACACCTGACCCAAACTAGCCAAAGAGGTATTCCATACCGCAGCACGTCATGCCCAGGATGTAATGGACAGTTACCCAGAAGGGCTGGGGAACTGCAGGGTTGGACTAGGTATAGGTCGGTGCTCGGTCGGGTGGGGTGGGATGAGTTATCAGTCAGCTGGTGGTGAGGTGTTGTATTGTCTTCCCTTGTTATTCCCTTATCATTATTATTATTGGTGGTAGCAGTAGTGATTTGTGTTATACCTTAGTTACTAAACTGTTCTTATCTCAACCCATGGGAGTTGCATTCTTTTCAATTCTCCTTCCCATCCCTCCAGGAGCAGGGGGAGGGCAAGAAGTGGGGGAGTGAGTGAACGAGCTGCATGGCTGGGTTTAAACCATGACAGCCAGATAGAGCTAAAATGCGATCTCTTCCTTTCATAATTAGCTGAGCAAACATCTCAGGTCTAGTTACAATGGTTTTTGACGGTTGATGTGACAAAAATTGTCACTTGAGAATTTTAAATTTTTCCTTATCAGATTCAACCCATTGCATGATTAATCCTACTGGCTGGAAATCATTATTGACAATAAAAAACTCAATCAGAATTCTATTCACCACACAATGTGCCTGTCTCTTACTTAATGCTGTTTCTACCATCACTATTGCTTGTTTTGCTGTTGGTGTTAATTGTCTGGGTGCATTTAAGTCTGTGTCACCATTCAACAAATCAAACAATGGTTCTAAAATTTTGTTGTCAATTCCCATTAATGTTTGAATCTAATTGATATTTCATAACAAGACTTGCACATTGTTAATTGTATGGATAGCGATCTTGGTGGTTAATTTTTGAGGTTCAATGGTGTGATCTAAAATTTTCCAACCCAAATATTTCCATGGTGTGGTATCTTGAACCTTTTCAGGGGCAATTTGTAATTTATGTTGTTGCAACACTGAACACAATTCATGTTCTAGGTCATTTCCCCCAGCCACCAGTATATCATCCATATAATGATACACTAATAGTTGGGGGTGCCTTTCCTGAAATGGACTCAATGCTACATCAACATAACCTTGACATATCGCTGGTGAATTTTTCATGTCTTGTGGCAATACCACCCATTGATATCTCTGCATGTGTCTTTGTTTGTTACAGGGACCAAAAAGGCAAATTTCTCACTGTCTCAAGGATCAATGAGTATTGTGAAAAAAACAGTCCTTTAAACCAATAACTAAAATGTTCCAATCTTGATAAATCTTTGTGGGTGAGGGTAACCCTAGCTGTAGAGGTCTCATATCTTCCATCACTTCATTTATCTGACACAGATCATGTAACAGTCTCCACTTCCCTGATTTCTTTGGGGTGATAAATACCAGGGTGTTCCATGGTTGTTGGTGGCTGAATGTGTTCAGCTTGTAGTTGCTTTTGGATGACCTGTCGCAAAATGGCTATTTTTTTCTGTGGTTAATGACCACTGATCTACTCAAACCGGTTTTTCAGTTTTCCATATCAGTTTGAGTATTGGTTGCCCATCGGTGGCCCATCCTAAAAATTTTTGACGACAGGGTACATTCCATTTGTCCTAGCAAGTCCCTTCCCATCAGATTCATGGGAATTAAAGTCGTATATGGTCTGGTGAAACCCTGAGATCCATCTGATATTCAGAAGGTCACTAAATGAGTGTTTTGTTCAGTTGTGGTGTTTCCTCCTGTGCCTACTAAAGTTCCCTGGGGATTAATTAATGGCCAGTCTTGGGTATAATTTTTCTCAGCGATTACTGTTACATCCATTCCAGTGTCTACTAGCATATCAAGCTGCACTGATTGATTTCCCCAGTTCATCGTTATTCGAATCTGTGGTTTTGTTTGCTGAATCTCTAATGTCCACGTAACATTTGTGTTTTGTCCTGTGGAGCCGAAGCCTCCAGTTCCCCTTTTCTTTGACCCAGTTCCAGGTGCCCGATTTAAAAATGAAGTTGTGTTATACGTGTATTCTTAGGGATCTGTACTGGAGGGTTCAGAGTCCATATCATTGCCTTAATCTGTCCCATATAGTCCGCACCAGTTAAGTTAGGCAGCACAAAGATACCTTGCAGTGTTATACTAGAATGTTCTAATAACAGGGCGCTAAGGTCGTGGCCTAATGGTCCATGTGCATTAAGCGCTACTGTGTGGACAGTAGATGTTATTAATGTGACTTCTTCAGTCATTACTACATCCACTCCAGCACTTCTGCAAGTTTTTGTGGTGAGTTGGTCTAAACACCCTGAAGGTTGTTGCTGTTTAACGATGGGGGTCCACTCACCACATTCAGGGGTACTTGTGTCATGGCGCGGCCCTGCCCCGCACTGCACTTCCGGTTTCCTGATCCCTGGTCAAGGGGTTTGCCCTTCCGATCATATTTGGACTGACACTGGTTGGCACAATGATGACCCTTTTGATATTGGGGGCACAATCCTGGGACCCAGTCTGATTTGGCCTTGGGTTTGGCCGCTTTGCCTTTTGGGCATTGGAAGGTAAGGTGACCTAGTTTGCCACAAACAACATCTTTAATTTGCGATTCCTAGGGGTTGCATGGCCGCAGCAAATGCACCAGCTAACATTGTTTGTTGCTGTTCTAGAGAGCCTACGTGGTCTGCAGCCTCTACCATCTCTATTAACGATGCAGATTTTGTCAAGGACAGCAAAACCTTTCTACAGTCCACATTCACGTTCTCAATAGCCAATTTTAGTAACAAAGACTCTTTTGCTTCTGGATGATCGAACTGCCTATCTATGGCTTCTCACAAGCAATCTATATTCTTCCCCTGTCTTATCACGGTAAAACAGACGTGTTTCTTTCTCATTTCCAGAATAGTCGCAAATGCCCTTAATGCTAAGCGTGCTGAGTCTCTTAAAATGTCTGGCACCATTCAAGCCTGAACCTCAGGAGTAGTAAACGCACCTGCCCCCATTAGAAGATCTACCCCTACTCCCAGGCGTGGACCGCCTTGTTGCTGATTTAAATTCTCTAGAGACTGCACCTAACACAGTTCTGCCCATTTGTCCTTCCACAACAACTTGGGTTGGTGTTAAAATCAATGCAGCTAATTGATGACAATGAAATGGGGTCACAAGATGTCCACCCAAGACATTTTCCAATGATGTTTGGGTAAATGGTGATTGTAGCCCATTTTGGGTCACAGCTTTTCAAACCTCCTTTACCAGTTCCCTTTTGAAGGCCTAATGGGTCCTGGGCTTATTGGGCTGGATCACCACTGGAAATGCCAAGTGAGGGGTTAACTGCAACTTCTCCCCTTCCTTGATTCTGTCTAAATGCACCTTTCTCCACCCTTCCCTTATTTACTCCCTTCACCTTTCTCCCTTCTCACTTTTGCTCCCCGCAGCTTGCAGCCAACACCGTTCTGCCTGAACACTTTTTATGTGAAACTGGAGGTCGCATATGTGGCAACGATGCTATCTTTTGTGAGGCCACAGTCCCCTCCTCATCCAAACTTTCCAACTCACTTTCTTCCCACTCTGTTTCACTCTCGTCCATCTGGACTGCTATTTTCTGTTTTGCTGACTCTCCACTGTGAGTGGATTCCTCATTTGGGTCTCCAGTCACTAATACTTCACTGACTTCCTCTGTCACATTTTTTTCACAATGCACCTGTTTCAGCGTCTCATACACCAAATGGCACGTTGATTGTATATATATGACATTTGAGTCACCCCTTGTAGCATGGTCAAAGATCAGATTACCAGCTTTTTTCCAAGTTTTACAGTCAAATACACACAGTGTTTCCAGGAGCAAGTCTTTACTTTTTAACCATGCTAGCAACAGTTCCAAATTGTTTCTTTCGTATTTTATTTCTTGTCTCTTTAACATTTGTTGCATCATCCTAACTATTGCCCTTTCTTCGCTTGAGATGTTTGAACCCGTCCTTTCTCTTTCCCTCCTGTCTCTTGGCTGCTCACCTGAATTTTTCTCTGAAGCAGGTGAAGCTACCCCTGGAGATTTCTTGTCTGCTCGGTCCAGCTGGCAAGACGATCGTTCAGCTGAGACAGTCCCCTCCAGAGTACACAGCCGTCTTCTGTGAGTGGCACCTTTTGTTCCGCAGTCACGTCGGGGTCACCATTTGAGGGGATTCAAGACACAGACTCTGACTGCAAGTTGAAGACCCTTTTACTTCAGATTACAAAGATTATATATGTTTCAGATTATGCCCACCCACTCAGAGCTACAATGTGATTGGTTAGTTGCTGCTGTCCACGCGCTCAATACAAGCTTTTAATTGGTTAGTCTGCCTTTTCGACATCTTCCTTTTAACCTTCCCCTCACTTCTCAGTTCTTTCTTCTACTTCCCATTTTCATCCTCTTTGGTCCATTTCTTTGCTCCACTTTTCTTGCTCAAAGTTAGCTCCCCAAAGAATTAAGGTCACTCAGCATACTTTGACCAAGCTCAAACTCCTCTTCTCCTACAGCAAATTGCATCACTAATGATTTAGAGAGACCAGAATGTGGGCTAAACACCCACTACCTCCATCTTGTCAGGAACACAATTGTTTAGGGGAAAAACCAAGTCTCCCTTCTACTTCAGTGCCCAAGATAGTCACGTTAACTCAGGAACAAATCTCACTCTTCATCTTGCAGGCCTCTGCTATGGAAGCATTGGCTCTGGCTCTGAGGCAAGCCTGGTGCAAGGCAGGCTTCAGTAGTTTAGTCAGAGGAGTGCAGACCAGCTGGGAACTTGCTCAGGCTTGAGCCATGGCTGCAAAAGCAGTGTGAAAAGAAATGTCCTGGAAAGCTTTGGTCTTGGATCCTGATTGCTAAAGGCAGCAGTGGTGCTGACAGAACTTCTGAGTGCTTTGAGGCAGGGGTGTGTTGCTTCATGCAGTAGGGCCTCAACCACTCAATGTTGTTACATTGTGTAACAAGCAGCATAGGATTTTTATGGCTCATTGAAAATCAGGCTGCATCATCCTTCTTTGAACTGTACTTACTGTTAATGCAAATGAGTGCTTAGGAGACTGCTATGTACCAGAGAATAAATTAAACAAGCACATTGAACCTGAGGTTGAGGGAAAATAGGATGACAACCCCCACCCAGGTTGTGTCGTGCTGTTGTCATGGGAGCTCAAGGCATGCCCTTGGCACCTGGTCAGACCCTGCCTGCTGAGGGGCAGGAGAGTATTATAAAGAATGTGTTGACCTGTCTTGACACTTTCCAGGTGTTACTTCATGTAAAAGTTGTCCCTTGTTAGCAGAACAGGTTCCCAGTTGATGCACAAGTGGCTGGAAACAGCAGAAGGGTAGGTCTGACTTCCGTGACTGTGCTGGTCATACTTACTTCTTCTGCAGAAGCAAACAACAGGATCCTCCTTTGGCAGTTATTTGTGCTCTTGCCTTTTCAGTGTGCCAGTGACTCCTAGCTGTTGCTTTTTTCCTCCCAGTACATTAAAGGTACTGGCAAACGCAGTAGTCCCAGCCTGGGGAAGCATCAAAGTGCTAGTAAAAGGTGTGAGAGCAGACATGGGAGTTCTGCCCTTCAGAAGCCTTCAAGGACCTCTTCATCCTGTAACATCTTAATGCGGTAGAGAAGGTGGTAATTAAAATCATGCTCTAAACTACCCTGAAGCCAGAGCAAATAGGCACACAAGCAAGCTAATATGGTAATGATCTACTAAGAGACATAACAAGGAGTCACCGGTCTTGACTGCAGCAGTAGTTGGCACTGTGGCCTGTGTGAGGGCTGTAAGACGACATTAGGAGAATATGTGCTTCATCCAAGTCCATCCACACTAGCAAGACCCACCTCTGCTGGTACCTACACCTCTGGCATGGAGAGCAGAATGGCTTGCCTTGCTGTGCTACCAAAGACAAAAGTTCTTCATACTGTTTCAAAAGGCAGCAGCAGAGCCAAGAGGGACTTTGCTCTGGTCTGTGGCCAATAGTTTAATTGACCCCAAAACAATCACACCCAGTGTCACCAATGGGTAGTGTGCTAACGTAGACAAGGGCTTACTAAGATCTACATCCTTTAAAGCCTGCCTGTAACACCAGGAAATTTGGGGGTAGTAGAGGTGGTTAAGGCAAAATATAGTTATTCAGATGCTTGCAAATCATTACTCAAAACATAGCTGCAAGGCTGACAACTCATGTCCTTACCAACCCATTCTCCCCACATGCTTGGTTAAGTGACACGTTTCAGTTTGAATATAAATACTGTGAACATTTATAATTGGTTTGAATATAAATACTAAATATCAGAATTATTTCAAGCACAGTGCTCTGTATTTTTATAAGGGCGGTTTTCCAAAGTAAATGTGAAATAGCATCTTTACATGTGTTCTCTAGAAAGTTCTTTGTAATACTGAATATGCTATAGAGTCTCCTTTGTTTTCATCATTTGTGAGTGTTCTTTTTCATTCAAATTTCATGTCCAGGACACTGAATTCCAGATGAAAATAATGACCAAAACTGAAATAAGACATTCCAAGTGTGTTTGTTTTATTGACTCATATTGAAACAGTAATTCTGAGCAGAGAAAGGATCTTATCCTGATGTTAGTCTTTCAAACAGGCAAATAGGTCAAATTTAGGGTTTGTCAAACTTACAGCATTTCAGCATTCATGTAGTCCAAGCTCCATCCACTTAAATTCACTAAACCTCTGTCCGTTGTGTAGGATAAGGCTACTGTCCGTTTTCCCTCCAAGTTTCCCTCCCGTATGAAGACAGGCTGAGAAAGTTGGGGCTGTTCAGCCTGGAGAAGAGAAGGCTGCGTGGGGGCTTAATAGCAGCCTTCCAGTATCTGAAGTGAAAAGGTACTATAAAGGTACTGGAGAAGGACTCTTCATCACGGACTGTAGCCATAGGACAAGGGGTAATGGGTTAAAACTTAAACAGGGGAAGTTTAGATTGGATATAAGGAAGAAGTTCTTTACTGTAAGGGTGGTGAGGCGCTGGAATGGGTTGCCCAAGGAAGTTGCGAATGCTCCATCCCTGGCAGCGTTCAAGGCCAGGTTGGACAGAGCCTTAGGCGACATGGTCTAGTGCGAGATGTCCCTTCCCATTGCAGGAGTTTGGAAGCAGATGATCTTAAGGTGCTTTCCAACCCGAACCGTTCTGTGAGCCAGTGACTCTAGCACTGTACGCACACTCCCCGTCGCCGCGGAGATGCCAGCAGAGGAGGGGCGTCCGGGGGGCGGCTCTGACGGGACTTGCACCGCGCTGCCCCCTGCCGGACCCTCCGCCGCTGCGGAAGTGGCGCCACCGGTGCCAGGTGCTGCTCGCCATTGTGAGCTGGGCGTTGCCTCTGGCCCCGCCCCAGCACACGGCATTACCTCCCCCTCCGCCTCGGCGGCGGTGTTCTGTCGGGGTGGCCGCTGCAGGGGCGGAATCGGCGGGAGGAGGCGGAGGCATGGAAATGGACCTGGGGATGGACCCGGAGATGGAATTGGAGATGGAGGGCCACCGGCGGGAAAGCGCGGTGAGAGCCGGCAGTGGAGTAGGGGTGTGTTTGCCCGGTCCCCGCCCGGCAGGAGCGGTTCCGACGGCAGCCCGTGGTGTGGGGCGGCGGGCATGGCGCGCACGGGGACCTTCAGCCGGGGCTCGGTGTGTGCAGGGGATGGGTTTCATTCCCGTGTATGTATCTGGTGTAGTTTGGCGGCGGGCTGGACAGCCGCGGACACGGGCCAGTGCCGCGGAGAGGAGGTGCCGGTGGGTTCAGGCCCGGGGGCTAGCGCCAGACGGCTGTGGAGTCGTTAACTTGCCGAAGAGCTGCCCTGGTGCACAGGCGGGTCTTTGTGCGTTAAACAAACAAATAATGTTCCTGACTCGAGCTACTAGCCAAATGAAGTGAGAATAGTTTCTCCTTAAATGTGAGTTGCGGGGCAGGGAAGCCTGTTGTTGAACCAGCCAGACAGTTTATTTCGTTTTTTCTTCTTTTTTCTTGCTTCTTGACAAGCAGGTGAGCAAGCAGAATTAAACGTGTGTATTCTTATTGTTAGGAAATATGATTGATTTCATCTCCGTTGGTCCTTGAGTGGAATTAAGACTACTCCCCTTTTCTTTTTCTTCCCCTGCAATGCAGACATGACCTAAAGATGAACTGAATTTTCCTAGTGGCAGCTTTCATTTCAGTTGAAATGAATGTTGTCAGTGCTCTCATAAATGTTAATTTATATTTGTTTGCAGGGTTAACTGGAGGGGTGCTTCAAACCAGCTAGAACTGTACAGCGATTATTCAGCAGAGCTGGGGTTTGGTGACAGACAGCTGTGCCATGCTGGCTCGTGTTCTCTGTTCTTACATTTGTTTTTCCCTCTTTCTGTCATGAAGGTTGCCATTAAGGGATTTGAAAGAGAGCTCATCTGCCCAGCATGCAACGAATTGTTCATCTATCCACTGATCCTTCCTTGCCAGCACAGTATCTGTCACAAGTGTGTGAAAGAAATACTATTTGCATTTGAAGACTCTTTTCCTGATGGAGGTTCCGAATCCTCTAATCAGAGTAGCCCTCGAATTAAAATCTCTTCTAGCATGGACCGAGTTGACAAGATTAGTAGATCAGGTATGTGTCAGGATTTTTGTGTGTTTTCCTAACTTAGCATATTGGACTGACTTGAGCTGAACGTTATCTGTACTGGTAAAATGTCTGAGGCAGTTAAAGAGATGATGACTTAGAGATAGTGCAAATCTTTTTCATTATGTGGCAAGAACAATGCGAATATTTTCAAGGACAATGCACTTTATTTTGTAGATAGTATATTTGTCTTTGCGGCATCCTGTAAATCTTTGTGACCAGTGCGGTTTTGTTCCTGTGTTTCAGTTACATTGAGATGCAATAGCATCATGTTCAGTAGTGTTGAGATGTAGATTTCAGCAGTTTTATTGCCTGCCAATAGTACTGTTGAGGTGGTTCTCTCAGGTTTCAGCCAGCCTGAATTCATTAGTGCCAGCTTCTGTCTGAGCCTTCTGCGGACTGTGTACATGGTAGTTTTGTCCTAACTGTTTCATTATGCTTACAGTAAATAATATTCCATAGACGATGATCATTGCAGAACTGGGGACAGATGACAGTACGAAAACTGTACCAACAGTCTCCTTCAGCATGGTCTGCTCAAAGGAGTGCTTGGCTATAAGGCTCATGCTCACTGTGGTATCACAAGGAAGATTCTTACAGCTGTCTATAATCCATGGATAAGTTGATATGCTTTTACATAGATAAATTGAAAGTTCTTTGTGCATGCTGTACTTAAAAGAAATGTGATCTCGGCCTTTAGGCTTCGTTCTGACATAATTATCTCCTTTAAAACCAGACTCCACAATGCTCTGGATAAGTTGCCCACAAGACAAACCCTAAAGCTGTGTCTTGCATTTCACAAAATACTAACATTCATCTTCCCAGCTTCCAAAGTTCAGATGTTTTATTTCCTCTGCTTCTCTTATGCAGCTCCTCAGTTGTTAGTCCTGGTATTCTTTCAAATCAGTTTGAGTGAATGTTGTGTTTGCTGTAGCTGGGCTGGTTGAAGCTTATGTGATTTGTGTGAATCCCCAGAATAAATGGCTGGTTATCTGCATTACAGTCCTATTTTATGGATGTGGGGTGCACAGTCCCACAGCCACCGTTTAGCTCTACATGCATGTCAAGCTGCTTTCTAACTGCAGTGTTACGTGACACTTGAATGAATAGAGCCTACTGGTGCCTGCCTTCTCCCAGATCCAAGCCTATTCCCTTTTTCCTCAATGAGCATAATGTTCTGTCATGGTAGTGCGTGCATGGACTGACATGATTCCTGGTTTCCACTGCAGAGTTACGTTTTTACAATGTGAACATCAGAGTGGTTAGGGAGTGGTAGGTCTGCTGTGGGCAGCCTGACCTCCCTGTGAAGGCTGTGGCTTGTGGAGTGTGGGAGAGCTGGACAGGCTGCCTGTGGGGAGAAGCTCCCATGCTACCTTCTGCAGCTTAAGTGAGGAAGTAATACTTTATCTCCCATCAAAAGCTGCTCAGCTGGCTCTCATTCAGGCAGTGATCTAGAGCAACATGGCCTGCACATGGTGCTGTGGTTCAGTGTGCCCTGTGCTCAAAGGAGGCCATGCTCCCTTGAGAACCTGGCATTTAAATACTTCTAGATTTGCAGAGTTTTCAGTGCTGCTATAGTTATTGGCTGCTCTTAGAATCATAGACCTGTTCATGGTGCTCCTGCCTGCCATGAGATACATGCATGCGAGTTGTTGCTGGCATTGTAATCTTTGAATCCACAGTAGCCTGCCATCATCCCAGCAACTGATTGGAAGCTATGTGTATTATCTTCTCATTGGATGTACTAGTTGAGGGAGATCAATGCTTTCCTAAAGACTTCATACCTGTTCATGAGTAGCAGCAAGAGAAAGTTGAGACATGAAAATAATGCCCTCAAAGAGTGTTGGGCAGATGCACATCACAGGAAACTTATCATATCAGAGAGTTCACATTTGCAAAATGGAAAACCTATGGAAAGGGGAGCTTTAAAGAATGTACTTGGATAGTCAGGTTAAACTGTTCACTTCTGATGTTGCAGCCAGCGTTCCATTGCTATGTGGGGTGTGAGACTTGTGCTCAGACATTTGGTACCAGTAATGTTCAAACAGCTCACAATTTATATTTCTACAATTCTTGTCCTGCGTCTGAAGCACCCACAGTGTGCATTGCCTCAGTTAATTTATTTTATGATACTCAGGGGATTTGAAATAAAACAGCTCCTTAAAAGAGAAAAAGTACAGGAAACATCCAAACTGGTGCCTCACATAGAACAAAAAACCCACTAGAATTTCTGGTAGGCTTGTGCAGGGCATGTTACTGTCAAAACATTATTGTTATACTTCAAAATGTATATGACAACTGCCTGCTGCGGGTTTTTTCTTTCTCTTTTGTTTTTTCCCACTAAAGGGAATCCCTACTATCTGCATGAGGAGTATCATCTATTAAAAATGATTTTGGCATTTAAATTCTTGAGATGCCAGAAGAAACTTGTCCATGTGTTTTATTTGCTGTGAACACACATCTCACATTTACAAATATAATTTATTTTAAAGTGAAAACTCTCCATTTCTCAGTTGAAATGGAGTGTATGTGTTTCTTAAAATCTAATGTGTTGGTTTAAAAAAAAAACTACAGACAACAAAAAAAACCCACTGTTTTTGTTGTATATAAAATAATTTTTGATCAAAAAAGTATGTTGCATATAAAATGAAAATAAATGCTATTTCTTATTGCTCATCCATTTTCTGTAATGTTAGTTTAATTACAGTCTTGGTGTAGTTAAAGTGTGTAATGTCGTTATGTTGACACTTGTGCAGCACTGATGGACGATGGAGAAACAGAATATCTGAAATACCTCTCCCTGCACCCCACCCCAAATCTCTTCTTTCTCCCTTTTTCTGTTCTGCTTAAATACTACAATTGTTTCACCTGCTAGGGAATTAAACATTCTTTCATTTCAGCCCTGCAGGAGTTTAACAGCCACAAGGGAGAAAACAGTTGATGCTTTTTATGTAAACCATTGTAAACCAATGGTATATCTCATTTTTGGGTTTCTAAATGGCTTTCTGTTCATTGTTCACAGCCTCACAGAGGAGGTCTTTTGGGTGGAGAGGTAGAAATGCTTCTTTTCTTGTATTGGCTAGAGGTAGTGTAGCATTTAGATCTCGAGTTAAATACTGTTGGTTAGCATATAGCTTTTTGTCAGTGGTCAAGTCCACAAAATGGCTTTTGCAGTGAGCAAAGGTACAGCAAAGGACTTCTATAAGGAAAGCTTTTCATTCTGTTTAACACTGACTTAAAGGTCAACTGGACTGGAATTCAGTTAGGAGTTGAATTACATTTTTTTTTCTCTTGTGTCTGAACATACATTGAGGGGTGCAGAACTGAATATTCTCTCTTCCCTTTAAAAATAAAACCCCAACAGTCACCCCCCTGCCCCATGCTTAATTTTCAAGAGTTTACATGGTCAAGTTCCAATGAAACTGCTGACTTACTGGTAGTGAAGTATAGTTATTGAATCAATCTTTATAACATTGAGAGCTTGTGGTTGGCCATAGCTTTTAAATGGAAGATAATACTGGCTCATTGTGTCTGAGCCTGCTTGATTTGATAAAAGAGCAGACTGAAATTTATACCATGTTAATCTGAATAGTAGTTCTGGATCTGGCAATTTAGCATGGCACATGAACATATTTTAATTTGTGATGTTTGGTGTGCTTAGTGACACAATTGGGTGGAAGGGTAGCCAGTGTCTCTTTGGTTTAAATAAATCTCCTTTCCAGAACTGAGCTAGTCTGAGCATTTCAGTCACTGCATGGGCTTGTTAATATAAATAGTTCTTTTCTTTTTTTTTTTTTGATGGGATGCTCTGTCAAAAGTGGTAGAAATCCCCACAAAGCTCCCTGTTGCCATAATATTGGCAGGCACACAAGCAATCCGTAAAAATACTGTGTCCTCCAAGAAAGATGTGAACTGAGCTAAACACAAACCTGAACTTCACACTCGGTGGAGGACAGGAAATGGGAAGAAGTTTGAATTGCCTCAGTTGAAGACTGAGAGTGTCATAAAACAAAGATACTGTAGGACATCATCAGAGCTCTTGGGAAGCTGTCCTTATTTGTTCTTTTTGCAGAAAGCACCCTTGATTTGTGGAAGATGAGTGTCTGAAAAATGACATTTTGCAGCTAATGACTTGCCTCATATTTGTTTGTTGCCTTTTTCTTTTCTTTCTTCCTAAAAATCATTCCAAAAATAGTAACTGACTTTGGTGAAGGTGGCAATATGCATTTAGATATTTTGAAAAACTTACATGAGAATCCAGTTGACTTTTATAATCTTTATTTTTTTTTGTTTTAAATTCTCACACATTTAATGTCCATGTCTTCCATAACTGTAGAATTCTGGTGATCCTGCTTACTTGAATCTTTAAGATGTCTTACCCCTTTGCAAACAATCAGCTGGAGACTGGGCTTTTCAACATTTTAAGTGTTGGTATCACTTCTTTGGAAAAGGATATTTAAATGTTGTCTTTAAAAGACAACTTAAGATTGTTCTTTGATTTTAGTCTTTGCCATCTATATCACAGTATTTGAGTTTGGAGTCTAAGCAGGAGCATACGTTGTGCTAATTTTTTAGTTAGTGATCAAGATATTCAGTGCAAGTGGAGCAGTCTGTTTACAAATCACAGCAGAAAATTTCTTTTGAGGGTTCCTGATGATTTCACAAAATATGTACTTGTATATTGTAAATGAGATTGGCCAAGTGTAAAAGAGAATATAGTGAGAACCTAAATTTCTCTCATCTGCACAGCTAATATGACTACAAAATCCATGGGTTTTGCTGTTCTGTTTTGTATATAAGCAAA
Source organism: Lathamus discolor (assembly GCF_037157495.1). Classification (NCBI taxonomy): domain Eukaryota; kingdom Metazoa; phylum Chordata; class Aves; order Psittaciformes; family Psittacidae; genus Lathamus; species Lathamus discolor. The sequence goes on along the minus strand of NC_088909.1, from coordinate 44,849,976 downwards.
TTCAGTTTTAGCAAACTGGACATAAGGCAGATAAGAAAGACAGTACCCTAAGCATTGCTGAAGAAATAATTTTTTTTTTATATGAATGTAGAAATTCTATAAGCAGAAAGCAGACTAATTCTTACTGCGTGTTAGTTAATATTACAACTCTTACTAAGCAAAAAGAGGATGTTTCCATAGTGTGGTAATTGAAGTGGCAGAGCATACCAAGGAGCTTAGCAAGTAAACTTCCATGGTTTAAAACAGGGTGGGGAGAAACCTTAGTTCTTAGAGTGCTGCCAGTGAAAAGGGATGAGACATCTGAAGGTGCGCAGGACTTCTCTGGTACTGGGTTCCTTTCTGTAAGCAGTGTCACCAGCTGCGGAGCTTACAACTGGTCTACCACGTTTTTTTTGTACTATGGGCAGAATGAAAGGCCTCCATTGAAATGCAACTGAGCTCACCTTTGAGTTTAACAAATGCCCCTTCTGTGTTTGAGCCGCTTGAGCCAGACTTGACAAACATGCTGCTGGATACAAACTTCAGATTGTATTTTTTAAACTTGACCACTGCACCATGTTTCTTTCTTTTGCTATCTTGCTTTGTCACGGCTTGCTTTCTGCTATAGCCTACTGCTTGTAGTACATATGACACTGTATAATTATTTTGTTAGTTTTTGTACATATAAGTGTTCTGGGTCGCTCTCTGTAGTTGGTGACTGCATGGCACTGCATGTGAAATCGTCTCTGATTAGGCCATTGTAGAAGTCTGTGTAGAAGATCTGTCTGTGTTCCTGTGTGCCGTGCTAGCTTGGAGCATACGTTGAAATAACGGCAATATAGTTTTCTTTCACTGCTGTTGCTGTGCATTGCATGTATGTCTTGCTGTGTATGCCAAGTTACAGGTACTGCAGGATGTGCAGTTGGCCAGTTAATTCAGTTCAAGTAAGTACTAAAACAAAAAAAAATCAAAATCTCTGCTTCCCTTAGCTGGTGCCTCGTGTCCCCCATACTGTTCTGTAAATGCAGTCTGGTTGGTCCACTCAGAACCTACAGAAAGGCATGAGACCAGCATGGTTTGGGACTGCCAGCTTGTATGCATTTGCTCATGCTCTAGTTGTTGCTTCTTGGGCGACAGTCATGCATAACTACCATGGGGCACATTTGAAAGATATTTAAAGGAACTGGTTACTTACAGGAGTACTGGTTTGTGGGTGGTTTGGGGTTTTTTGTTTTTTGTTTGCTTGTTTATTTTTTCCTTTTTATGTGGTAGTTTGTGTTCTTTTGGGGTTTTTTTGGTGGTTTTTTTTAGGGTTTTTTTTTTTTTAAGAGACTGGATAGCAGTGCACATGCTAGAGACATGATAGGAATGGAGGTTTTAGACTGTTGAATTAAGCAGCCAGAGGAGAAGTGGCACAAGGCAAGTAAGTGTCTTCTGAGTAGTAGCAAAGGACACTTCAAAAAGAGATGAAGCATCATAATTTCTGATGAGAAGATACTGACTAAATACAGATGAAGAAGAATCAATTTCAACCCATATAATTCAGCTTAAAGTCATGCCTCAATTTATAAATCTGCTAGGTATAACAACATTAGGTATAACACCATGCAGCCCTCTCAAAGGGATCTTAAAACCACGCTCCAGCTACAGAAGATGGGTTTTTTCATTTCTTTGCCAGAGGAAGCTGAGAGAATACATGTCAAGCCTAAACACTTGCCTAGCTTGCTTCAGAAATACATAAAGGCACAGCTGTGCTCCTTGAGTTCATGTGTGGGACACTGGAATGCCCTCCCTGTTTGATAGCCTCAAGGACATTAACTTGTAAATAGCTTTGGGTTTGTGAGCTGTCCCCTTGAACAGGCTCCAAAGGCTCCTCAGGCTTGCAGCTTTACTTGAGCCTTTGATCACTTTAGTTTGGATAGGAGGGGAAATTTTTGCATAGCTGGTAGGAGTGCAGCTTCTCTGCTGTTCCTTTTGAAATGCAGAGAGATATAACACCCTATGTAACCGCATATCTGCGGTTCCCCAGTTCAAGGTAGAGGAATCTTCCAGACATAACTGTCTCAACATTCCCTTTGGTGCATGTGGTTTTATCAAGGCCATTCAGCAAGAGTCAAGTCAGCCTCTTCCTGCTTTTTGGCTGGGATGTCATACTGGTAATATCTAGTTCTCTTGTTTTCCTTCTTGGTTTTTTGTTTTTTTTCAGGGGACTTTTTTTTTTGTTTGTTTTTTTTTTAGTTATGTTCCTTGGGATGAGACAGATGAGTTCGACCCAGCTAAAGCAAGCTTTAGGGAGCTCAAAGTTTGCTGTGTTTGTCTGGGAATAATTAGTTTCACTCTGAGAATAAGCATCTTTCACTTCACTTCTCTCTATGGCCAGCCAGTTAGCCTAAAACTAAAATTTTTCTCAAGGTTCTGTGTTCAGGATTTTGAAAGGCTGCAGCTTGAATGTATCTAAAACTAGATGAAGACAGGATTAGAACAGCTAAATTAAGCTTACCACAGAATTAATTTTAGAGTAGTAGTTTGTAATGTCCCTTGGACTCAGACATTTCACTACCTTGTTGTGGTAAATGTATTTTCTTTGGCTTGGCAGACTGCATATGAATTGGTAATCTAGTGTTTTGGACACTGCTTTGATAGTTCGGAATTGGTTCATAAATTCCTGTGCTTCTCCCTTTAAACATCTTCTGTTTATGCTACTCCTAAAACAGGTGTCTACCCAGGCAGAAAACACAATTCAGTGACTCCTAGATCTAGCCTGTTTCCTTGTCCGGGTTGCCGGCGGCATATTGATCTCGGAGAACGTGGCATCAATGGCTTATTTCGCAACTTTACTTTGGAAACCATTGTGGAAAAATACAGACAGGCAGCCAGGGCAGCCGTTGCTATTATGTGCGATTTCTGCAAACCTCCACCTCAAGAGTCTACAAAGAGCTGCATGGACTGCAGTGCAAGCTATTGTAATGAATGCTTTAAAATACACCATCCTTGGGGAACTGTGAAAGCCCAGCATGAGTATGTTGGACCAACCACCAACTTCAGACCCAGGGTAAGTATACTGTATCTTAAAGGATTTGTGTTGCAGCGTTCACATACATGGAGCTTCACGCGTGTCTGTACGATAGTTGCTCTTTAGGACATTGCTGCTTTACTGACTATTGCTGTTATTTGAGTGCACCATATGCCTTTGTTATTCTTGATACTCAAGTGGTTGTTGTTGGAAATGACATTGAGAACATATTTGAAGGGGACCCTGAAAGTAAGGATTTATTATAATTTATTTATTTTTTTTAAACTTTGGAGAATGGATTGTGGTATTTGTGATTTGGATCCCTTTTTTCTTTTTTTTGGAAGACTTTATGATCTTGAACATCTAGAGTGGCAGTGATTTTTGGTAGAAGTCTAGTTAAGGAGGATGCCTGTGTGGGTAAGCTTAAAAACCCCAACACAATTGGCCTCCCCTGCCCTGTTAAGGCAGTTTCCCTTTGGATGTTCTGTGAGTGTGATCTATCACAAAGCATCTTCTTCCTGTCCTCCTTCCTTGTGTCTAGCAATAGCAAAAGGTGGAGTTCAGATCTCTGCTGTTTTTACACTGTTGTTGGGGTTTTTTTTTGTTGGTTTTCTTTTTTTCTTAAGCTGTAGCAGAAGAGAGAAGTGTAATGGGCAGTTTTCTGCTTTATGCAGTGCTGTTGCCACATTTGGACAGAAAAGAATATTTCAAAGTGCAGTTACCTTTGTCTCTTCTGCTAAGTGGTGTGCAAAACGTGGCAGTACCCTACTCAATTTAATTACACAACATTAGGAACCATCACAGCTGCCATGTGCCTAGCAAGGGACCACTGTAGGTCTTAATGTCTGACCACTCTGTGTGCCGGTGGCCGGTGACCTCACTGGAGGTCACGCATATGTTGGAAATGCTGGTGTTCAAGGAGTCCTGATTCATTTTGATTAAATTAAGTAAATTTGATTAATGTGCAGTGCTTAAGAAGGGCTTAACTAGTGATGTACCTTTGTTCTGAGGCTGGAAAAATTTGAGCCTCAGAAGTTAGTGAGCTGACAGTGAAAATCCAGAAGTTCACTTAGTGCTGTTTTTATCAAGTCTTAGCACCTTAATTCCAGTTAAGACCAAGCATGTGCTTTATATGCTTTAATATGTGCTAGCACACAGCTATCTTTGTAAAATGTCCATCTCTTACCAAAAGTAAGGTAAAAGTTTGCATGCCGTCTTCCAGTTTTTACTCTAAAATGCAGTAGAGTATCTTAAAACTTTGCCTCTATGGTATCTAAGTCCTCACTGCTGCAACATTCTTAAAGGAATTCTGCATGCCTACATACAGACTAATTTGGGTTTAGAAGTCAGCAGCTGAACTCTGATGAAGTAGAGCAAAGGGGGGAAAAGTGGTTTAGATCATCCTGATGTATCAACTGTGTGTAATTAGCTTTTTAAATTGTGTTAAGACAGATGCACTGTTTAAAAAGAAACAGAACCCCTCAAGCTTATTAGAAAGAAAAGTGCTTTTTTTTTTTCACTACACTGCTTTGCCAAGACCTGAACTAGAATGCACAGAGCATTTGCTGGTCTCCCAAACAATATTCCCAGTCATCACTTGAATTTACAGCCAGGTTGAAGAACACTTTGTAATGTGTGGTGAGGATAAGAGAAGCACATATTGGGCTTATCTTGAAATTTTAAAGAGCTAGACGAGGTAATCTGCTGTCCTCTTGCATCTTTAGGTTGCAGGCTGTAACTCTTGCTTATATGATGAATTGAATAAAATGCATGGCTTCTATTAGGTGTCACTATGCACTGCTGTGGAAAGCACAAGCCTAAGGTAACATTTCAGGCTTGAAATGGTCTGCAGTTTTAGCTTACTGTGTCCATATCTATGCTACTCAAAATTTTCTGTTTTGGTGCCCTTTACTGTTGGCTTTTTCTTTTTTTTTTTTTTTTCTTTGGGGGGGTGGGGAGAGGAGATTTGTTTTTGTTTTTTTGAAGGGGTGTGAGAAAAGATTATACATTTAAAGCTTGGCTACTGATACTGCTGTCTTGCTCTTCCCTTTGACTTGAAACTGAACAGCTTTATCAAGAGCTCTTCTTTGGTTAACATGGAGAAGACAGACTCAGATGTTCTCTTTTAGTGCTCTGGGGTGAGGCAAATATTTAGGTTTTTTTCTAACACCCCCTCTCCCTCACTTTAGATGATTTTACCTGTTGCTTGAGCTTGGAGTTGAGCAGCAATTTTTTTTCCCCTCTTAGAGGAGTTATTTCAAGATGTTCAGTCTTTGGAAGATGACTTTCAGTGAACACCGGTTTTTCACAATGCTGTTCAAACTGATACTGGAATCTGTGCCAAGCACAAACAACTTGTAATTGGAGTCAAACAGAAAAATAGCAACCCTGGAGCCTTTAGTCTTTAAAATGGCTGTGACTGGTCATGGTGGCTGCATTTTGTTTGTTGCTCTAAGATTAATGGCTATGTGACTGATCAGAGTCTTGCTTAAACTTAGATCATGGCAGTATTATGACAACTCTTGCTTTAAGAAACAGTTCGTAGCTGTTTCAAGAGATGCTGTTGTGGACATGGTTAAATTTGAAAGGATAGGTGTGCTATATATTGCATTTACAATTACAGCTCTGAAGAACAGTGTAGGGAGCTTGTGGCATGCAGACAACTTCAGGGATTAGCAAAGGATTAATTGCAGTATGGAGGCTACATGAAGTTTGCACAGGCATTGCTACAGGTTTATGCACTGTAAACCTTATGAAGTTGTATGAGTTCATCTGCTGGCTTTCACTGTTGTGGACAAATATAAAACTTGGAAGATAAATAGAACATAAAAAATCCACTGAAGAAACCAGACGCTGCTGTGGGGTGATTTTGATTTCTTGTTGAGCACCTCAGTTTTTGGAAGTACACCTGTATACCTCTGCTCTTACATTTTTCCTTCCCCTTTTTTTCCCCCAGTTTTTGATGTGTCCAGAACATGAAATGGAGAGGGTAAGCATGTACTGTGAAATCTGCAGAAGGCCAGTTTGTCATCTTTGTAAACTGGGTGGATATCATGCAAATCACAGAGTGACAACCATGAACACTGCCTACAGAGCCCTAAAGGTAAAAGTAAATATTGTTGGATGTGGCCTTAAGAAGGGAAAGAGTACTGAGCTTCTGCTGTAATGGCAAACTCCCTCTGGCAGGAATCCAGGATGTGTGTTTAGTCAGGAGGCATGCTGTTGTGCAATATCTGTTAATGTATATATTAGTGTGGCATAGCAGGTCTGAGAAACTAAGCTGTATTTTCTATGAAGCTTGAAACATAACCCCTTAAAGATGCTTCTGCATTATTTTAGTCAACTGTACAGCAGGACTAATCTATGCAGAAGGTTGAAGCAGTTAATACTTTACAGTCTAGGTTAACTGGTACTTTAGAGGCACTCTTGAAAAACTTGCATTTGAAGTTTAATTGCCACCTTGTATGTTTCTAAAACTGCACAGCTGTGGATTTCCTAAGCACAGTAGAACAGGGAAGACTTGCAAACATTGCTTTGTTAGTAAAGAATAATAAATTGCAGCTACCTCCTTTACTTCCTTAATGCTCTTGCTTTCAGGGAGGGGAAAAAAGAGGACCAGTCCCTGCCTGCCTTGCGCTCTTTGGCCTGATTGCCTGTTTGCAAGGTTTTTCCTGTATGGCTGTTAACTCTTGCAACTAAAGAAGTGCAGACAAACTCAAAAGTTTTGTGCTTTGCACCGCTCACTTTTCTAGCAAATCTTACTACAAATGAGTTAATAACTAATAAGGCTTTTCTGTAAGTTTTAGTAACATCTTTGACAATCATCTTCCTGCCTAAGAGAGAGTGACTCCTGTGGCTGGGGAGGAACATACAAGCAAGCTGAGGCTGTTACCTCTTGTCCTAAGAGGCTGTGCTCCCAGTTCTGCTCACAGCAGTGGCTTCACGTCTGTGTGCAGTCATCACAGGTCACTGAGCAGTTCTGTGTGGGGTTGCTGCTCGTAATTGGTGACAGATTTTGGTCTCTGTAATAAGATAAACTGAGCAATAGCTGGATGACCTGCCTGCACTGGTTGGCAGTTTGGGTGAGATGCATTTATTCTCCCAGCTTGCTGTTTTATTTTAACAGGAGAACCTTTCAAAAGGTATTGAGTACCTAGTTGGTAAGGAGAGTCAGGTGAAATCTCACATCACACAGCTGGATCTGCTGCTGAAAGAAACGGAGGTGAGAGTGGCTTGTGGGCTGTTTGGGGATGGCCCTTGCAGGGACAAGGCAGGGACTCAAATTGTTTTCAGTGAAGTGTTTCAAATACCTAGGGATTTTTTTCAGTTAGCCAGAGAAACGATTTCTGATCAGTTCGTGCTAGTCCTGAATCCCACATGACCCAATCCTGAAAGTGTGGGAAATTTGGGCAGCATACAGAGTCAGATGTACTCTTACAGAAGTTAAATTTTGGGTGCTGCTGTAAATTAAATTGAAATAAAGCTTATTTGATACTTTAACTAGTGAGAAGTGAATTAGGCTTAACAGCTTTTGTGTATTCATGGTGCTGTACAATTTACACTGTCTGCCTTGAGGATCTGCCTTGAGGGCAGAACCTCCATGAAGAAAAATCAGAGCTGGAAGCTCACATGCAGCATGAAAAATGCAGTGGTGGAAATTGCAGGAGCTTTTGGCCCTGCTTGTGTCTTGATAAATGTTGTCTCTATGCTTTCTAGTTCCTTTTATCCAGTCAGAAGAGACTGTACAGTTCTGAGGGCATATGTGAGAAACTTTGCTGAACCCGTGGTTCAGGGTGTTTGACGAAGATGGAAGAGCACGTAGCTCTTGGACATAAAGACTTCACAGACTAAACTGCTATTTTATAGTGGTTTTCCATGAGTTGTTTAGACAGATGCCATGCATAATCAGAGGAGTACTTTCCTGCTCTTAATTCTTTGTGTTAAAATAGTAAATGCTTACTAGCTTGGGTGCAGTGCTGGTCACATTTGCAGTGCTGAAGACCATAACAAAGCTTATTAGTCTTGTCTGTCAAACAGATGACTACATTGCTATGACATCTTGAACAAATATGTTTCTGTACACAGCCACAGTGCTGTGGAATCTAAAGTGTCTTTTGTTTCCTCCTAGTTTAACAGTGAAAGAGCTAAACAAGAAACATTTCAAAATTTTGAGAGATTGTCTCATATTCTGGAAGAGAAGAAATTTGCAGCTCTTAAGGCAATTGATGCTTCTAAGAATTTAAGGCTGGAAAAATTGCAAGCACAAGTAGAAGAATATCAAGGGCTTCTGGAAAATAGTGGCCTTTTAGGATATGCTCAAGAAGTGCTTAAAGAAACTGATCCATCTTGTTTTGTTCAAACAGCAAAACAACTTCATGTCAGGTATCTTGATTATCTTCTGTTTGAGATACAGATACTGTTCTAGGACGTCTGGTCAGTCATACTCTCTTGACACCTGCTAGCAAAGTAGTGAATATAGTACCTTGTGTTACGGAGGCTCGGGAGATGATCCCAGTACCATTCAGCAGAAATTACTACATTACAGTGTGTGTTAAGGAACAGCACACTAGAGGGGCTCTGTCCTGCTAACCCCCACCCAGCCTTGTTCTGCAGTGGAAGAGCAGCTCATTCAGATCACTGACAGGTTCCTTAGAGATTGTATCAGGTATTTGTAAGTTAGCATAACAGGTCTCTTCTGGCTTTAAACTCTTTGATCTTAATAGTCATTCTCCAGTTAGCGTTTCACACCTATTTTGTTCTTTGAACATAATGACCCAGATTGGTAAAATGCTCTGCCAGCTGAAGGAGATTACTTGTTCCTTATCTTTATGCCGATGCACAAAAGGACTTTAAATTTTGCATTTGAATTCTGTCCAGAGGCACAGACCTTTCTGAGTGACATGAAAACAGTTTTTTTTTTTAAACCCCAAATTTTTTTGCTTCAAGGAATGCACACATGCGCATATTTCTCTCTTTTGCCATCCACCTGTTTCTGTGCTTTCAGAATCCAAAAAGCTACTGAATCTCTGCAGAGTTTCAGGCCAGCAGCTGAAAGTTCTTTTGAAGACTTTGTGGTGGACACATCCGGACAAGAATTGGTCCTTGGTGACTTGACCTTCCATTCTGATGGTAAATTGCGAGAGTGTCAGATTTTTCTCAATTCGTGGCTTTAAGGACTTATCTGGAAAGAGGTAAAACCAGTGCAAGACTGCAGTTGCAGAGCTCAGTCTTGTAACCTGCATTGTGCCTTCTGTCCCTGCAGCCCACAGGGCAGCAATGCTAGGTTCAGCACTGATAAAGAAGCCAAGATGCCATTGCATTTAGTACCAGTTTACACTGGCTTCCAAACTACTGTAGTTAATTGATACTAGGTTTTCCTAGAAGCTTTTGTTGCATGACAGAAAAGAATAGGTTTTTATAAGGTGGTGGTTTTTTGGTGGTTTTGTGTTTTTTTTTTTTTTTTACGTGCCAGCAAAGATAAATAATATGACTTTGAAAGTAAAAACAGGAAGGTATTTAAGTGCATGTACAGAACCATCCTCATCTGCACCCTTTGAGTGAGTAAGTGCCACACACACGCACACATAGTGCTATAGCCACTCAACAAAGGGCTTGTGTTGTTAATTCTAAACCAATATGTATCTGTATTTGATTTCTTCTCTCCTGAATGTCTGTCATTCCAGGTCTAGAAATACCAGAAATAAACGAATTGCAGAGCAGAATGTATGACAAAGCTCTGATCAGTTGGGAATGGCCTGGGAAGAGAGATGCAGCTGATACATATGTTCTGGAATATTGTAAGCTTAATAGAGAAGAGGAGAGTGCAGTGTGGCAGGAGATTGAAGTTTGCAGCAAGAGCAAAGTTATACCTGATATTGATAATGACAGCAGCTATGCCTTCAGAGTACGAGGATATAAAGGATCCATCTGTAGTGCTTGGAGCCAAGAAGTTATTTTACATACACCTCCAGCTCCAGGTATTGGGTTTTCATATGTCAGCAAGGTGCTGAATATGTGTCTTTCGGTGTTTAAAGCTGTAGGTAGTTTCCAGTAGCTCAGAAAGTTCTGCTCTGCTGTTACCAGTTGCATGAATGCTTAGAAGTATTAACAGGTTAAGTAGGTATCATACTGAGATTGTGTTAGCTTGCGTGATATTTCTGGCAGCCTTTAAAAGTGAGAAATTCTAATGCCAGTATGACTTAAATTATAGTTTATAAGCACAGAGGGCCAGATACTTAACTAAGAGGAAATTTTTTGCAATACTGTTCTTCAGTTTTCAGTTTTCTTTTTGATGACAAATGTGGGTACAACAGTGAACATCTGCTGCTGAACCCAAGAAGAACCTCTGTGGAAAGTAGAGCTGGATTTTCTCTGCTGTTGGCATCTGAGCGTGTGCAGACGGGATGCTGTACGACCCTGGATTACATCATTGGTGACACTGGAATTACCAAAGGGAAGCACTTCTGGGCTTTTCGTGTGGAACCCTACTCATACTTGGTGAAAGTGGGAGTTGTCTCTAGCAACAAGATGCAAAAATTGTTCCATAACACCAGTGATGTGATCAGCCCAAGGTAAATTTTAGACTTTTTTAATTCATGCTTTATATAAGGAAATGTCTTCTAAAAATTAACAGGGAATATTTTTAAAAAAATTAGAGGGAAAAATAAATGGGAATATCCATTAGTATGCAAGGTGCACCTTACCAGTGGCAAGTGGCTTGAAGGATATGGTGTAAGCAGGTGGTCCTGTTCATTGCATGCTAGTAGTGCAAAGATTCTAATTTTTCAGTGTTCTGCTTTGTTTCTTTCTGGGAAAGAAATTGGGTTCCTACAGATATCAGGGTATATCAGTTAAAGCAAGAGGATAGGAAAAGAAAAAAGGCAGCAGTTCCAAGACTGGAGCAATGCTTAATTATCAGTAGTAAGACTTCCTTAATTCTCGTAGCATACTAGATTTGGCAGTCATTCAGAGGTGCAGTGTTCATTGCGTGTATCTTTGCTGTAGCCTTGTGTTGTGGTGGATTCCAAGTCACTGGCTGGTCCCAGGCTATACATTCTACTTACGGTAATGGAGTGATACTGTGCACAAGCCAAAGTACAGTGGACAAACCTGGAAGAAAATTTCCAGTTTTCAATTACACTTCTAGTAAGCCTGGATGTGTCTAGGAACTACAGGCTGGGACACAGTCTCCTTGGGGGATTCTTTACTTTTTCAGAAATCTAAAATATAAATTGGCTTCCTCCTGTGTAGCATATCGAAAGTGTAAAAATGACAGTGTCTTGAGCTGCTTAAAGTCAGATGGAGACTTTTTGCAAAGTGACAGATTAGAAGCTGATTTCCAGATTTTTCTCCTTTTCCACACAAATATCTGGAAAAATTTAGCTGACCCACATCCAGCCTCCCCCCAAACAGGCCAAAAAGGCAAATCTAGCTAGGGATTGTCAGCACAGAATAATGTGTTTCTCTGGTCTGTCTGGGTACAAAAGTAGGGGAAAAAACATGTAGACTGAACAAACCTGGCTACAATCTATCCAGTAAACAGCTGGAAAAGGGATTCAGGGAAGTCTCTATGAATCCCACTTGAAGCAATCCAACAAAAAGAAAAATCACCTTAAACCACTATTTTGGCTTTTTGAATTTTAAAGACAATGTAGCAAGCCAGCAGCATGGAAAACTCACAGGACAACAGTGATGTTAAATGTATTTATAAGTGTCATTTAACATTAAGTAAATAAAGTTGAATGTATCTTGTCTATGATGATTAGTCATACTTGCTGTATTTCTTCTCAGGCTAACTCATCTATAGCTGTAGATTCATTAATGATTGCCTAGCATGAAGACATTTAGTACATGAGTACGTCCACTCCTTAATAAAGCCTTCTGTGGTCTCGTCCTTGCAGTCAGGAGTTAACAGTTTAGCTGTTACTAATTGTTTGAAGTGGCCCAGATGATTGTTCTCCATCTAGTAAATTCATCTTCCCTCCTGGGTTATGTATATTTTTACCCCACAAGGTTCAGCAAGTGGTAGCATGAAGTTACCTATCTTTACAAAAGCATTTTCTCCAGTTCACATCACTGATCCCACTTCAGAATCTGACAGAAGAAAATGGTTGTTTTTCTGTTCTAGATACGAGCAAGACAGTGGTCACGACAGCGGAAGTGAAGACGCCTCTTATGACTCGTCACAGCCTTTCCCACTGGTCACATTAGGCATGAAGAAGTTATTTATCCCCACAGCACCTGCGGCTTCCAAGGATGCAGAGAGCAGAATCCTTCCCCTGCCCTCATCCTTGGGCATCTGCCTTGACTATGACAAAGGCAAGGTGGAGTTTTACGATGCTGGCAGTATGAAATGCCTTTATGAGTGCAAGGTGGACTGCTCTGGCATGATGTACCCAATATTTGCCTTAATGGGTGGTGCAGCAGTTCATCTTGAAGGGCCTGTCACAGCAAAGTATGGGGAGTATGATGACAATGACATCTAGTGCAGAGATATTCCCATTGCTGTTTTAAGATGGAAAATAAGAATGGAAGAATTCTACCTTAGTTTTCAGTCTTGATTAATTGTGTTATATATATGTGTTGCTCATAAGCCTCTGGACTATCCGTTCTTTCTAAGCACGAAGTCCAGGTACTTTCCACACCAATGGGAGATGTTCTCCCAGGAGCATATGTTCTTCCAGGGAGGAACTCTCCTGTTTGTCTTGTGATCTCTGAGACGCTGTTCTCCACACATTTTTTTCCCCACAGGAAAGCAGGGAAGAAGCTTGACTAGCAACCAAAATTGTTCTTCAGGGGTAGAAATCTGACTTTTATGTAACTTAAATTCTTACAAAGCTGTGTATGGTTGCTGTTCTCCTTTCAATACATCTGCTTGAATGTGTCTGAAGTGTCAGATTCTTTCCAGTTGACCCCTGAGTACCAGGGGTTGTCATTTTGTGCTGAAAGGTCCATCTGCAAAACAGCGATATAAAGCAGGGAGAAATCAGAACTGCAGCTGAACATTTGGGTTGCATTTGGAAAGAGGAGAGTGAACCAGAATCAGATAGCATGTCATACTCCTTCAGTGAGGTGGTAAGATAAAACTCTAATCTTATGATTTATATGATCGTAACTATATGATACACCTTGTATCATTACTATAGGCTTCATAGAATCATAGAATAGTTAGGGTTGGAAAGGAACTTAAGATCATCTAGTTACAACCCCCCTGCCAGGGGCAGGGTCACCTCACACTAAACCATGCCACCCAAGGCTCTGTCCAACCTGATCTTGAACACCTCCAGGGATGGAACGTTCACAGCTTCCCTGGGCAACCCATTCCAGTGCCTCACCACCCTAACTGTAAAGAAGTTCTTCCTTATGTCCAATCTCAACTTCCCCTGTTTAAGTTTTAACCCGTTACCCCTTGTCCTGTCACCACAGTCCCTAGTGAAGAGTCCCCCCCCAGCACCCTTATAGGCCCCCTTCAGATACTGGAATGCTGCTATGATGTCTCCACGCAGCCTTCTCTTCTCCAGGCTCAACGGCCCAAACTTTCTCAGCCCGTCTTCATATGGGAGGTGCTCCAGTCCCCTGATCATCCTTGTGGCCCTCCTCTGGACTTGTTCCAACAGTTCCGTGTCCTTTTTATGTTGAGGACACCAGAACTGCACACAATACTGCAAGTGAGGTCTCAGGAGAGCAGAGTGGAGGGGCAGGATCACCTCCTTTGATCACGCTCCTTTTGATGCAGCCCAGGGTATGGTTGGTTTTCTGGGCTGCAAGCGTACACTGAAGCTGGCTCATGTTCGTTTTCTCATTGACCAACACCCCCAAAATAAAATATGAATTATATAAAGTACAATTCTACCTTAAACATCAGAATTTAGAGTCCAAAATGGGAAGTGTTTGCATGTGAGAGTGATACACTACCTGGTATTTAGACAAAAGCAAGTGAGTTACTGATACAAGAAATAATACGTGAACTTAAAAAAAAAAAAGTTATTTTTCTGATCTAGAAGCAGCTTGGATTTTTTTTTTATTTTAGTAAGAATGTTAAAAATGCACTTATTCATAGAATCGTAGAATGGTTAGGGTTAGAAAGTACTTTTAAGATCATCTAGTTTCAAATCCGCTGCCATGCACAGGGACTCCTCAAACTAGACCAGGTTGCTCCAAGCCCCATCCAACCTGGCCTTGAACACTGCCAGGGATAAAGTATTTATTCCCGCTTCTTTGGCCAACCTGTTCCAGTGCCTCACCACCCTCACATTAAAGAACTTCTTTGTTATATCTAACCTGAGCTTCCCCTGTTTTATGTTTGAACCCATTACCCTATGTCCTGTCATTAAGGTCCCTGATGAAGAGTCTCTCTCTGGCATCCTTGTAGGCCCCCTTCAGATACTGGAAGGCTGCTATGAGGCCTCCATGCAGCCTTCTCTACTCCAGGCTGAGCTGCCCCAGCTTTCTCAGCCTGTCTTCATACAGGACATGCTCCAGCCCCCTTATCACCCTTGTAGCCCTCCTCTGGACTTGATCCAACATCTCTGTGTTCCTCTTATGTTGAGGACGCCAGAACTCTCCCTCTACTCCAAGTGGGGTTTCACGAGAGCAGAGTAGAGGGGCAGGATCACCTCCTTCGACCTGCTGGTCAAGCTCTTTCCGATGCAGCACAGCATACGGTTGGTTTCTGGGCTGGGAGCGCACAGTGAAGCCAGCTCATGTTAAGCTTTTCTTCAGCCAGCACCCTCAAGTCCTCCTCTGCAGGGCTGCTCTGAATCATGTTTCCATCCAGCCTGTTGCTGGGATTGCCCTGACCCAGGCTTAGGACTTTGCACTTGGTCTTGTTGAACCTCATGAAGTTCATGTGGGCCCATTCCTCAAGCCTGTCAAGGTCCATCTAGATGGCATCCCTTCTGTCTTGCAAATGAACTGACCAGCTTGGTGTCATCTGCATAAGTGTCTATGTTATTAGTGAAGATATTAAATAATATTGGTGCTAGTATGGACCCATGAGAGATACCACTCGTTACTGGTTTCCACTTGGACACTGAGCTGTTGACTGTAGCATTTTAGACATGGCCATTCAGCCAATTCCTTATGCATTAAACCTGTATCTCGCAAATTTAGATTAAGAATGTTGTTGGGGATCATATCAAAAGCCTTACAGACGTGTAGGTGTATGACTGAGGTATATGCTCTTGTTCACTGATGCAGTAACACCGTTACAGAAGGCTACAAGATGAGTCAGGCACAGTTTGCCCTTGGTGAATCCATTTTGGCTGTCCCTAATCACCTTCACTTCTTTTTGACAGATTTTCTAGGAGGATCTGCTACATGATCTTACTGGGCATGGAGAACAGACTGCATCTGTTTACAGAAACCTGTGTAAAAAAAAAAAAAAGTATTTGGGTTCTTGCACTGTTGATTTGTGTTGTGGGAAAATGAAGATCTAAAGTGAAGGATGCTTCTAATATATATTTGGTGCTTTCTTATTTGGGGATATGCTTTCTAATTTGGGGATAGTATTGCATGAATGTTGTTGATGAATGTGTGTGAAGTACGCTTACTAAGTACGTGTATATAGCTGTAGACTTACAAAATGGGACCTGAAAATCACAATACACTTAAGTGAATGTAGGTCATAAAGCAAAACGTTTGTGTCCTTTGCTGTCTGAACTCTTGTACTGATCTGACTTGGAGTCCACCCCTCCCCATGTCCTCTCTCTTAAGCCTCTGAGTAGTGGCCACTGTCAGAAGGAACTGGCAGAAATGGTAATTGGCAAAAATGTCATCTGCGCCAAGGTGAACAGGACAGCCCTTTCAGCAGCAGAAAGGCTCCACAAGGTCTCACCAAAAAATGTTTTTGCCTTAATAAGTCTGTGTGAAGTATGTTCCAACAGCTTTGCTGTGCGCTTGTGTGAGAAACACTTGGATGTCCCAAGTAACAGGTGTGAAGCAGTGGATATCTTCTGGAACTTTCTCCTGCAGGAGAAATAACAAGTTGTCCCTTGCTAGTTATCCTTTAGGTCTCTTTCTTTTTGAAAATAGATGGTTATCATAGCCTTTCTCTACCCTTCATGTTTCTTCTCACTGGATGGAAGCCATTCGGTACTGAGGAGCATCCTGCTGTCCCTCTTTATCAGTTTGCCTTCTGAGGCTGACCAAAGAAGCCTTCCGTGTGTTCTGTTGCTATGAAGGATGACAAAATTCTGTGTTTGCCTTGTTTCCATGGTCCAAAAATAGTATTTGCTGTTTTGGTTGATACTGAATATTAAACTGATGCTTACAGTTTCATCTGCGGTGTTTTCCACAACAGTCCTCATGGAAGTGGTAAATAAGCTGTGCACATAAGGGTTTCCCCACTTCGTGTTATTTAGCATTCACTAATGTTGAGTTTAATCTGCTCATTGACGTAGTCACTTAGGGCCTCCTGCACCTCTTCAGTCAGACTTGAATGTTCCTGAGCAGCTTCATAGGTAACACAAATATTTTGCTTGCTTTTCCAGATCTTAGAACAACTTAAGTTGTAGTAAGACGCAGCAAATCTTTCTGTTAAAATTCGTTGTTCCTGCCACTTTCTTTTCCTGTAGTCATTTCTTAAACCATGATTGGAACACTGAGTAGATGGCTCATGTTCTTGTCTGTGTAAGCCCAGCAGTCAAATAGGCTGGAATTCTGTTGTCAGTAGCTGTGACTTCTCCCATTGTATTAGTGCCATTTGTCCATTCATCTACCAAACCTAGTAATGGCTTGAAGCTATACATTATAGGGTTGAACTTTCTTGGTTGTTGTTCCCAGACCAAATCTCCTTTGCTATGCAGTTACTTTTTCTACTGGACAGAGACTTATGCTACTTTAAAAATCTATTTACCTTTTGCTATGTCTGTTTTATCTCATTGTGAGTTTAAAAATTGATTTGGTTTTTGGTGTTACTTGATTGCTTAGGGTGTATTCATTACAATACTCTATGGTGCTTACTTCGGCTTATTAAATAAAACACTGTCAGAGGCACTGACAACACACTGTCAAGTTTTTCCACTACCATGGAAAGAAATACAGTTCAGCAGTACTTGCCTATCCAGATACATACATACTTTTCCAGAACAAATTTCTTCCTACGAAATAGCACTTTACAATGTAGACTATGCTAACACTTGTGTGGTATTGTGTGGATCTTTGTGCAATATAGCTGTTTGGTGACTACTGTGTGATTTGCAAAGCTCCATGCTGGTGTGAATCATGT
Organism: Lathamus discolor; assembly: GCF_037157495.1. Taxonomy (NCBI): domain Eukaryota; kingdom Metazoa; phylum Chordata; class Aves; order Psittaciformes; family Psittacidae; genus Lathamus; species Lathamus discolor. Next base: position 44,832,757 of record NC_088909.1, on the reverse strand, counting down.
AGACACTTTTTAGGTATCTAAAGCTTTATCAAAAAGGCCTTGTTTGAAAATATATGGAAATGTAAATGTGATGTCTGTCTGTTTTTTGGTTTTGGTTTTTTTTTTTTTTTTAATAAAATCTGAAACTACAATAGCTTAGCCATTCACATTATTCCGTCCTAGCCCTAAACTATCCTAGTTGATAGACTGTTTCTTCCAGTGGATGACAACAGATAACTTGGAGAAAGCACTTGTTTTGTTTTTGAAGTCTGCCCATTTCAGGAAGACTAAACAGTATAGTTTGGATATCTGACACATCAAGGTTTTTACTTAAGATGCTGATGTTAGTAACTTGGCTGCATTAGGCTCCCTCTCCAGGCAGAGGAGGAAAATGTGTGTCCAGGAGGAACTTTACTCTTCGGTATTTTCATAGAATCATAGAATGGTTTGGGTTGGAAAAGAACTTAATATCATGTAGTTTCAAACCCCTGCCATGGGCAGGGATGCCTCACAGCAGACCATCCTGGCCTTGAACGCTGCCAGGGATGGAGCATTCATCACTTCTCTGGGCAACCTGTTCCAGTGCCTCACCACCCTCCCAATAAAGAACTTAGTATATTTAACCTGAACTTCACCTGTTTAAGTTTGAACCTGTTACCCCTTGTCCTATCATTAAGGTCCCTGATGAAGAGTCTCTCTCTGGCATCCTTGTAGGCCCCCTTCAGGTACTGGAAGGCTGCTATGAGGCCTCCATGAAGCCTTCACTTCTCCAGGCTTTCCCCCACTTTCTCAGCTTGTCTGTGTACGGGGGATGCTCTAGCCCCCTGATCATCCTCTTGACCCTCCTCTAGACTTGCTCCAACATCTCCATGTTCTTATGTCGAGGACACCAGAACTGCACACAATACTCCAAGTGAGGTCTCACAAGAGTAGAGGGGCAGAATCACTTCTCTCAACCTTATGGTCACGCTCCTTTTGATGCAGCCCAGCATATGGTTGGCGTTCTGGGCTGTGAGCATACGCTGAATCCAGCTCATGTTCAGTTTCTCATCAAACAACACCCCAAGTCCTCCTCTGCAGGGCCACTCGGAATCATTTTTCCATCCAACCTGTCACTGTGCCTGGGATTGCACTGGCCCAGGTGTAGGACCTTTCACTTTGCTTCGTTGAACTTCATAAGGCTGACATTGGCCCACCTCACAAGCGTGTCAAGGTCCCTCTGGATCATCCCTTCCCTCCAGCTTGGTGCCATTGGCAAACTTGCTGAGGGTGCATCAATCCCACTGTCCGTGTCACTGACAAAGGTGTTTAACAGGGTCGGTCCCAACACCAACCCCCGAGGGACACCATTCTCTGCTTGTGGCCGTTTGTCCAGTTCTTTATCAATTGGGTTGTCCATCCATCAAATCCGTGTCTCTACAATTTAGAAACAAGGATGTTGTGAAGGATGTTTTGAAGGGAACCTCCCCATTCCTTAACGGAGTAAAGCAGATGGTGCTTATCTCCCCAAACTGAGCAGCCCAGCCAAGGACCTAAGGTTGGATGAACCAGCCTTGCTTTGCAGTTCTGAATATTGGTGCGATTGCTTAAATTTGCGTCTCTGAAAACTCAGTGTTTACACTTGTCAGCGTTGCCGCTTTCAGGATGTTTTATGTTCCGGCTGTGGGTGGTTGCTGCCTTCAGGCATGCTGTTTGGCACTTGTGAGTTTCACCAAGTGAAACTGACACTGTAGAGACCAAAGGTTGGCTGAGGAAACACCTGAAAAGGTCTCAGGCTGAAGAATGTTCCTGGCACTATGTTCACCAAATGAGTGCAGAACTGACTGACACTTGCTGAGACACTTGCCATCAGGGGGAGACTGAGATGGTGCGTGGTTTTTCGCTCAGCTCCTATTTAGTAACAACTCTTTGAAAGCTTATTTTGAAGTGCAGAGAAACACACCATGCATCTGTCTGAGAGAGCGCTTCAGTTTGCGATGGAGTCTCCAAAGGAAGCTGCTTTGACTTGTCCTGAGGGATATTTCTAGCTCCTTAGCAAATAATAAGGCTTTCTGTGTATTTATTGCCCAGCTATAAACATTGCTCTTGGCAAATCCAACTTAACGTGAAAGAATCTGTTTTAAAATGCTAGCTTGCCTGGTTTGACAAGCTTAGTCCTTGTTCTTAATCCTTCTATTCCTCCTGCCTCTGATCTGTCATAAGGCATAAAGGAGAAACATTATAAAAAAGATTTCTCTCAAAAATTTGTCGTTTTCTGCTTGTTTATTAAATTCTGCCTCTCTTTTGCTCCATCACACCCAAATCAGCTGAGCTGTGGTGCAATTATTGGATTTCCTGCTCTTTTCTCAGACTGGGAAACAACTACAGCAGCAGTATCCTCTGCTTCTCTATGCACTGTAACTGATGTAGGAAGGAGGAAAAAACCCAAATGGAGCTATCCTTAAGCCTGTCAAAAAGAGATGGAGAGAAAGTGTCCTAGGTAGACAGAAAGCTTTCACCTTGGGGAGGCAGGGGGAAGTTTCAGAGGACAAGGAAAATTATTGTTTTGAGATCAAGCCTGGGGGGAGAGGGGCAGGCAGGCAGATGAGGTTCCCACCAGTGTTCCTAAACATCTATGGCCCACAGCACCACTTGGCCTGGTGTCTAGAAATAGGTGTTTCTGGGTTGGTAACTCACTGGTGGGTTAAACCAGGGGGAAGCTGTGTGTTCCTTCTAGGTTCTTCCTGTATGGCAGAATGTGCAGATGAATTTGTTTTCACGTGAGCTTAAGTAAAAAGTTTATATTTGGCCTCTGTCTGTGTCAGCTGATTTAGAAGATGTCCATCTCCAACCAAAAACTTGTCTGAATATCTGTCCCTCCTTTCTTAAAATAGGACTGTGGCATAAGTTTTTAAAGTAGAGTTGATATCAATACAATTTAAATGAGTCATCATATTTAGTTATGTAGCATGCCCCCAAAACACTGTAACTAAAACAGTGGAATGAAAAACTTCTGTCAAGAAATAATCTCATAAATACTCCTTCAAAACCAAGTTAAGCAATGACTGAAGATTAAAAATTAAGAATTTACTTGGGAAGTTGTTTAAGGAGAGAATTGCATGGGAAAACAAGCAGTCCTTCCATTTCATTCATCACTGAACCTACCTCTATATAGACATGTGGGTATGTGCATTTGTGCATAGGTGCATGTCTCTTTTTCTGGAAAGTTACTTGACTGCTCATGAAATTGTTAGAAAGATCATAAAATACTCGAGAATCATTCAAATAATACCAACAATTGTTTTTAGATACATCTTATTTGTGCTTTTCCATATTGCTGGGCCAAGCGTGCTCACTGCATCCAGGTATTTAAACTCGCAACCTGATGGGAGGATAGTCCTTTTGCAATGCACGTGGGGGGGTGTGGGGTGAAGGGACTAGCGGAGAAAGATGAAACTGAAGTAGGAGGGATGGGCTATGTGGTTTCACAGCAGCCATTAGCCTAGGAGACAGGCTGAGCCCGCTTTGTGCAGCTCATGTGTAGTCAGTGTGTACTTTGCTTTATACAATGTGCAGTCTCACTAATACTGGTTTACTTCTCAAGGGAGAGGTGCAAGATTTAAGACTGTGTGAAGTGATTTTTGACATGAGACCAACCCAGGCTTTAGTCCCTGTCGTGGATTGAACTCAGCCACACAGTCTCCCTCTCACTGCCCCCCTTCCTCCCCCTGCTCCCGAAGGGATGGGGAGGAGAATTGAAAGAATGTAACTCCCATGGGTTGAGATAAGAGCAGTCCAGTAACTAAGGTATAACACAAATCAATACTGCTACCACCAATAATGATAAGGGAAATAACAAGGGAAGAGAATACAACCACTCACCACCCACTGACCGATACCCAGCCCGACCCAAGCAGTGATCTAGCTCTTCTGGGTAACTGACCCCAGTTCTACATCCTGGGCATGACGTGCTGTGGTATGGAATACCTCTTTGGTTAGTTTGGGTCAGGTGTCCTGTCTCTGTTTCCTTCTGGCTTCCCCTCCTCCCTGGCAGAGCATGAGACCCACAAAGTCCTTGGTCAGAGTAAACATTGCTGAGCAGCAACTAAAAACATCGGTGTTATCAGCGCTGTTCCCAGGCTGAAAGTCGAAACTACAGCACTGCACCAGCTACTAAGGAGGAGAAAAAATGACTGCTACTGCTGAACCCAGGACAGTGCCTTTTCCAGTGCTGCACTGGGCTGTCCTTCACAGAACGTACAAGAAATGGAAAGGCAGAAGGGCTATCTGCTTTGAAGTAAATCTTGGAAATAGTTCTTCTCCTTTGAAATGCAAACTTGATGGCAAAACCACTGCTCCGTGGCTGCTGTTCTCTTTGATATAACACATGCAAAGTAAATTAATGCCAGAGAGTGACAATTAAAAAGGCTTCGAGAAGCAAAGGACCAGAGAAAACAGTCTTTTTTTCCATAGCTGTTATGCTAAGCAATACTTACCCTGTTGAAACAGATTTCAACAAGTAGGTGTGCAGAGACTGACTTTTTAGAAATTCAGTTAATAGCTTGCACCTCTCCAGTGCAACTCAGTGGACAATTACACTGTGTTTCACTGTTGAGATCAATATTGCTCACATTTGCAATGTATTTGTAATGAGAAATTTAGGTTTGGCTTTTTCAACTTATACACATGTTGAGAAATCTGCTGAAAGTTCTTAAATTTTTGCTAGTGTGAACTCTAATTGAAGAAATATGTTCTTTCTTATATGAAAATAATTTCTTAGTCACTAGTTGACATTTGTTCCTCTTGTGGATTTAGGAAAATGTTAATTTCTTTTATATTTAGTTATTTCTTTTTAAAAGTATACAAAACTTTTTTTCTTTTCCCTGTGGTTCCATTATTTGCTCATGATACCAAAAGGAAAAGCAAGCTCTTTTGAGAAAAAAAAAAAAAAAAAAGAAAAAAAAAAAAGAAAGCAAGCAACTTCTAGTTTCGAAACAGTGTTTTATGAAAAAAGAGACAAAGAGACGAAACTCTTAAGAACTAACCACAATTTCTTGTGTGTTACGTCTTTCTGAACTGAGACATAACTAAAAAGGCAGATGTCTGATACAGATATAATTATTTCTCCTTTTCAGTGCGAACATGATTTTAACTGTGTTCTTTAACCCAACATAGCTATTCTTACGGTCTGGATTTCTACAGCTTACAAAGCAAGTTTAGGATTCATTCACACCTTTTTACATTATATATGAATAAGCCAAAACATAATCAGCCCCAAATAAGTTGAAGATGTGAAGTGGGTTTTGTTCAAAGGCTTGCGCAACCAAATAAGAAATCAGAAGAAAGCAACTTTAAGTCGAGATACCAGGAAAGAAAAAAAGGATGTGATCAGAAATTTTGCAGAATATTTAGGAAGTGTTCAAACCTTCTCATACAGCAGACTGTCAATTTTCACTTCTCTCTTCCATAACTGAGCTACTGACCAGAACATTGGTATTTCTCATCCTTCCCCTTCTCACAGTAGGCTTAGTCTAAATGCTTGCAAATTAGTCTATGTTGACATAAATAGTTGCAGAAGTATTTAACAGATAATTAATATCAAGTTATTATTTTTTTAACAGCTGAGGCTTTCTATCTTAGCAAAGTGATAAGACCACTGTTTGATTAGATCACATAAAAAGCTAAGGAATATGTGTTTCTCTTTGGGATGTCATTGTAGGCAAGGGGGCTGGGATAAGAAAAGGGAAAGCTGAAAGTAGGATGCCTGCTTCAATTTAAAACCTGCAGCTATAATAAATACACTGCACTGTTCAAGGTCAGTTACCTAACTGCTGCAGGTGGTAGAGGTATAGATGTGTCAGTTTGTGATGTGTAGAGAGAGGGAGCTCACTGTTGGGGTGTATTTCAATGCAAGCAAATAACAAATTAGCTACTATAAAGGGAAAGAATTTATAAATATTAGGGGAAAAAGAAGGAGCAAATACTCAGAAAATTGAAAGCTAGCAATATCTGCATAGTCTTTCCCAAAGCATGTCTTGTCTCAAGCGCCCACAGTGCCAATCATGTCAAAACTCTATTGCTTCAAAGCATAACATCTTCAACTTCTGCATGGCTGGCTATCCATTTGAGACAGTTAGGACTTTTTTAGGAATTTGACCCTCCTGATTTGAAATGAGTCATGTGAACAAACCATGTGTAAATGCAGCCTGAAAGAAGTCTTCCACTGAGAAATACCCAAAATGAAATCTTGCCATCTCCAGAGACAGATTTTCTAATTTGTGATGCAAGCCAAAGACTGGGAAAACCCAGTGGCGGGTTTGCAAGAGTGGCAGGACTTGCCGTGTAGCAGCAAGAGGAGGCAGCAGGATAAACAAAATATAAAATAAAATAATAAAATACATTAAATTAAATTAAATTAAATTAAATTAAATTAAATGGGAAATATATATATATATATAAAAAAAAAAAGGCAGTGTTTTGCATCATTTTCCCGCTGGGCTTTGCCAACATCACAGTCCTGCCCGACCTTCCCGACTGGATGCTGGTGCGCAATGCTCCCAGCAGTGGGCAACGCTGCTCCGAGACCTCGAAGCCGCTGTTTAAGTAGGGTTTAAGCAGGTCCCTTCATCTACAAGGAGCAAACCCGGGGAATCCGGGGCTGTTCTCGAGCAGCGGCTACAGGGATAACCAACAGCCACTGCGACAGTGGCTTGGAAAGTCTCCCCGTGCACCCATTGTTTGCTTTTGCTGGGCGGGTCCCTGAAAGCACATTGAAGTGCTGCAGCACAACAGCAGCAGCACCAAACGCTGAGAAGCAGCAGAGAAATTGCTTTGTCAGCAGGATCCCACCCAAAGCAGAAGATAGCAAACGCAAAGTTGCCCCTGGATTGCTGAAGTGCTGCCGGATCTTTGCTTCCCATCTCCCATGGAGAAGGGGGACAGGTGAATATGTGAAATGCATTGCTGGAAGAACTGGGTACCATACTCATGTGGCCATCTGCAGGCTGTCTAGATGTGATAAGAGATGCAGGAGTACAAATTCTGCACCCTATCTGCTTTTGTTGCACTAGTACTAAGAAAACTGGTTCAAAGTGTCAGAACAAATTACAGGACAAATTACAAATTTCATTTGGTTTAGGCAGCATGTACACATTGGGGTAAAAATGCTCCTGTGCCATAGTTCATTCAACTAAGGGAGATTTTGCCAGCAGGCAAACACATTGGATGGATGAAGTGAAGCCTGGTATAATGGAGAGAAAGCGTATTTTTTCACCTGGCAACGCTGAGGAGCAGGCCTATTGACAGAAAAAAAGATTTCCACCTGTCGTGGTTTAAACCCAAACCACAAACCTCTTTTGCTCACTCCCCCCCTTCTTGCCCTTCCCCTGCTTCTGGAGGGACGGAGAGGAGAATCAAAAAGAATGCAACTCCCACGGGTTGAGATAAGAACAGTTTAGTAACTAAGGTATAACACAAATCACTACTGCTACCACCAATAATAATAATGCTAAAGGAAATAACAAGAGGAGAGAATACAACACCTTAACACCGGCCAACCAATAACTCGCCCCACTCCCCCCCAGCAGAGCACCTACCGATACCTCGTCCAACCCTGCAGTCCCAACCTTTCTGGGAAACTCTCCGTTACCTCCTGGGCATGACGTGCTGTGGTATGGAATACCTCTTTGGTCAGTTTGGGCCCGGTGTCCTGTCTCTGCCTCTTCCCGGCCTCCCCTCCTCCCTGGCAGAGCATGAGGCTCAGAAAGTCCTTGGCCAGACCAAACATTCGAGCAGCAACTGAAAACATCGGCGTTATCAGCACTGTTCCCAGGCCAAAAGATCAAAACATAGTACTGCACTAGCTCCTAAGAAGGAGAAAAATGACTGCTGCTGCTCAACCCAGGACACCACCTGAATTTGGTTAATGTATCTACCAAACACTGGTAGATCCTGTGGCAGGATCATTAAAACTTATCTAAAAATTTTGTGTTCAGGTCTGAGCACCTCACTACAAGAGAGATGTTGAGGTGCTGGAGTGGGTCCAGAGAAGGGCAATGAAGCTGGTGAAGGGTCTGGAGCACAAGTCTGATGAGGAGCAGCTGAAGGAGTGTTTAGTCCAGAGAAGAGAAGGCTCAGGGGGGACCTTATCACTCTTTACAACTACCTGAAAGGAGGATGGAGTGAGGTAGGGGTCTGTCTCTTCTCACAAATAACAAGCGATAGGACTAGAGGAAAAGGCCTCAAGCTCTGCCAGGGAAGGTTTAAATTGGATATTAGGAAAAATTTCTTCACAGAGAGAGTGATCAGGCATTGGAACAGGCTGCCTAGGGCAGTGGTGGAATCACTGTCCCTGGAAAAGTTCAAAAACCATGTAGATGAGGTCCTCAGTGACATGGTTTAGCGGTGGTCTTGGCAGTCCTGGGGTAAATATTGGACTTGATGATCTTAAAGGTCTTTTCCAACCTATCTGATTCTGTGATTCTAAACATGCTTCAGGCCTACAATTCATCTCTCTTTAGAAATGACAAAAGCATTCAGCTTTGTGCCACCGTACACAGGAGGGGTGCTGCACTGCTGCACTTTGTGCCACCGTACACGGAGGTCTGCTTTCTCCACTGCTGGATCAGTGGGCTATTAGGAGTTGCTTGTGTAAGTATATGAGTCAGACAAAAAGTATGCATACATACCTGGTCACATGCTAATAGAGTGCTGAGTTCTGAGCATGCCTTTGAAATCCCTTTTTTTCCACTCTACTGTAAAGTTTAACAGGTACCAATTGCCTTCGCTTCTGCATCCCACCCATGTTGGTAGTACAGAGGCATCATCCTGTTCACAGAGCCAATTCTTCTTGCAGCACCTACATGCTGCCTCTGCTCCCCCAGCCCTGCGCTTGCCGAATGCAGAGAGAACAGCATGGTCTGTGGGCAGCAGGCTGTCCCTGGTGAGTTGAAGCAGAACCTTCCTCTGGCTGAGAGAACACGAACTGCGCTCTGGTTGTCCTTAGCTTGAGGCTGTTCTTAGCCTGTGTTCCTTTAATTTTCAGAGGACACACAGCTTGTTCTAATACTGAACACTCAATTTGCAGTCACTGTGTGCCTGAGATACTAAAAAATTGTAAAACCAAAGAATTTGAAGAGCATGGTACCATTTCTTAAACTGCTAATGGAAATACATGTGGAAAGTGGACCAACACCTATTTACACTGTTGGCTCCTCAGTCAAGAGAACAATTTCTAAATTTGTTGACTAGATAGGTCTGTAGCCACCTAAAGCATCTACCAGCAAGAATATCTATGAATTTTTTACTTTCTTTTTCACAACTCATAGAAGATAAAAGGTTTTCCATGATCAGTTCAGTAAATGATGGCTTTGTAGTGACAAGTCAAATATCAGACCAATTGACCCAGAAGGGTCCCAGCCATGCTGTGAGGTAGGGACCGTTGATAACTATGTCCCGATAAAGGGTTACCTAACATGTCCTTAACCCTTCCCCAGCAGGGGAGTTTCCACAGATACCTTAGATAGTCCTATTAGTGTCTCCCTCTCCTGCAGCAGCAGGGCTTGCCTAAGTTTTACGTATGGTGGACTCAGAAATCAACCCTGCTTCTATACAGTAGTCTCCTGAGTTTAATACCTTCATCACATCCCTTTCTCCACATTTTTTTTACGTATGATCCCCCAACTTCTTTGATCTCCAGAGTCATGCTTTCTATCTTGACTGTTTCTAGACCCCCTTCAAGCAGCTCCTATTTTTGTAGAAAGACAGCCCCAAAACTGAATACAGAGCTGGGGAGAGCAGACAACTGCTTCATGTCTGGCACGTGCAAGCCTGTGGGAGTCTGAATTACTCAGACACTCTTTTCTACACTCTTAATGTATTCCTGACTGTAAATTTCAGCAGATACATGCAAATTTTTTCTTAAGCAGGAAAGAAAATTTATTTCAGAATAAGGCAGACCAGAAACCTTCTAGTTAGTTAAACACATGGAAGTTATAAAACTAGTATTTTTGAAGGAGTTGACAAGAAGACTTTTATTTCACCTGGCATTACCAAGCCAGTCTCTCACTATCCAGGACTTCATACCTGTCGTGGTTTGAACCCAACCACAAACCTCGTCCACTCACTCCCCCCCTTCTTGCCCTCCCCCTGCTTCTGGAGGGACGGAGAGGAGAATCAAAAAGAATGCAACTCCCACGGGTTGAGATAAGAACAGCTTAGTAACTAAGGTATAACACAAATCACTACTGCTACCACCAATGATAATAATGCTAAAGCAAATAACAAGAGGAAAGAATACAACACCTTAACACCAGCCGACCAATAACTCACCCCACTCCCCCCAGCCGAGCACCGACCGATACCTCGTCCAACCCTGTAGTCCCTCTACCCCTTCCGGGTCCCTCTAAGTTACATCCTGGGCATGACGTGCTGTGGTATGGAATACCTCTTTGGCTAGTTTGGGTCAGGTGTCCTGTCTCTGCTTCCTCCCGGCCTCCCCTCCTCCCTGGCAGAGCATGAGGCTCAGAAAGTCCTTGGCCAGACCAAACATTTGAGCAGCAACTGAAAACATCGGCATTATCACCACTGTTCCAAGGCCAAAAGATCAAAACACAGCACTGTACTAGCTCCTAAGAAGGAGAAAAATGACTGCGGCTGCTCAACCCAGGACAATACCCCTGGTTTATTAAACTGTATGCTTGGAGGGCTGAAGGAGAAGAATGGGCTGGTTTTGACAAGTTCAGCTCTTGCAATGCCCTTGAGTCTTCCGTGGCTCACAGTGGCATGGGATCCAGTATGCTGACTCTGTATTTCCTAATGTGTTTTACCTGCTTTTCTTGTCTTTGTGCTTTTTTTTTTTTGTGGCTTACTTTCTTAGCCCTACTTATGAGCATCACAAGTCTACCACACAGTTAGCACAGAAATTACTGTAGTAGTTTCTTCTTCTGACACATGCATGCTTATTTCTCTGATGCATCTGTGTCTTATTTAAGGACACTATACCATCAGCCCTGTGACAATTAAGAAGGGATTTGTTTCAGGTCAAGGCTGCTAAGTCACATTTTCTGTAAAGAATAATGATGTAATTCTGTAGTATAGTTTTCAGAAGCAAAGCTAAACCACCTCTCACTGCACTGCCACCAGCTGCTCCTTCTTCACATGCTCAGCCCGTGGTTTTTAAAGGGATGGTGACTGGTACTGCATGAATGAGACTGAGCAACACACTGTAAGAAAGAGACAACCTCTTTGGCTACAAAACCATATTATGAAAACATAACACGCAGTGGTATGTTAGATACTCTAAAACTGGCAAGAGGCATACAGTGATCTCTTCATTCTCTTTTTTTTTTTTCTTTTTTTGTATGATTTATTTAAACTGCATTAACTGCATTAACTGCAAGCAGCTTTACCAGATCTGTGGGATTCTGTATGTTATTATACTGTAACTCAACGAGATAAGACTGAGCAGCCTACTGGAAGCACTAATGATCAGCACTGACCTCCAGAGCAGTGTCCCCTGTTGCAGCCTGAAAGCCCAGCATCTTCTTAAACACAAGGAATTTATACATTGAGTAACAGAATGGGAATTGATTTCACTCCCATACTGTTTCTGTACTGGTTTTAAAAGTCTCTTCCAACAGTGACTTTTAGCACTGTGTTGCTTAATCTTTTGATTTACTGATGCTCCATCAAATAGTGGAGAGCTTTGTTACGGTCTACGCCTGTTTCTGAATCAGGATGCAGCAGCAGATTTCCTGCACAGATGGCTGAGTAATTATTTGAAGTTGGGAAGTTGTACTGGGTTTACGTGGCAAAGTTTTGGTAGCAGGGAAGGCTACAGGGGTGGGTCCTGTGGAAAGCTGCTGGAAGCTTCCCCCGTGTCTGACAGAGCAGTGCCAGCTGGCAACAAGACAGACCTTTCACTGGCCGAGGACAAGCCCATCGGTGATAGTGGTGGCACCTCTGGGATAACGTATTTAAGAAGGGAAAAAAATTGCCAAACCGTGCAATTACAGCTGGAGAGAGGTGTGAATATGTGAGAGAAACAGCCCTGCAGATATCCAGGTCAGTGCAGGAGGAGAGCAGGAGATGCTGCAGGCACTGGAGTAAAGGTTCCCCTACGGCCACAGTGCAGCCCATGGTAAGGCAGCTTTTCCCCTGCAGCCCAGGGAGGCCCATGGTGGAGCAGGTTCCACCTATAGCCCATGGAGTACACCACACTGGAGCAGGGGATGCCCGAAGGGGGCTGTGACCCAGTGGGAAGCCCACGCTGGAGCAGGTTCCTAACAGAGACTGTGGCCCCATGGAGAGAGGAGCCTGTGCTGGAACAGCCTATTCCTGAAGAGCTGCACCCCATGGAAGGTACCCACACTGGAGCAGTTCATGAAGAACTGCAGCCTGTGGGAAGGATTCATATAGGAGAAGATTGTGAAGGACTGTCCCCAAGCTGGATCAGGGGAAGAGTGTGAGGAGGAAGAAACAGCAGAGACAATATGTGATGAACTGACCACAACCCACATTTCCTGCCCTCCTGCACTACTTGGTGGGAGGAGGTAGAGAAATTGGGAGTGAAGTTAAGCCAAGAAAGAAGGCAGAGACAGGTGGAAGCTGTTTTAAGGTTTGGTTTGATTTCTCATTATCCTACTTTGATTTTGATTCGTAATAAATTAAACCAAGATAAGTCTGTTTTGCCCGTGACGGCAACTGATGAATGATCTCTCCTTGTCCTTACCTTGACCCATGAGCCTTTTGTGATATTTGCTCTTCCCTGTCCAGCTGAAGAATGGCATGATAGATCACATTTGGTGGGCACCTGCTGTCCAGCTAGGGTCAACCCACCATGGAAGTATAATTAAAATAATCCTAATGGAGGGGAAGAGAGCACACAGTCTCCTACAGTCCCCATCCCAAGGACCCCTGCCTGCCCATGTGTGTCAGGGTAAGCTGAGGTAGCTGGCTACCGGCAGCAGCTGTGGCAGGGTGGCTGTGCAGGTGCTGGCTGGCCAAGGGTGGCTGCAGAGATATTTTACTCTCCATAGAGGGAGAAGCTCATCTAGTGTGCATGTATGACTTTAAACAACAGAAAACTTTGATAAACTTGACTGGTAACATCTCAGTCTGGCACTTTGCACAGAAATGTGGGCTTTGTTTTCAGGACAGTCCTGACAGCCAAGCTCCCACATGCATGAATCATGACTGGAGCCTTACAGCTGATCAACAGCAGAAAACAGCTAAATATTTGCCAGGTTTCAACTTCCCTCACACATTTGCAAAGATTGTACATAAATGCAGATGTTTAATGAGGTATATGCTTTTGTGTGAGAACAAGTGTGTATCACTGAAGAAAAGAGTTCTACAAGTTCTATTTCTTCCTTTATGTGTATAAAGATACCCCTGTAATGATCATCAGTTTATAAATTGTTTCCTTTAACAGTTGGGGTTATTTGCTATCACTCAGTTAACACTGGAAAATTATCTCTAGTTCCAGACTGACAGGCAAAGGAGACTTGATAAATATTATATATTTCTCTGCTTCAGGACTTGATGTTATCACAGTTACTGCTCTGTGAAGGTGACTGCTAAGAGGAATATGGCTAGATATATCATTTTAATAAAATTCTTGTGTCATGACATGTTTCTCTTTGTTTTGAATTGCAGTGAACTTTCCCAACGTCCATCAGCATTGTAGTGCTTCCGCAAAGGAAGATTTCACAAAGACTTTGCTTTTTTGAAGGACAAATACATAACTGTTCCCAATCAGTTTCTTAATTAGTATATTCACAGCTCAAATACAAAAGACTATTTCAGACTACAAAACTACATAACTGTAGTCCCATGTACTCAACTATACTCCCTTTGATACCTGTGAGTACCAAACACCTATATACCCAAGCTCAGAAATGGTTTGCTGCAGTGCTTCTCAGTTACTGTTTCTCAGCCACTCCTTTCTTTGCTGATAAAAGACACTTTTCTCAGTGAAGTGTCTGATAGAGACTTTTTAGCAAGGTGAATATTTTTTTGATAGAACATTTTTTTGATAGAACAAGATGTGTGGGATTGTGACACTTGCTTTGCTGAGATGCCTTTAAAGTATTCAGTGTCATACAAGGATTTTTCATTCTTGTAAAAACCACTCTGGGTCATGAAGTGCTTCCTCATTGTGCTTTACATTCAGCTTGGATAACGAGTATGTAAGCTTCCCCGTTAGTCATACTGGCCCTGACTAATGACTTCTCCATGAAGAATGGAGGAAAATTTTCTTGTACTTCCATGCTCATGGTTGTACCTTAGTTTTCCGGCCTTGGAAGGTCCTGTGGTACCATTCCACAGAAAGTTTCTCCTGGCAGTGAAGGTGATGTAAACTCTCCCCTGTAGTATCTATCCTGCTACAATGCACTGTGTTCATGGGTCATTGTGCCGCTACACTCAGGACTCCCTCAGGCTTAAGTCTGACATACAAAACTTTCTATAAAGTTCAGACTATGCCTAAAACTCAGTACCGGCAGTCATAAGGTCCAACACAAATTCAGCTAGTGATGGAGTCGCCAACTCACCATGTTTTTTTAACTGCTAGTGTGGGGGAAAATCCTCTCATAGAATACTGTGGTGAGGGTGGGGAGTGCAATCAGTTCCTTTTGACCTAGTCCATGAGTCCCAGTGAGCTCAGGGCTTACCTGCTGCAGTGCTAGGCTTGCCAGCCAGAGGAGGTTAGCCAAGGGGTGATATCAAAGGGTTTGGACCAACGCTCCTACGAGAGGAGGCAGAGCCCTTCAGTGTGCTGATCTGTGATAGCTTTCCCATTTGAGGAAACATACCTGATTTATTAATTTTGATTACTTAATTTTAATTGCATGATTAAATTGACACACATGCAAGGGGTGCTGGAGGGGATGGTGGTTTGCGAGCTGAGTATTTCTCCATGACACTGAGAAGAACAATTTGTTGATTAAATGAGAAGTAATCACCTGAGACAGAAATAGCTGCCTCCACTTTGGTCAGCAGTGAATTTGGCAGTGTTTTGTTAATGACTGTGGGGTTCTGAATGGCATATTCTTCAGTTCAGATGCTGAATTTTCTTTTCATTTGGCAATACTACGGACCTCCTTTTCAAGTACAGAAAAAAATTAAGTTTTGCTCTTACTCCCAGTCCTGCTTAAAGTGAGATTATATGCTAATGTCTCCTATTTCCTAATTCAGAGACTATGGCAATCCATTATCAGCAAATTTCATTTTCCTCAAATAATATTTCAGCAATTCAGCTGGCCAAGACAAGGATGTGTGTCTGAAAATGCATCCTGAGCAACTTCATTTTGCCCCTTAGCTTGCTTCCTGGCACAGCTTAGATGTGTGAAATTCATTCTCCAGGCAGTCCATATATTTCCTTGCTGACTGAAAACACAGGAATGAATAGTAATACCAGAAGGAGAAGGCCTTGCAGAGCCATCATAAAAGCATACAGTGCCAGTCACTACTGTCTTACCTTTCAGCTCTCCCTTTATTGTTAGGATTACTCTAACAGGTGGCTAAAAGATGAAAATAGATCTTTTTCAAGCCAGGAAAAAAAAAATCTGTGCCCTTGCAGTACACAGCCCTGCTGCACAACTGGCCACTGTCTTCCACTGCTTTTGCTTCCAGCTTGATAAAGGACACAGTGGCCTAGTAGATAAGCTACAAAAAAGTTAAAAAGCACATTAGAGGTCACTTCAGAAGAGACCCTACCTAGTCAGGAAGATTTGTAATGTTTAAAAAGATGTTTATATAGTATTTATATAATATTTGAATAGATGTTTAGGGCAGAATAGTCAATACTGTTCATGTCTTTAGATAGAGATTGATAACTAAATAATAATAAACCCATTGAACCAGCTGCCTTCTGCAATGGATGCCATTGAATAAGATGCTGGAGCATGGAGGAGAGTGCTAAGCAGGCAGCAGTGATTTATCATGACAAATACATTTCATTTGCAGTTATCAGATACTGTCAAAATAAATACTAAGTCTGGGCCTTACAGGCCTCAGCAGAGAGCTTTGTCTCTAACTTCAAAATGTCTGAGATGCTCATCACTGTTCTCCTTCTGGCTTTAGGCAGCGCAATGGGCCATATCATGCCAGGGCATTGTGATCTTGGTGCTGGTATTCATTTATTTCTAAGCATGTCTTCACTGTAAATGCTACACGACTTAGAGCATTTTTGCTTTCATGTTACATAACAAAGTACATCTCACTTGTGAAAACTCCCTCTGAAGATGTCAGGAACTTGCTCTGTTGCTGTGTTGTCCTGAAACCTGCAGGTAAGTCTGTTGCATTAGGAATCACTGCCTAAGGAAACATAGCAGTTGTGCTTATCTAAGGATATCTATGTCTCTTACTTTCAGTAACATTAATTTTATTATTGGGGTTTTTGAGCCTTTCACCAGTCTGACGTGCATTTTAAGTACTAAGATTATATAAAGACTTATTACTATCCCAGTTTATCCCTCCTTTCCCAATCCTCTTTTTAGATACACCAGGTTTATAATAATATCATCATCATCATCATCACCATCAACTGTGGAGAAAGAAGGGTTTTGATAGATGTGGCTGTTGAGTTATTCATAAAGAAGAGGGTTCTTTTGAAAGCATGGGATGGTGTTTGGAATGACAAGAAGTCAAAACCCAGGGTCCAGAAAGGAAAATGAACTTAGAAAAAGTCACAAATTCTTGACTACTTCAATGAGAAAGAAGATGTATGGGGAGGGGTGAAAGAACAAACAGCCTTGTAATGTGTCATCAAGCTCACTGCCCTGGCCTTCAAGAGAGCAGACTTTGGCCTCTTCAGGAACCTGCTTAGTAAGGTTCCATGGGGTATAGCCCTAGGGTTCAGGGGGGGGCAAGACTGTTGGTTGATATTCAGCGATCACCTGCTTCAAGCTCAGGAGTGCTGCATCCCAACTAGAAGGAAGTGCGGCAGGAGGGCCAGGAGACCTCCTTGGATGGATAAGGAGCTGCTGAGAAAAAATCAGAGGAAAAAAGGTGGAAGCAAGGACAGGCGGCCTGAGAAGAATGTAAAGAAGTTGTCCGGAGAGCTAGTGACCAGGTTAGGAAAGCTAAAGCCCAGTTAGAATTAAACTTGGCTAGGGATGTTAAGGATAACAGGAAGGGATTCTATAGGTACATTGCAAATAAAGGCAGACTAGGGACGATGTGGGCCCTCTCTGAAAGCTATCAGGAGAACTGTCTACCCTGGGTTTGGAGAAGGCTGAGGTTTGTAATGACTTCTTCGTCTCAGTCTTCACTGGCAAATGCTTTGACCACACCACTGAAGTCTTGGAAGACAGACACAGGGACTGTGAGAATGAAGACCTTAGGCCCACTGTAGGAGAGGATCTAGTTTGAGACCATCATAAGAACCTGAACATACACAAGTCCATGGGACCTGATGAAATCCACCTGTGGGTCCTGACGGAGTTGGCAAATGAAATTGTGTCGTGGTTTAAACCGATCCACACAGCTCGTCCACTCACTCCCCCACTTCTTGCCCTCCCCCTGCTCCTGGAGGGACGGAGAGGAGAATTGAAAAGAATGCAACTCCCACAGGTTGAGATAAGAACAGTTTAGTAACTAAGGTATAACACAAATCACTACTGCTACCACCAATAATAATAATGCTAAAGGAAATAACAAGGGAAGAGAATACAACACCTCAACACCAGCCGACCAATAACTCACCCCACTCCCCCCAGACAAGCACCGACCGATACCTCGTCCAACCCTGCAGTGAACCAGCCCTTCCGGGTAACTCCCAGTTACATCCTGGGCATGACGTGCCGTGGTATGGAATACCTCTTTGGTCAGTTTGGGTCAGGTGTCCTGTCTCTGCTTTCTCCCGGCCACCCCTCCTCCCTGGCAGAGCATGAGGCTCACAAAGTCCTTGGCCAGACCAAACATCTGAGCAGCAACTAAAAACATCAGCGTTATCAGCACTGTTCCCAGGCCAAAAAATGAAAACATGGCACTGCACTAGCTACTAAGAAGGAGAAAAATAACTGCTACTGCTGAACTCAGGACAAATTGCTAAGCCACTGTCCAGAGAATAGATTCAAAGCAGCCCTGTGGAGAAGGACTTGGGGGTGTTGGTCAATGAGAAACTTAACATGAGGCAGTTTCAGTGTGCGCTCGCAGCCCAGAAATCCAACCGTATCCTGGGCTGCATCAAAAGGAGCGTGACCAGCAGGTCGAAGGAGGTGATCCTGCCCCTCTACTCTGCTCTCCTGAGACCTCACCAGGAGTATTGTGTGCAGTTCTGGTGTCCTCAACATAAAAAGGACATGGAACTGCTGGAACAAGTCCAGAGGAGGGCCATGAGGATGATCAGGGGACTGGAGCACCTCCCGTATGAAGACAGGCTGAGGAAGTTGGTGCTGTTGAGCCTGGAGAAGAGAAGGCTGCGTGGAGACCTCATAGCAGCCTTCGAGTACCTGAAGGGGGCCTATAGGGATGCTGGAGAGGGACTGTTTATTGGGGACTGTAGTGATAGAACAAGGGGTAATGGGTTAAAACTTAAACAGGGGAAGTTTAGATTGGACATAAAGAAGAAGTTCTTTACTGTAAGGGTGGTGAGGCACTGGAATGGGTTGCCCAGGGAGGTTGTGAGTGCTCCATCCCTGGCAGTGCTCAAAGCCAGGCTGGAAAAAGCCTTGGGTGGCATGGTTTAGTGTGAGGTGTGCCTGCCCATGGCAGGGGGTTGTAACTAGATGATCTTGAGGTCCTTTCCAACCCAAACTATTCTATGATTCTATAATGCTATAAAGTGTTAAGATTCAGGTGCTGGTTCAGAAGAGAACTATGATGTAAACAGTGTATAATCCAGACTCAGGAGAAATCATATTTGAGAGGGACCTGCTTATTTTACTCAAAGGTTTTGCATTCCCCAGGTCTGCAGGGGATAGTCCTAAGGGGCAAATTCTCTTCCCTCTCCTGGGTACATTGAGTTATTTTGCTTTCCCAACATAGAGGCTCTCCTTCAAATGGGCAAGTGACAAATTTTGCAGATTTCTCAGCATAGAACATCCAGCACCCTAATATACATTAAAATTTTGAGGTCAGAATGGCCAAGAAGGGGTTATGAGAGCAGTAGGGATTAATGAGATACCATCTCCAGCCGTCAAGCTGGAGGGGACTAACACCCCCAGCTGAGGAAATGCGCGAGTTGGACATGAAAGTTCCTCCAGTCTCTTCCATCCTTTTGACTCCAACAAGGGGACCAAGACGGGTGAAAAATGTTTGTGTCTGTAGTGGACATCTCTGGGCTGTGACTGCAATTTCTTGTGAATTTATAACTGTGTATGTTCCAAGAGAATAGGGACAGTATCAAAGTCATGACAATATTTTTAGAAAGGTAAGTGAAATGACCAGAGTAATTATAGGTCAATCTTGCATCGATTTGTGACCAAAAGATAGAACTGTTAAAAGACTGAGGAGAATTAGTGTCAGGGCTTGTCAAATGTACTTAATTTAATTCCTTGAGATCACAGGTTTGGTTGACAGAAGTATAATGGTGTTCTTGGGCTTCACTTTTTTGGGCACATGCCAGTCCATTGTATTGCTTCCACAGCCTTGGCCATAGTTTGCTCTAGGATTTTGAGGAGCAGCTGCCTGATCGTTGGCATGCAGCTGACTCCACAACCCCACAGCCTTGCCTGTCTGTTGCAGTTAGCTTCTATGAGGACCTTAGCTAGCTGAGAGGCCTTTTGGATTACAGCAATTCCCACTGTGTCTGCAGCATTGGCATGAGCTTTTTTCCTTGGAAAATAATATAATTGCCATATTCTTCCATCACCTATTGTAGATACAATTACTAATGAAGGTTCTGGTGGCTTAGGTCTTTAGCTCACTTTAATAGTTCAAAAGTGCTTATCTGGGGTATTATTTAACTCTGTATTCTTACAATCTATTAAGCCAAAATGTTATAGTGTGAAAGTCAAAATGAGAAAATACATGCCTTGAGCAATACTACCAAGGGCTAAGGTAATTCAGGAGGTGAGTTATTCAGGAGGATTATGCCAGCTGACTGGCATCTTTCTCCAGTATATATGTGGATTTTTGGCTTCTGGCAGAAGGTACTTGGTGTGGTTTTTGTAGCTTTTGCTGATTTAACTTCAATACACTTATGTACCAAGCAAACCCAGAGCAGCTGTAATTACATACTGTTAATTATGGAAGTATTTGTCTTCTCAGGTCTGATTCTTGACTGAAATACCTGATCTCATATTAAGATATATACTATGCTAGGCCTCAGCTATTAAGGATTTATTTGGTAGCATCAACTTACCTAAGACTACAGTCATTAACACCAGTTTAATTGTGTGCATAAGAATGCCAATCAAAGGAAGGCAAGCACTCAAAATTCACTTATCTCTGGTATCTATACTGAGCATCAAACTGAAAATTTTTATCAAAGCAGACATGTCATCTCTTAGGAACAAACAGAATTTTTGACTTCCTTCTAACTTCAGTTAACTTTTCATTTACATGGCTGACTAAATTAATTTATGACAATACCTCTGTAATTCAATGTTCAAATCCAAACATGACAAAGGGAAAAAAATAATGTACCCTCTCTTATGCCCTAAAACACAAAGGCCTTGTTTTAATCACTACTTTGTACCTACTACTTTTGTATAGAAAAACAAAGATAGATACATAAACACAGTAAGCTATTGTCAGCTCTGTAAGACCCTTATTGACACAGCCAAAGGAGTACAAACATACACAAAATTCAACAAGCTGAAAGGTTAATCCTTTTAGAAGTGCAACTTGCAGCACCTAAACAGAGCAAGAAAAGCACTGTATTCAAGTGAAATTCCCACAGAGACGCTGAGATGAAATATTCACTACTGCTTTTAAGACAGTGAAAATTAAGAACATGTGTTTAAGTTTTGCTGACTGCAAATGTACTTTGAAACTTACCTGAATAAAAATAAATAACTAAATCTGGGGCCTACAAGATTTCTGCTTGTATTGCATTCACAGTAAAATGTGTTCTGTGAAAAAAAAAACAATGAACTATCATCCTTCTCTCTGTTTAGCATCTCTAATTCCTTACTTAATTTTACCTCCTGTCATCTGATATTACACCAACAAAACAACAGATAGCCAAGACTTTAACAAATTATAGACTTTCTTATATATATTGAGTAGATATAGAATCATAGAATCATAGAATAGTTAGGGTTGGAAAGGACCTCAAGATCATCTAGTTCCAACCCCCCTGCCATGGACAGGGACACCTCTCACTAAACCATCCCACACAAGGCTTCATCCAACCTGGCCTTGAACACCGCCAGGGATGGAGCACTCACAACCTCCCTGGGCAACCGATTCCAGTGCCTCACCACCCTAACAGGAAAGAATTTCCTCCTTATATCCAATTTAAACTTCCCCTGTTTAAGATTTAACCCGTTACCCCTTGTCCTGTCACTACAGTCCCTGACGAAGAGTCCTTCCCCAGCGTCCCTATAGGCCCCCTTCAGATACTGGAAGGCTGCTATTAGGTCCCCCACGCAGCCTTCTCTTCTCCAGGCTGAAAAGCCCCAACTTCCTCAGCCTGTCTTCATACGGGAGGTGCTCCAGTGCCCTGATCATCCTTGTGGCCCTCCTCTGGACTTGTTCCAGCAGTTCCGTGTCCTTTTTATGTTGAGGACACCAGAACTGCACACAATACTCCAGGCGAGGTCTCACAAGAGCAGAGTAGAGGCACAGGATCACCTCCTTCGACCTGTTGGTCACGCTCCTTTTGATGCAGCCCAGGATACGGTTGGCTTTCTGGGCTGCGAGCGCACACTGCCGGCTCATGTTCATTTTCTCATTGACCAACACCCCCAAGTCCTTCTCCGCAGGGCTACTCTGAATCTCTTCTCTGCCCAATCTGTAGCTGTGCCTGGGATTGCTCCGACCCAGGTGTAGGACCTTGCACTTGTCATGGTTAAACTTCATAAGGTTGGCATCAGCCCACCTCACAAGCGTGCCAAGGTCCCTCTGGATGGCATCCCTTCCCTCCAGCATATCAACCGGACCACACAGCTTGGTGTCATCAGCAAACTTGCTGAGGGCACACTCAATCCCACTGTCCATGTCAGCGATGAAGATGTTAAACAAGACCAGTCCCAACACCGATCCCTGAGGGACACCACTCGTTACCGCTCTCCAGCCGGACATCGAGCCATTGACCACAACTCTTTGTGTGCAGCCATCCAGCCAGTTCTTTATCCACCGAGTGGTCCATCCATCAAATTGATATCTCTCCAATTTAGAGAGAAGGATGTCGTGTGGGACAGTGTCAAACGCTTTGCACGAGTCCAGGTAGATGACGTCAACTGCTTTACCTTTATCCATCAATTCTGTAGCCCCATCATAGAAGGCCACCAAATTGGTCAGGCAAGATTTCCCCTTAGTGAAGCCATGCTGGCTGTCACCACGCACCTTGTTGTTTTTCATGTGCCTTAGCATGCCTTCCAGGAAAATCTGCTCCAAGATTTTTCCAGGCACAGAGGTGAGACTGACTGGTCTGTAATTCCCCGGGTCTTCCATTTTCCCCTTCTTGAAAATGGGGGTTATATTTCCCTTTTTCCAGTCGTCGGGAACTTCACCTGACTGCCATGATTTTTCAAATACGATGGCCAGTGGCTTAGCAACTTCATTCGCCAGCTCCTTCAGGACCTGTGGATGGATTCCATCAGGTCCCACGGACTTGTGCGCGTTCAGATTTTGAAGATGGTCTTGAACCAGATCCTCTCCTACAGTGGGCCCAAGGTCTTCATTCTCACAGTCCCTGCGACTACTTTCTAAGAACTGGGTGGTGCAGTCAGAGCCTTTGCCAGTGAAGACCGAGGCGAAGAAGTCATTCAGAACCTCAGCCTTCTCCAAATCCTGCATAGCCAGTTCTCCCGAAAGCTTCCTCAGGGGGCCTATTTGGTCCCTAGTCTGTTTTTTGTTTGCTACGTAACTGTAGAATCCCTTCCTATTATCCTTAACATCCCTGGCTAGGTTTAATTCTAACTGGGCCTTAGCCTTCCTAAATACAAGACATCTAGTAGTTTCTTTAAATAAAATTTTGAATACTTAGATTTAGAATATTCTGCATAATTACACTATCATAGAATTTGCTGATAGCAAAGATAAAGATAACATTATATACTTTTAAGATCATAATATGTTTTATTTTTCATAATAATATACTAATAATATAATATTAATAATATGTATTATTATCCTATATTGCAAGACATGTCTGCATTCACTGTACTCAGGAAAGTGCCCTTTATGATGATAATTTTATAACTCAAACCATACTTTGTATCTGAGCATTTTCTGTGAATAGTTATAGTATCTACTTATTCACTCCAGTGGTTGTATTCATAGAAAGAGGAGGACACCAGAAAGAGTGATTGTGTGTGATTTCTCCCGTCTTTCTTCTCTTACAAAATACATTTGCCTGTTTGTCACAGCTGGCAGTTCTGGTCTTTTGGATGGTCAGTTCAGTGCTTAGTTCAGAAGCATGTTTTCCTTCTCCAAAGTCATTAAAAGGTCTTGTGGTAGACAGTGAGATACATCTGTATCTCAGTCAAGCTCATGATGTATGGGCAAGAGATAACAAGCCACTGCAAAGAGCTCTGCTGAGCTCAAGAAGGCTTTGAATTGACTCTTCAGTGTAAAAGAGAAAAGAGAAATGACATCTTAGTTCTAATTTTTGGTAAAGATAGCAGGTTATTGGGTCATGCCAGTGAGCTATCTGATGGGAATTGCTCTTCCATGCTTTCTGGAGTCCCATTTAGCTTTTAATCAAGGGGAAATGAACATTTCATGAAACAGCTGAAACAAATAAAGACAAAATTTAACAAACAGGACAGACAAGACTTTGAAATATAAAGGTCTATAACAGTAATAACTGAAAAATAATAATAATATGATAGCAGAGGCAGCCATTTCCTGCTATTAATCATAGCTGTAGTTTGAATATTAGTAAACCCAAATAGCTGATGTGATTGATAGCTTTTGTCTGAGACTATAGGGTGAGACAATAAGTGATGAACCCTGTGTCAGGTTCTATAGTTGATGTAGATTCCTACATTTCTAACTGGAGGTTGCGAAACATGCATCATTTTGCCAGAACTTGGCTTATAAGTGCGGTGTTAGAGGAGAAAAGAGAAAAAGACCAGGCTGTAAAAATCTGAGCTTTCAAAAAAAACATCCCATCGTAGCAGATAGTGAGAGGGGATGGGACCATAGATTTTGAAAAACACCCATGTATATTGCTGAAGAACTCAGAGCCCACTGGGAGATACGATGGCCAAAGAAATTTTCCCAATTTGGAAGAAGTCAAACAACTCCTGAGTGAGTGTGTGTCTGTGGGGAACAGCTCAGGTAAGAAGGCATCTGCCTTAGGCTGTGATAGATAATAGCAGAACCATGGGAAATAAACCAGCAATGCTCCATTTCTGCACACATATCAAGCTCTGAATTTTGGTAGATTCAAAACAAGTCCACACCATGCCATTGCTTGCCATGGGCCAACAAGATTAATATTTATAGTTAGAAGCCCATTTACCTCATAATTTGATCGTCATCAAATAGTTCCCTTGGAAAAAAAACTCTATCTTTCATTTCAAGACTAAGTCTTTACAGCTGTGAAGAATATAGAAGTCTAAAGAAAAAACATAAGCTGAAAGCAAGCTTTCAGACCCTCCAGGGAAGTAAAACAATTGTAGTGAAACGTGTCAGCTGCTGCATCCATTTCAGCAGACCAGAACTGCAACCTGAATATGAACATTTAAATCTCCATAACTAGAAGGGGATGAAAGAGACTTCAGTGAAAAAGTTTCTTTCATCTCTAGGCAAAAATTTCCCAGATACTACAAATTCCATTTCTTTTTCCAAATAACTGCTCCAGTTCAGCTGTTAAATATTAAAACAGAGATCTGTAAGGAGCTGCCTGTCAAAAATGTGGGCACAGAACAAAGCCGAAGTAACTGAATGGGGAGGCTGTGCTGCGAGCTGAACGGCCCCAGTAGTGAGCGCTGTCTGCTGTCTCTGCCAAACAGGAGCAGCTGCTGTGAGAGGGCCCATTCCTGTTGCAGTTACCTGAATAGGGTGGTGAGGCACTGGAACAAGCTGCCCAGTGCTTGTGATGCTCCATCCCTGTGAATTCTCCATCCCTGGCAATGTTCAAGACCAGGTTGTGCAGAGCCTTGGGCAACATGGTCTAGTGTGATGCCTCCTTGTGCATAGCAGGGGGCGTGGAACTAGATGATCCTAACTAAGGTCCTTTTCAACCCTAACTATTCTATGGTTGTATGAATTTACTGCATGGGCTTTGGGCAGACACAGCTTTTGATGGTTTAAGTGTTTACAAACTATTACATGCGAACTATGAGTTTTCCAAAGTAAATTTGTGTTTTAAATATATTCCTCCTTCATAAAAAAACAATAAATTTGTTCACATTGTTTACTCCAAGCTAGGGATCCTAAAGCAGGATGTAAACATTAACATTAGCATATAACATGCTACAATATCTTACTGCAAAAGCATAGCCAACCACAGAAACACTTCAGAGCATGACCCCTCAGTCTTGACCCACAGGGACTATCCCTTCTCACATGAGTAATTAATTCCACTCGGCTGACACCAATTTAATACTAAGCATTTGCTGCTTCTTAAAGGTTTTTGTGGTTTGGGTGGTATTTTATTGTTTTGTTTTTTGTTTTTTGTTTTTTGTTTTTTGTTTTTTGTTTTTTTTTTTTTTTACATAGAATCTTGTTTTATTGCTATCTTCAGGAAATTAACTAAAGCAAAAATGTCACATTTTGGACTGTTTTATAAATGTTTTTACTTCTGTAACTCTGTTCTGCTGGTGCTTTCTTGATTTATGCTGTAACTTAGATATAAATGTAACAGTACTGAGGCAGTGCAATACAGGACAAGTGATCAACAAAATCTAGAAATACTTCATCCTATTTTTATGCACTGTGATAGTGATACCGTGGAAGCCTGGGTAATGAAAATATTTTCTGAATGTCCCTCTGCTCTTTCACATTTTAACATCTGGTATGCTATTAAATATTTTCTTAATTTTATGTATTCTATATTAATATTCCATATAGGAATATTCTTAAGAAGATTTTCTTAAACATCTTTTAGCTTTAGGTAGAGAAACACAAGAGGGCACTTTAGTCCATTTATTTATTAATGCTGGCATCAAGAAACTCAGCACTACTCTGACCACTTAAAGAGTACCAGTGAAAATGCATTTTTAGCACTTTTCTTTCTTTCATTTTTAGCAATTTTCTTTCTTCCTTAACAGAATGAAACAGTTGTAAAACCTGCAGCAGTGGTCAACTAGGCAAGAGAGAGAATCAGGCAGAAAATGCATGCTGTACCTTTTGGGTGAAAGGTTCCTCTTGTTAAACAACTAGTGATCATGCCCATTTGAGTTGTGGTCTGAAACACTGGGATTAAGCAAGCATAATTAAAGGCAACATGTAGAAAACACCTTAAAAAACATTTTGGAAAATTATGTTGCTGATTAGGTGACTTGCTTCCATTTTGGTCAAAATCAGGCTAGGACTATTAAACTTCTGGAAATACGTACATGAAGTATAAAAATTGAGGCTTTTTTTTAGACCTTTTTGATGTCTCTAGGTGCAAAGTTGAAGCTGCAGATCCAGTAGCAGTCATTCTGCTGTGAACTTTCTCCTTACTCTCTGAGTTGGACAGTGATTATGAAAATGGGGATATTTTGGTGAGCGTGGCTATATTCAGCTGCTGAACAGCTGCTATATTTACCAGTTGATGCATAAATATATTTATTTAAAAAGAAATAAAAGCCCTAGGAGTTGATACGAGGATAATGGCAGTAAACTACTGCCTCAAGCACCAAGACTTTCTTTTTGCTGCTGGTAGTCAGCAGCACTGTACAACCACAAAATGTCTTTTACACTCCAGCAAGTTTCATGATGTATGTTAATCTTCAGTGCAGTGGATTTCACGTCTTTTTTTTTTTTTTTTCTCATTTCCATTTTTAGCCTTTCCTATTTTCCTGCGAAAAGGTATGTTCCAGGCCCCCTGAGGTTCTGTTGCCCTTCTATATTGTCAGGAACATTTTGCTGATAGTGATATTCTCAATGGCCCATTCTTTCCCTGTCTTACTACAAAACCACGTTTTTCAAGTTAGTAGCTGGGCAAACTTGTTTTAAGTGTTCAGTTGCATAGCTACCTGCCACAATGTGTTGCATGTCTTATTAGACCATGCTAATGAAGGATTATGCCCAATACCCCGGCACTCCTGCCTCTCACAGTTTGGGTTAATTTCTGTCTGGATAATGGCATTCGTTCTTTGTAGACTGTTTCTGGATTTGATTAGATTTACTGATGAGGAAGCAGTGTGTATTTGTAGAATAATTTTACCATTTTCTAGCAGTTCCTCTAGACCTACCATGCTGCCAAAGGATTCGAGGACCGGAAGGGAACACAGCTTGGCAGGAGCTCAAAGGAACTGGAGGCTAAACTGCATAGGATACAGTGGATTGCACTTATCAATATATCAGTTCTCACTGATATTGGTAATTGCATAGCAATGAGTGGGCAAATTTAAAAGTGGTATAACACATTCCTTTACCAGTTTGCATTCCTCAAAAATCCACTTACCTAATTGTTGTTTGGATAATGTGTATGATGTATCTTGAATAGGCATCTATTCACTGGCAAACTTGCTTCCTTAGTTCAAGCTGTAGGGTCTGTTTGAATGACGAAGTTTGCCTGTTCAATTCCCAGTGAAAGCTGGGTTGAAGATACTTCATATATCACCACAGAAATATGGTATGTAGAATCCCTTGCATATTAAGTAGTGCATAGTAAAGTTAAGGGAACTATAAGCTGTCATGGTTTAAGCCCAGCCAGTAACTCAGAACCACGCAGCAGCCCATTCACTCGCTCACTCCATTCTTCCTCCCTTTACTCCCAGAGCAACGGGGAGCAGAATCAAAAGAATGTAAATCCTGTGGGTTGAGATAAGAACAGTCCAGTAACTGTTCTTTACAGAAGTGCTTAATTTCTTAGGTATAATATTGACCTGAGAAATTATTTTTAGCCTGTGAGATTCTATCTAGTTTTATTTATACTGTCCATGAACTAACCAAGACAAAGTCTGTAATGGAATCCCACTAAGATGACAAATTCAAACCTGGAAGGGAATAACTTTTACAACTGTATTATTGAAATTTATTAGCATGCCCATAGAGCATAGCTTGTTTCGAAGCAGGCTGCACTTGTCTGGGAACCTTTCATTAGTGCTAGTAAGCTAGTTTAGAGCTGAGTTTCTAAAGGCCAGAGTGAGACAGGGCCATGATGTCCAGTCCCACTCAGCATGACCGGGGGAAGGTGATCCTTTACCCCACCCTGTGCAGCTCCCAGGAGAAACCACAAGCCCTCCAGAGGCTGAAAAATGAAACCACAATTTTATTGTAAACTTCCCTAAAACGGTGTCAGGAGGGAAAGTCAGGTTCTTATTCTTACAAAAGATACTAAGTAGAAGAAGAAAAGAAGAAAGGAAAAAAAGAAGGAAAGAAAACCAAAAAACAGGATCACCACCCTACGGATCCAGTGGCACCTTCTTGGTCAGCAATTTCACATTCTTTCACTCACCCTTTCACTTGTAGTTTTTTCAGTTGTAGTTTCTGGAGTCCTTGTTGTCCTTGCAGTCAGTGAGCCCACTGACCTGGGGTCCAGAGTGCATACCACACGGCTGCAGGATGGCTCCTTTTTACAGGGTCAGTATCTCTTGGAACCCTCCCACAGGTGAAGACACATTTGCAGGGAGATCTGATGAGCCCACAGACCCAGTTAACCCAGTTGTGCTTTCACATGTGCTGTCTCCAGCCAGTTTGTTGCTGGGGCAGTTGATTTGCGTGGCCTCAAGGCAGACAGCAGATGAAAGCATCCTCCACCTTGGTGAAACAGAATCCCTGCTCTGAATCCCTGCAATCTGCCCGAGTGATAGTGAGCGGTCAGTTCCTTCTGTCTTTCGAGTTGTTTTGAGACAAACACAAAAGGGGTCTCTTGACCATCACACATGACCCTTAACTTTGAAATTATAGGCAGGGTAGTGCATGTTACTGTGACACATTTCTTAGTGTTCAATCGGGATGAACTAACTAGCATACAAAAAAATAATTCTGTTGAGCTAGAAATTATGGTGATCCATACATACACTATATATAATGTATATATGCTATATATAGACACACTATATATAAAAGAATATTATATATAACTTTTTTTTTTCTTTTTTCACTCAGCCTGTAAGGAAACAGAGTTGGTGACCACAGTAAGTGAGGTATTTGAGCTCTAGATGGGGATTCCAAGCTCAGTGACAGGTCAAGTGAGAGGACTATTGGGACATTGTCAGGGTATGCAGGGATGCAACAAAGCAGGTTTTTGCCCACTCAATTGCACTTGGAATTCACTAGGAATTAAGTCTGTCTAAGGACATCAAGTACAACAAGAAGTGTGGGCTTCTACAAGGATATCAGCAGCTAAAGGAAGATGAGGGAAAATGTGGAGCCACTGCTGAATTCAGATGGGTGTCCTGGTAACGGAAGACACAGAGAAGACGGAATTACTGAATGCCTTCTTTGCCTCAGTCTTTACCATTAAGAATGGTTCTGAGGAGTCCCAGACCTGGAAAGTAACAGAAGAAGGCCAGAGAAAAGAAGGTTTCCTCCTGATTGTAGACGACTGGGTTATGGATAGGCTGGTGAACGGCTTCCGGTGCTGGCAAGGAGATGGAGCAGCAGGCTCATGGGTGTAAGCTAATAAAATCAAAGTGCTCGTAAATTACCTTCTCAGTAGCAAGGAAATATGGATGAATTCAAGTACCAGAACATTTGAACTAATTTTTTTTTTTAAACCCAGAGAAGGAATCAAAACTACATGGAGGTCTTTCTCTGTACCCTGGGAAAGCCGGCCAGGGTGTTTTGGCCACCTGGGTTTAGCAGTGCTCCCTGTGGAGAGGGACAACTTCAACCATTGCTATCAGACAACCTGGGTCTGCTGTCCTAGAAACACAGAATTCCGTTTTGCTGGTTAGTGAGTTGCTAGCAACATCTTCCAAATGGAGACTTTTTCTCTCTCTAAAAAAAATAAAAATAAATAAAATAAATAAAAAACAAGGAATAAAAGGGAAAAGCAAAACCATAGATACCTGCCCTGTGAAGGAAGTCCAGCAGGCTTAGGGGAAGTCATGCAGGGAGAATGAAGTGTGACAACTGTCTTTCAGTGATGTTGGCATTTGAGGAAACTGTATGAAAGCTGCACACACCAGGCAGCTGAATGGTCAGAGCATCGAAATTGTACTCTAAACATGAAATTGCATCATGTATGTAGACAGTTTTCCGGAGGTATACGGGTGAGGATGGCCTGTGGTTCCCAGAAAAGTGGGAGAATTTAGTGTCTAACTCTTCACATCATCACTCAGAATAAAAAGATATTTTTCCTTCTCTGTTTGCCGTTTCTCTCACATAACCTCCCTGATCTCTTTTTTTTTTTTTTTTTTCCTGTGTCCCTGATGGTAGGCAGGTTGCATACACAACAGATTTCTTCAAAGTACTGCTGAGGAGGAGTGTAATACAGAGCAGGCACCATAGTGTTTCCTGAAAGGTCTGGGAACCTTTGCTGTTTATTAACTCTACATTCATGCCACTTTGCTGTCCCAGACAACACTGTCCTACCGGATCAGCTGGGAGCCCAGAGAGCTTTGCTGGGGCTTTGTTGGTGCTGAGCAGAGTAGCAGGTGGGGAACTGCTGCATTATTACTATATAACAGCTATGTCTATTACTATATATATATAATTATTATATATTAGTAAATAACAGCTTTCAAAAATTAAGATTCTAAAATGGGCATTGAGTTTTGTCAGGACTGCTATTACTTTCTTCATTAACTAAGTACTAATGAACTCTGAATAATTTGCTTATTTACATTTATCTGCTGATTAACAGGGCTAGAAAAAATTTTTGGAAGGATAATAGGCAGGCACTTGTTAATAAGCCAAAGGCTTTAATCTGCTGATAGGTGTCTTGTTCAAAAGAGCTACTTCTCAGTGAGCAATGTGAGTGGCAGTATTTGGGTATTAAAATACACTTGCATTTGAATGCTCAGTATCTTGTTCAACTTGTACAGCATGGACAGTGAAGGTAGAGCCTTCGCCATTCAGGCTTGTAAAACCTGGATGGCCGACAACTGAAATGGAAACTGACCAGATATACAAACATCACTTTCATTCAGAAGCCCTCCTGCATAGCTCAGCTGGGGCAAATATGCCGCAAATACAGTATCTGGAGGAAAATGTAAGACGTGGGGTAGAAGGGTGCTGCATCAGGACTCACAAACTGCGGTACATACAGATTTTTACTCAGAAAGGCTACAGTGGATTTTTTTGGGTGTGATTAACCTCTAAGAACTAGCAAGATCCCAAGTAATTGTTTTGCTGATTGCTACAGCAGTGTTTTTCTTTAAAGGTAAATGTCCTCCCTAAGTCAGCTACGTAAATACTCCAGGTCTTACAACTGTGGGGTCCCTGGTCTTGGAGTTTTTTCCATCTCCTTGAACTGATTATAAACTATTAGTTACTTTTGGTGATTTCTGTATGTCACCGACATTCCCAGGACTGTCCATGTTATTCTGGATCACTTCAAAATAGGGATGGAAAAGAGCTGTTCAAAGCCAGTGGTGAAGGTATTTCAACAGCCTATCCTGATACGTGAGAGAGACATACAACAGCCATAAAACCCTTTTTTGAACACTGTTTGGTGACAATAGGGATGGTTATCAACAGAATAGTTCAGCAGACAAAAAACACCTAATTAAAGGAATTATGCCAGTAAAGTTTTCAAGAAAAGCAGCAACGTGAAGACCACTGTCCGTGCAGTGGGGAGTACTGGGAACGCACTTTAAAGATTTGTAGCTGGATAACTGCATCTGTTTTAATTCCTGTGCAAGTGGATTTAAATAAAAGGAACTTGCTTTTAATGCAGACATATATTTCTGATTATGCACCGTAGTTATTTTTATTGCTATGGTGAATAATAAGCAGGTGTGTCTATTGCAGTGGATGTAAGGTGATGCAGAAATTAAAAAGGAAAGAACAGAAGGGAAGAATCAAAACAAAGGAAGCAACTTGGCTCCAGATTCATGCATGCATTCAAATATTATTCCGCATAAGGCCTTAACAAATGCCATTTCTGATACATTTTAGCCTTTCTTGGAGGTTTAGCAGAGCCAGTCTACCTGTTTTATTTTGTATGCACTTTTGTGAACCAGTAAAATGGATAAAGAATTGAGCATCAGCACCTATTACTAGGGAAGTTTTAAAAATATGGTATAAAAAAAAAAATAAATAAATAAAATTACACAGCATTCCTTTGACCAGATGTTCAACCACTAACTTTAAACAACCTTCATATCACACAACTTTGTGAAATCAGGGCCAGTACTGTCAGGTTAATGTCTGGGGAAGCCCACTAGGCAAAAAGTGCAAGATAATAAAAGCAGGACAAGGGAACTGCTTCGAAAGGTCAGACATGCATTGTAGAAAAATGACACAATACATATTTTTAAAGTTGGAAGTATAACTTAAAATTCACAAAGGCAAAAGTATTCCACAAACTGAAATAGTTTCCTTCCTGATTCCAGATCTGTGCACAGTACAGTCAAGAGGGATGTTTCTTTTTGTCTCCTGTTCTAAAGAAAATCAAACTGGGAGGGGTAATTTAGACCCACTACAATCAGCAAGTAGTGGCATATGGAGAAAACTGGGGAGTTTACACTCTGCATGTCACTTGGTCATTAGCAATAATTTGAAATATGCCAGAAGGTGTGACATTTATTAAATGGCTTCTATTATAATCATGCCTATTTTATCTTTCTTTTTGTATTTTGAGAGCTCACTTGCTGTGTAATAAAAGCAGTGAAGGAACAAGAAGTGAAGAATATATGAGTGCAGGGGAGAGAACACAAACTTTAAGGATTTGAAAGGAAGGTTTTGAAAGAAAAGCAGTTACTTCAGGATGATGGTTGATAGTAGGTTTGGGTGTGTTTTCTCTGTTTCATTTGTCTTGAATTCAAAAAGGACAAACCAGAATACTTTTAAAATGTGAACTAAAATTATTAATGGTGAAATGTCCAACACAGTTCCAGAAACTTATGACAGAAAACTACAGAATAAATGCAGATGTGAATGACATTTATTTTAATGAATTTATTTTAAGGAACTGCACTATAATCAAAGTTCATGCTTGAAATAATATCTGGAAAGCTAGAAAACAGTGAGTGTTAGAATAGCCAAAGAATACAAATGTGCATATGTTGTAAATAGTGACTGATAAATGACAACTCTGTGGCTATATTTAGAACATAATTAGAAACTGTAGTGATAGTGACTGAATAAAGATATATGAGTTACTTTATGCACGGTTATAAATTATGCTGAATACCCTTGGAATAAAATGTTGCTTTGTTAAGAACCTAATGTGATTAGTTTTCATATAGAAGACTGCTTTGCTTATTTTGTGTATTCAACAGGAGTAGTTGGAACATAATCATA
The DNA here is from genome assembly GCF_037157495.1 of Lathamus discolor. Lineage (NCBI taxonomy): Eukaryota > Metazoa > Chordata > Aves > Psittaciformes > Psittacidae > Lathamus > Lathamus discolor. Next base: position 44,799,166 of record NC_088909.1, on the reverse strand, counting down.
TCTTTCAACTGCCAAGGAATGGTATGTGATATTTCTGTAAACCAAGAAAGGTAGCAAAGAAATGACAACACTGGATCTGCAAGGCCAGGCTTTACAGAGTCTGCTTTGCCTTTGCAAAAGTTCCTCAGGATCCCATTGTTTCCGTGTCAGGAACAGAGGTCAGACATGAAGACTCTCCTCATGTCCCTAGGTAAGGGCATGTAGATCTTCAACCACGAGCAGTAAATGCTTCTTGAAGTGTGTCATTTGAAGTAACATTCAGCTACCACAGCTGTATGCTGAAACATATTTTCTTCATTATGATTTTCTTTTGAGCATATTGCAGCTGAGTTACCCCGATACAAATAAGTGACACATGCTGATCCCACAGGTGCCAAGTGGTGAAGTGTGCTCTGGCAGACACAAAAGAAGCCCAGCCTGTGATTTCAGACCTCTGAGACCTAGACCTTCCACGTAAGTTGGCTGAATGTTTGCGTGATTCTAAAGTTGGCAATTTGCTTATTATCTCTGAGAGACTGATGACTGCAGTACAGATATTGGCTTAGGTGATGTTCTGACATGATCTCTGTGTCAGTACTGTGCTAGGCACACAATCAGGATTGCTATTTCCCTGGAAGAGCAAACTTCTGCAAAGAGAACATGATGCATCTGCCTATAACTTTTCAGCTATCTACTTTAGTATCTGTATTTTTTCCAATGTGAGTAACTATAGCAAGTTCTATTCTATGATTCTATAGCAAGTACTGGATATTCTATACTGACTGTCAGTCTCCTGAGCCTACTGACAGAGCAACCCTGTCCTTTAGTAACACTGATAAAAATGCACAGGCTTCTGGGAAGCCTAATCATCTGCATCTGCTGTTACAATCTTGTTTGGGGTCTTAACTCTTGCAGGAATACTTTGGAGTCATGAAGTCTGGCTGACTCATCTCCTCTGCCATACATGTCTACTGGACACAAAGTGCTGGAAAATTCCAACTGCCTCCTGAGCAAGGTCAAAGCCTGAGTAGATGCCAAAGACAGAACCCATAATGCAAACTTCAACATACACAGTATATTGTGAGTCAGTTGTGTGCACATCGCCACTTCCAATCAAAATGCTTGGGGTTGATAAGTCTAATGACAACAGAGTAAAGACAGCTGAGATAGTATCTGGAAGTTGCCATCAGCTGCTTTGTTGTCACAAGCTGAGCCGATAACATCCATTTCAGAAAACTTTATCACCAAACTCTGGATCTCATTAAAATCTCATGTTACTATAAAAAGGGCCATGCTCTGCTCTGTCTTTTGGCAATGATGAGCAACTCTCTCCAGCTGCATAGTCTTTTAACAATTTGAGGTCTTCTGCTAACTCATCTGAATATTCAGACCTCAGAATAGCACAGAAACAGCACTTCTGAGGATAACTAATGATATTTTACAAAACTCAAATTATGGCTAAAATTCTGCTAAAGTCTTGTGTGTCATAGCAAGCCTTCAGAACAGGGCTTTCACCTGGAAAATTGAAGTCAAATGAAATGGAGGATGTGGGGAATGTCAACTTAAGTTTATGGAAACGGAATACTAATATTAAAAAAGGTGAAATACATTGTGTCCTGTAAAGCACCATTTCTTTTTTTCTGTGAAAGCAAGTAGCAAGAGATGGTTAGACCTGGAAACTAAATCAATTAAAAAATGCAGTAAACCACTGAAATAAGAGTTGACATATCTCTGACAGTTATATTACATTTCATCTTTAATTAGAGTTTTTAAATATGGTGGGAGTTCTTTTGTGAAATGCCTAAGGCTATTGCTCAATAAGGCATCCCTGTAATTAAATATTATCTGTGTAGGCATAATATACCTTACTGGCTTTTACAAGTGGACCTTTCTCAGATCCATATATACATTAGAGATATTGATAGGTAATAGAGTTAAGCAATGATTAAAGCAGCTTACTTTAAATAAACCTGAAGAATTATTTGAAGAGCCAGTTGTTTGCGTATATTTCTTCTCATATTTTAAAGTGTTTTATAGACTATACCATGGACCATAGATGGACTGGTATCAACTCCTTTGCTTTAGTTTGAGTCACATCAGTTTTCATCATATAGAAGAATTGTTTCTTGATACTTATTTGACTAACATCTGAAAGTAGATTTTTAGCTGTATTTCACCCTGATTTAAAAAATCCATAATAATGTCAGTCTTTGTTACAACTGTGCGCACAGTTCCAAGGACTGTATTGACACTGTTCCACTAAAGAAGACATTATCACACTGTCAAGTGCCAAGAAGATTTAATGTGAAATATTTTGCATAAAAATAATCAATAACAAAGTTTAATTTGCTGTCAGGGTTCAGCTGAAACATAAATCATCTAATTATATTTGAACCCCAAAGGCCTCAAAACATTTTCTACTAAGATTTTTCACATCATCTTCCAGACTCATGAGATCTCAACATTTAATTGTTTTTCCTACAGTGACTTTTGAGTCATTGATCCTTAAACTGTATCTGTTAGTTTCACTAGATAATTCTACAGAAAACTAACAAGTGTGCCTAGGCCAATGCAATCACTCAGAAAAATCAAAATTAATTGTACTATTCTAGAAAATAAAGGGGTGCAGAAAAGCAACAAACCACCAACAAAAACTCTTCAAGCCTGAGACTGCCTTCAAACTAAAAGCACGTACATACATTTTAAAGACTCTGATCTGAAAAAAAAACCCAACAAACGCACCAAAAAAGCCTGGATTTAGTAGCTCCTGCTTGTCAACAGAACAAATAAATGAATTGGGCTATGCAGTGAAACATTAAAAGTTGAACGCAAAGTTACAAAAAAAATCATTCTGAAGAGTGAGGATTTTTAGTTGGAGTGGGTTTAGTAGAAGGCAAATCCACAAAAGTTTACATATTATGTATCTTCTGTAATTAAAGAGGTACTCATCTTTATGAGAAGTATTTTGAAAACTGTGGACTAAATTTTGTCTTCTCTCTCTGTCATGCCAATAGCGCTCTTCCTCCTAATGATTCCAGGAACAGCTCAGCAGGATCATGAATTTTCATAAATGTTCTCTCTTTCCTTTCTACAAAAGAAAAAGGGAAATAAATACACTCTACAATTATTTTGCACCAGCTGTAGCAACACTGAAAATCCTATTAATCTAAAGCACTTTCTTCCACGTGTGAAAACTGTTAATAGCTACTCCCTGTAGCTAACAACAGCCTAAGCATTGAAGCAGTGTATTAAACAGCGTTATCTCTTCATGGAATATGAAGGTCTTTCTTCAGTCCTCAAAGCTAGCACTCCTGTACCTGTCACCAGCTCTCTGCCATGCACAACATCTGAGACTGTAAGCGTATGCAGAGGCGTCAAAATTACTTGCAGTTACAAATGATGATTTATTTTTCTCTTAACTGAAGAAATGAATGAAAAAATCTCTCATAAAACCCAAGCTGGGAATACAAAAAGCAAACCCTGAATTACCCTGAGGTTTTTCTTCATGATTACACTCCAGTCACTGCAGGGAACACCCAAGTTGTGCTGGTGTCCATGGTTCTTTGTAGGGAGGGTAAGTGGCAGGGGCAGGGAAATGTGTTGACTTCTGAATCCTGGTATTTTCTAAGTTATTCTAAGAAAACAAACCAAGATAAAGAAAACGTGTTTATTTTTTCCCCTCTTTCTTATTGTTTACATCTTCACTATTCTCTGTTGAAAGGAAGGTGGCGTGGTAAAGGCATGGAGTAAATTAATGTAAGTTTTAAAGACCTTTTGTCACCATGTTAGGCAGGGTGGAGGTTTCAGGACTGGTAAATTTCTGGAACATCGTCAAGTACTTGTCAGCCAGGTCTGCCATTATATCATCTTCTGTGTAGCTGAGACACAAAATGCCATCCAGCTGGCTCCAGGAAAATGATGAAAATATCTTGATTTATGTTTCCCTGTCTTACATCCCAAATGTAAACCAGTGTTTTTGTTTCAGCTGTAACAGTTATTATTCATCCTAGTAGCTGGTGCAGTGATACTCTAAAAAATATCAAGGGTTTGGTGACTATCATTAAACCACTGAGTATGGCCATTTCACTCTCTTTTGTGAATGAGAGGCGTTCAAGAAAATGAAACAAAACAGCGTGACTGCTGCTTTAGGACAGATAACACTGAAAAGTTTGTCCTGGTTTCAGCTAGGATAGAGTTAATCTTCTTCCTAGTAGCTGGTGCATTGCTGTGTTTTGGCTTTAGTCTGAGAACAATGCTGATAACACACGGATGTTTTAGTTATTGCTCAGTAACATTTACTCTGATTAAGGACTTTTCAGTCTCTCATGCTTTGATGAGGGGCACAAGAAGCTGGGAGGAAGAAAAGCCAGGTCACCTGACCCAAACTAGCCACACGGGTATTCCATACCACAGCACATCATGCCCAGTAATATAAACTGGGGTACCAGTGTATATACCCCTTCTGGGTTACGCAGAAGGCACCAATTGCTGCTCAGGTCAGGCCAGGCAGCAGTCAGTGAGCAATTGTGTTGTGCATCACTTGTGCTTCCTGAGCTTTAATTTCTTTTTTTGTTTTTGTTGTTTCCTATTATTATTGCTATTATTAGTATTCTTTCTATTATCACTATATTTTGATTTATTTTAGTTTTTAAACTGTTCTTACCTCACCCATGGGGTTTATATCTTTTCAGTTCTCCTGACATGGAAGGGAAATGTCAGCTGTGGATTCTGAACTGCCTTTGAAGTATTGTATTAGTAGATTTAATCTAATGTCAGGCAGCCTCTACAAAGACAAAGAATGATACTGCGACATTTGTTGCTTCTTGTGAAGATTTGGCCTGTTTCACAATGGCCACAATCAATTATTGTAATGCTCCCTTGGAGTTTCCTTTGGTTATGTTTCATCCATGAATCAGACTGCTGGACCTAGAGGTCTCACTAAGAAAGATTTGTTCCTGTGAAAGCTAGCTGAAAGACATCAGATCATTATCTACATTTATTGGAACAGAAGAAATGATTATAGATAATTTCTTTTCTTCTGTGAACTCTGCAAGAAAAGTGACAGTCAATACAAAAATCTGCAGCATTTTCATTTTCTAGGAATCAAAAAGAAGCATTTTATATAACCTGATAGGGAACAAGGTCAACAATTCATTTCTTTGTTGTTATTGAGTTTAAAGGTGGATTAATTGCTTCACTTAGACAGTAAAGAGATCAGAATAAGCAATACAGTCATGTAATTGTGTCTCATGTATTACCTATAAAATATTTGGAAGGAGATCCTGAAATTCAGCAATGCTGTTTTTTACCAAATAATTGATATGATAAATTCAACATAATTTCTTATCCCGTGATTTAGTATGAACATATCAGAATTCTCTGCATTTTCTACTTGTCTACAGAGTGGGATGTCACTAACAGTCTGGAATATTTTGGGTTTTCTCCCTTGCTGGAATTATTGACTTTTTATTATTACTATTATTATTATTATTAGGTTGCTTTCTTCTACCTAGCAGAAGGAATGAGTTATCTCAGAAAAAAATTACATGGCTCCAAGGAATAATATTACAAAGGCATCTCCAATATTGGGAAGGCATTTAAGAAGTGAGGAAAAATTTTCTTTTATCTTTACAATAAATTATATTACATTGATAGCCTATTGTTGTTAAGAGGATGAAGATTATTGGCAGGGACAAGTAGGCTTGGAGATTATTATGACAGCTATGTCAAGTGAAAGACATCAGAAGAGAAAGATGCATCAGCATGGCTAACTCAGAGGTCCAGGGGATGTGTGACAGCACAAGGTGCTGTCATAATCCACAAAATTTCATTGTTAGTTCACTCCCTGGCTCTGATTTGATGACTTAAACAGGGTCATTCAATGATGAATCTCTTCCAGGGGTGGCAAACGCTAAACTAGCATCAACACTAGCTTTAGCACAACTTGCCGCTTGGCTTTAGCACCACTGATCAGTGCTTGTCCTGCTTTTATTTAGTGGTATTGAGTTAATGGAAGACATAGAGCTGCCCAAAGGTAAACATTCAGTGGTCTTGATTTGCACCTAACCTTGGTGTTAGCCCCACTATACAAGCTTGCTTTGGCACCTTTTTATAAGTTTTCTGTGTGTAGTAAGTACTAAATGTTGATTAATAACTATTATAAATATTGCAAGGCTGGTTTGCTGAGGGTGTTCAGTGTGAGGGTCCTAATCACCAATTATCACCAGTAATAAGAGATCAGTAGGAAATGGCGTTGGTTTCTAAGTGTCTGAGTTTAGAAAGTGCCTAATGTGAAATTGGGATGACAAAGTAGAAGGAAACCCAACATTAGCATATTCCCTCCTCAGAGGGCCTGAACTTCCTACTTATAAATTAATTTAATTAACATTAACAGAAAACACACATGCCTGTACTGTGAGCAGGCTAGCATCCCAGCTACGAACTACAGTGCAGATATAATTGACTGCAGTATGACATGCCAGTACCTTCCTGCGTATTGAACTGGAACTGAATGCCAAATAGCAAATTACAAGAAAGTTAAATCTTTCTCAGAATTTCTTTGAAATTCTGAGATCATCCAGAGAAAGATGCAAAATAGAAAAGGAAAGAGGGCTTCTATCTGAAGCGGTTTTCTGCACATACAGATAGTTTGTTACATAAACATTAATAATACACAGAATTGAGATAAATGTATTTATTATGACAGTTTTTCCACTTTCTTGATGCTGCAGTCAGTTTTTGTATACATCAGTCTTATGCGGAGCTCTTCTCTTTCAGATATTTAGTCTGTGACTGCCAGAGATACAGCTGAAAGTGAGACCTTGCAGAAATAAGCACTGCTGGTCTGTGTAGACATATCCTAAAACATGATAATATGTTGATGAGGAGATCTAAGTACTGATGTTTTTTTTTAAAGGATGAACATATTACAGAAAAAAAGGGCACATTTTAGAAGGTCCATTTTGAGGAAGACTAAGTGAAGAAATAAAGATAATGTAAATTCTCAGATGAAAGCACTAACAATAAAACTCTTAAGGCTCATTGTATATGTGAAAAATACAACCAAATCAGTACATGCTGATGTTAAAGAAAATCTGTTCCCTTCAAACAAAGTAGGTACAGACGTTTTTTTGTGTCAACTGAAAAAAAATGTCTACACTTGTCTTTTGTCCCTTTTCTCTCTTCCCTGTAGTTTTGCGTATTGGATCTGATGTTGCTAGGCCCTGTGTGCTTGGCATAGAGAAGTCTAATCAGGAATTAATGGGATGTCTGTAAGGAATTTGCAGGGAAGTGCATGTTGAAATTCACTAATGTGAATTCTCATTACCTCCCTACTGTATGGTTGTTGGAAACTGTGTCTAACAGCCTCACCAAAAACAGTCTGCATATTCTATTCCATATTAAATACTGCTTAAGAGTGGCACCAGTGAAGCACTATTTCTCAAAATCTTTAAACATAATTTTTCTGTATTTAGCAGTGGAAGTTAGTGAAAGTGGGAACTTTTACAAAGACTGTACAGACAGAGCAAACTCAAGCTGATTTTTCATCCTGACAGCTGCTGTCAATTCACAACAAGCACAGTGTGCCTATGCATTCACAGAGAGCAGTGGTGTCATTTGGACGAAGTCTGTCCCCTTCTGCCCTTGCCACACAGTCTGCCCTGCAGCGGAGCGGGAACATGATTGAAATTCCAAGGAAAAGGAAAATATTGACCCAAAAGCTGCTCTTTTCTTTCACCTTTTCCTTTTTTTTTTTTTTTTTTTTTTAACTCCCTTGAAAGATAATTTATGAAGAGCATATGAGAGCTAAACCATGGGCGACTACTGGTATGTCCTGGTTTGAGCCATAGCAGTTATTTTTCTTCCTGGTGCTGGTGCAGTGGTGTGTTTTGGCTTTAGTCTGAGAACAGTGCTAATAACACACCAAAGTTTTAGTTGTTGCTCAGTGGCACTTACACTGATTAAAGACTTTTCAGTCTCTCATGCTCTGTTAGTGAGGAAGGGCACAAGAAGCCGGGAGGAAGCAGAGACGGGATACCTGACCCAAACTAGCAAAAGGGGTATTCCATACCACAGCACGTCATGGCCAGTATATAAACTGGAGGGAGTCACCCAGAAGGAAAAGATCACTGCTCAGGTCTGGCTGGGTATCTGTCAGTGGATGTTGAACAATTGTACTGTGCATAACTTATGTTTTCTGAGCTTTTTGGTTTTTTTTTTTTTTTCTGTTATTTTTGTTTCCTATTATTATAATTATTGTTGGTATTCTTTCTATCATTATACTTTACTATATTTTAGTTACCAAACTGCGCTTATCTCAACCTGTGGGGTTTCCATTCTTTCAATTATCCTCCCCATCCAGCCCGGAGCGGTGGCGGAGCAAGACGTTGTGTGTTGCTGAGTTGCCGGTTGGGTTAAACCATGACAAGCTACAAGCTATTGATTTGCTTTTTCCACATGATAGTGCTACTGGTGTAACTCCCCCCCAAAAAACCCTACATTAGAAGTTTGTGTGATATCTGGGACACCTCAGAAACAAATTTATCAGTCAGTGCTGCCTAAGCAGGCAAACTAAAATGCCTTTTAGTATTTGTTTACAGGTTTGTTTGAGTAGGAGAAGAAAATACTGGACATTTTCCATCCTTTCGGCATCACAAGCAATGCCCCTGCGCTATGAATGAAAGGCAACAGGAGGTTCATACAGGTGTCTGTGGGGTCACATTTCAGATGAACCTTTCTTATTTTCTCTCACTTCACTGTGCTTCCTTTCATTTCAAGTTTATTTTGTGGAAGGCTAGAGAGGGAGGAGGCAGGGTTGGTTAAGGAGCCAAGAAGAAACCATATTTCTAGACCACTACAAACCTGTATTAAAATAAATTGTTACACAGTTGCTGCAACTGGAGTTTTAATTCCAGTCATATGACCTAACTTTCTGGATTATCCCAGGCTTGCTCTGCAAAAGAGTTCTTCCAAGACTCATACACATCATTACACTTCCATACTGAAATTAGTATGGAGGAAATGGATATGCCTCATTTTAGCTCCGTTTTTTATTTCATAACAAAACAAAACTTTTCATAAATAACATCAAATTTTCATTTGATATTTGAGCTTATTCTCCCCAGTCTTTTTATGGACCAATTCTATTGTGTTGTGCTGCCAGATTCAATCTTCCTTACATCATCGTTTATTCTTCTTAATGACACTCTATAGAGTGGTTTTTTTTCTGGCTGGATTTTTGTCATCAGTTCATCATCAAGAAAGGCTGCTATGAGCACCTGCTTTGGTTACAAAACTACTTGTGGTTTGCCCTGTGACTCCTATAAAAATGGTTTCTTGATGTTATTTCACTTCAGAAATAAATACTTACTTGATATGAACCCCATTATGTTGTGTTATAAAGGGGGTTTTAAACTTTATTTACTTGCCACTTCCCTTCTATTGTATTTTCTCCTTGTGAAACTTATGGAGCCATCGTGATACTGCTTAAACAGAGTTTTCTGTTATATGCAGTTAATGTTTAAAGTACCATGCTGATGCATAATGCTGAAACACACTTTTAGCTGTGACTTCTTAGAACTGGCATAAGGAATATAAGAATAAATATTTATGCAATTAAAAGCTAATTGTGAAGAGTGCATTTAGAAATTAAATTTGGCCCAGGACTTTTATTAGGCAATGGCCTAAGGCTAAAGAGTTATGATCTGAAAATGTAATTTGGAGACATTGCATGTTTAATCTCTGACCAAACTGCAAAGCTGTCTCACATAACAATTTTATTAGGCAAATCATGACAATAGCTGAGGTCAGCAGAGGTAGCAGCTGAATGTCTACAACAAGAGAGTGTGATCTAGTTCCTTCTCCAAGGAACAGCGGAAATACAGTTTGCATGCCAGTCATCTTGTCTGGTGTGAGCATTTTTCTGAGCACAAGAGGTGTTCTGAAATACTAGGAGCTAGAGGCAAGGAGGCAGATGATTAGAAGATAAATGGTCTTTGCTTGAGGTGAGGCAACTTTTTCTGTAGGGACCTTGTTCAAATTGATAAAATGTCCCTCTAGACATTTTGAATTAATTTTATCCTGAAATAATACTAAACCCAGGTAAGTAGATGAAATGTATTATGCAAACTCTTTCTTTTACTATGCTTCTTTCATTAGAAAGTGAAAAAAGGTGTGACCTGCTCATTCCTTTACAAGTCTTCTATCTTTCTGGGAAGTGTATAGGAAGCAGATCTGAAATGGATTGAGGCATCCAAGCTACTGTGGTGAACGGAAGGCCACGTCGACACCAGCTAGTGAGAAGTCTAACTGCTTATCTGTGGGACACTCCTAGCATTTGGTCTTTTTACCTTTCTGAAGTACTGTCCCAGCCTGCTGTATGAAGTGACTCTAGTACTGGATTCCACTCATAAGAGGCCTTTTGAGCTGTGTTAGAGATGCAAAGCAGTACTTGCCCTGTTGGTATCAGTGTACATCAGTGAAGGCAAGGCACAGCTGATCTCTACTCACTCTTAGTCAGGCACAGATGAGCTGAAGTTGGAATTTTGGCCAGTCTGGACATGGAAGTGATAAGAAGAGCTGAGAGCTGCCCAGGAACAGCTGAGAGCGGAACTCAGGACAATTAGAATTATCCATATGTCAGAAGTGGCTGGTGACAACCCACATTGCAAACAGAAACACAAAGGAAAGCCTTTGGGCACATGTGAGAGATTTTTAACTGCTGACAGCCCAGTGCTAGATGTGCATTGCCCAGTATGGTTTGGAAGGTGGGTAGTTCAGTTGGCTTGCTATGTGTGTGTCATGGTCACCATTATGTTAGCATAGATCCAGTCATAATATAGCTACATGGTTTCTGCACAAGATCTGGCTTCAACCTGGCCAGCCTGAGTGCAGGTGGAGTGTAAGTTTCTGTTCCTGTTTAGGAATAGGTCTAGTAACTTGAATTTATATTATATGATAATGTCAACTTGATTCTTACTAGACCTATTTCTTAACAGCTAGTTACAAGTGGAAGACAATAGTCTGAAAGGAGGACAGGGAAGCAATGAAAATAACAGTAAATATCAATAGCTTTTAAAACAGGAGAAGTAGTCACAGCTGTCTAGTTCTTTATTTTCCATTGCTTTTGCTAGACATTACTTCTAATATTTTTCTAAAATGATTTTCATACAAACTCTAACTGGCAGGGCTCTTCCCATCTGGTGACTTCCACAAGAAATATGGCTTGGTTCATTATGAAGTTACTTGGTGAGAATGTTTTTTCTTAGAAATTAACTATTTCCCTTCAGAACGGAGAAGACTTTTTAACAATGGCAATATAAAAATAATAATTCTTACTCCTTTTGAAAGAAGAGAGGAAGAAATGTTTCTGAAGAAAAGAAGAGAGCCAGAGCGGCCCTGCAGAGAAGGACTTGGGGGTGCTGGTTGATGAGAAAATGAACATGAGCCAGCAGTGTGCGCTCGCAGCTCAGAAAGCCAACCGTATCCTGGGCTGCATCAAAAGGAGTGTGACCAACAGGTCGAAGGAGGTGATCCTGTGCCTCTACTCTGCTCTTGTGAGACCTCACCTGGAGTATTGTGTGCAGTTCTGGTGTCCTCAACATAAAAAGGACATGGAACTGTTGGAACAAGTCCAGAGGAGGGCCACAAGGATGATCAGGGCACTGGAGCACCTCCCGTATGAAGACAGGCTGAGGAAGTTGGGGCTTTTCAGCCTGGAGAAGAGAAGGCTGCGTGGGGACCTAATAGCAGCCTTCCAGTACCTGAAGGGGGCCTATAGGGATGCTGGGGAGGGACTCTTTGTAAGGGACTGTAGTGACAGGACGAGGGGTAATGGGTTAAACAGGGGAAGTTTAAATTGGATATAAGGAGGAAATTCTTTCCTGTTAGGGTGGTGAGGCACTGGAATCGGTTGCCCAGGGAGGTTGTGAGTGCTCCATCCCTGGCGGTGTTCAAGGCCAGGTTGGATGAAGCCTTGTGTGGGATGGTTTAGTGAGAGGTGTCCCTGTCCATGGCAGGGGGGTTGGAACTAGATGATCTTGAGGTCCTTTCCAACCCTAACTATTCTATGATTCTATGATTCTATGATTCTTGAGTCTTGCATATGCATGTAGTCCTCAGACAGGGTCTGACCCAGCACTTAAAGTCCCATCAGACTCAGCGTTAGTCCTACTGGTGAAAAGTTACGTACAATTAAATTTGTGCTACTACAGAGCAGTTGGAAAGCAGCCAGCTTTGATCACCGATCATTTGGTAAAAGTTCTTTTACTATTAACTTTCTTTCCACTGCCCCTTGTAGCTGAATGTGCTGACAGAGTCAGCAGATTTGTACTGCTTTACTACATCACTTTTGTTTTTCATGTGTCACTGCACAATCCAGCAATTAGTTATGGTTATTTATATGTAAAGATGTTGCATTACTTGTGAACACCCAAATATTTGAAATACATAGGCCTCCGAGTACAGTTTAGACCATGCTGTTAATGGCAATCCACATTTACATTTGGGAGTTTAATAATCTCTTTCAGAATTGACTTTCTCAATTCCTTAGTTTCCTTTTGTCTTTATTTTCCTAGTCATCAGATCTACAGCTTGGTCAGCAGGACATCCTTTCTCAAGAAATTCTTAAAAATTATACAGCTGCAGAGACCGTTAGAATAGATGTTCTCATTTGAGACTAAGTGGGTATCTTCCCAAGTGGTTTGATGTTTCTGCCATACACACCATGATAGATATCTTCACTGCATGAGTTGGATTTATGAAGCAGCAGTAGCAGTTGTGTTGAATACTACAGTGGAATGTTTAAAGAGTCCGTATGCTCATAAACCCAGTAGATTTATCCTCACTTGTTGCTCCTCTGGTGCTAGTTATTGCTTCACTCTGTTCTGCTTCTTGCCAGCAAATACGAAATCCCTGCTTAGACAGTAGAAGCCCTTTCTGAAGTTCCTCCTTCAGGAAACAAGAAATAACTGTAGGGGCATGCATATGAACGGGTACATTAAACAGCAGGGAAGATTTCTGAAATAGTAGATTAGCATATGAGTACGAAATAAGGGTATTATTTTACAGGCAGTGGTTTTCTTGCTGCTTCCATCTCATTTCTGTCTTCAGGCTGTCTGTAGAGAAAGCCTTTACAATAATTATTTCAGATTCTGAGGCTACACATAATAAAACCACAATGAGATATACATCATTGTTATCAGATACCTGTTGGCTGGCACACAAAGCTAAACATGTGGCAGATAGACCTATGGAATGTTGAACTTTGCTGTACAGTGTATTGCCGTGGAAGACTTACAGCTTCACATTTGAAGAAAACAGTTCCACTTTGCTGAGGTGGTTAGCTACAAAGTAATTGTGATTCAGATCAGTTGTTTTAGCTTCCTGGGCTCGTTAGCTCTCTTTACGATTGATGTTGCAGAGAAAGCTGTATTTCTTTACAAATTGCTCCTCTTTATTTTGAGATATTTTCCTCCATTTTAGAGTTCTTTTTTCCATTTAATGTTTTGAACAGGTTAAACCAGTCACAGCTGCCCAGGGAAGTGGCTGAGTCACCATTCCTGGACTTGTTTAAAAGACATTTATTTAGATGTAGCACTGAGGGGCACAGTTTAGTGGTGGACTTGGCAATGATGTTAGGTGTACAGTTGGACCTGATGATCTTAAGTGTCTTTTCCAACCTAAATGATTCTATGATTCTGTGTTTGTATTTGGCTATCACAATTTTCTTTTTAAATTGCATCACTAATGCTGATCTGGAAAACTGAATGTGCTTATGTCTTCCTCTCTTTATAATCAATTTAAAAGCTTTGTTTCCTCTGGGTAAACTGCCAAGTTAAGAACTGTTATACTCCAGCTGTGTTATATTAAGTTGCTAAGAGATTAATTGCAAGAGCTGAAAATTCCATGATACTCTGTTTGATAAAACTAAGAAAAGCCATGCTGCTGGCATCTGAAACTCCCATTATTAACTTAACCATGCAGTTGGGTTTTGTTGAAGGGGTTTTTTTTTAATACTGGGCTGTGTGATTTACTGAAAAGCTGTAAGAAATCTTTGATTCAGCATGGAGCTCTAACATCTGCTTGACAGTAAGATTTCAGTAATTCCAGACTACAATGACAGGGTTCATGCGTTTAAAATTAAACACCTTTTAAGTGATTTTCTGGATGCGATATGTATTTTAAACTGATGTGACTCAAATCTATCAACATAACAATAGCTCTAGAGATCCCCATCATTAGATTTACTGAAACAAAAGACAAGTCAACAATTGCCAAGGCTAGTTAATTGCCCAGACTATGTTCCTGGTCTTCTTTCCTTCTGTGTAATAAACTCAGTATGCTACTTAGTGTAGAACCTCCTATTAGTGCTGCCTACTTGTCTTTCTGTAAAAGGTTCCAAGGGATTTAATTAACTTATTTAAATGTGCTCATAATCTAGACTGAGAAAGGTATCCTCATTATTGCCAAGAGAAGGAAATCAATTAGGCTTTACCCTCCTAGCTGTCATGCTTTGCTCAGAAGTGTAATTTTTGGCATGGGGTGCTTTGTGGTTTTTTTGAATGTTTCACTGGCCCCTTGCTCGCCCAAATCCCAGGAGATCTGAAGGTATCCCTAACTGTGTGACATTTAGAGGTAAAACTGGATGAACTATGGTGTGTGACTGATTCATGGAAGATTGTAATATTTTAAGTATGTATGTGCTTATTCCAGTTGTGTGATATTTATGTACACTTCTTGAGCGGAATAAAATTCTGTCTTTAATTTTTTTTTTTAATTTAGAAAGTTATCCAGACTATAACCACAGTTATACAACAGCCCTGCTACAACCGCTGTGAAAGCATTGGTTATTAATATTTACTAATTTGTGGTGACTAAATGAACAATTGTTTAGTTTCAGACCATTGTTTATTACAGCAGCTCCTTAAATTTGTATGCAGTGACCACAGAATAGTGTTACAAAAATGTGTCCTCCTGCTCAGCTAGCTGCATAATTCATTTACTGCCACTTGCTTCCTCTGGAGTATGTTTGGGCTGGAAACCGGAGAGATGAGCTCCAGAAACATCTGTTTCTTTCTACTCTTTCCATGTTCTTAAAACGGGTCAGTGCTAGTCTCCTCAACTGGGCACATTTTGTCACAAGACCCTGCCTACTGAAGGCCTCTGTGAAACTTCACCAGTGTGAAATGCGTGCAAACGGAGACACAGGCCGACATTTCACAACCTGTATGGGTCAGTCTAAGAAATGGTCCATCTGCCTGTCCCCACCCCAACTCCAAAGCTGTGACCTTGCTCCTGGGTTCTATCTTCTGCTCTGTGGTGTGCTGTCTTCTGCTTGGAAGGCTGGAAGTGTTGCAAGTCTGATAGGAACCCTGAGGAAATTTGTCAAGTACATCGCATCCAATGAGATAGGGTGTCAGCCCTCATCATAGAATATTATTATTGATGTCATGTTCGTAAAAGTTTTAAGTGTCTTCACCATATTAACCTGAAATTTTGCCAGCTTTTTATCTTAAGTCTTCCTCACTGAAAAAGGAATCAGAGGGTAAATCATCTAGAAAAGGAAAGGATTTTTTTTCTAGTGCATATAAACCCCTGAGCATTCCAATTATGTGAAATTAAGAAAATTAAGCAGCACATAATATGTGCAAAAGTAATTAAGTGATATATATTGCTATACAAGGGAAACCACTCATAAATCAATTAGCTGACAAGCTGCCTTTCCACAAAGGGTGTCTGATCAGTGTGCTATCAGCACTGTTCTCAGACTAAAGTCAAAACCACAGTACTGCACCCAGCTACTAAGATGGAGAAAAATGACTGCTACAGCTGAACCCAGGACAAGGAAGCATACAGAGAGTGAACAATTTTATTTCGCATTAAGTAATAACTTTAAAGTAAATTGAACACTGCAGATTTGATTAACGCATTTTTTAAAACACCAACCAACAAGTTAATAAAGAAATAGTAATAAAACCATAGTTCTCAGTGGTCAAGTGCACTCAAAAAATGAGACAAATAAATTAGATTTTGATCCTATTCTTCCTCCTGTTGGCAACTACAGCCTGTGAAATGATTATGCTTTCTCTTTTTTCATTTTACTTGAGCTTCTTGTTGGTCCAAGAGTGACCAAAAAAACCCCAAAAGAACCCACCCGATTTTGTTTTTTAGTTCCTCTACCACAGACTTCTGCCAACAAATGTCCCTCTACCCTTACACATCTTTGTAAGATGTCTGGCCTATTGAGACAATGCATGTCATGCTGGATGTGTCTCATGTCAAAATTGCCAAAGCCAAAGCATTTTGCTACAATGACCACCGAGGAGTAAGCGAAAACCATTTTGATAAATTCCTTTTTCCAATGACAGGGAAAGAAAGATGCACTGGGTATGGATTTTATCTCATAAGGCATAGAGTTTATTTTGGTCCCTTAACTGGATTACTAAGAGAAGATCTTTCATTGAAGGATCATTTTACAAGGACATGTAGTGAGATGACAAGGCGGGATGGCTTTAAACTGACAGAGGGGGTTTAGAATAAATACTAGGAAGAAATCTTTTACTATGAGGGTGGTGAGGCACTGGCACAGGTTGCCCGGAGAAGCTGTGGCTGCTCCATCCCTGGCAGTGTTCAAGGCCAGGTCAAACAGGGCCTAGAGGAACTTGGTCTTGTAGAAGGTGTGCTCATCTACAGTTCAATTTCTTGTATAATAACTATTTCAGCTGCTAACACTAATAAATATCACATTCAGTTACAACAGTAAATGCATCTTAGTAGTTAATTTGTTCTCTATTAGTTATTTCCAAATTAATGGTTCTTATTAATGTTAATTGAATTGCTATTTGGCATGTCAAAGGCAGCCTTCGCAAAAGTGACAGCCTGTAGCAATGTACCATTTCACCATACAAACATGTAGTTAAATTTAAAAATGCAGCTTGAAAAACATTTTTTAATTAATTAAAAAGTTTCATGGTCCTCTTGGGTTCTTTGCTACACAGTCCTCGCACAAAACTCAATTTTGCTGTATTTATTTGTTCATCATGTTTTCACATTGTAAATTATATGAAAATAGTTTGCCTCTATTTGCTTAAGGGCAGATTTTAGCAATTGTGAAAAGCATGAAATAGTCTTGTGTATAGAGATAATGCATATTAAGTATACATGAAGTTATTAAGGCATGCGATGTCTTAGAGAATTATGTTTAAGTTACTTGGCTATAAAAGGGGTTGTGTTTTGTTTTGGTTTCTTCTTTGCAGGTTACTGAAGGAAATAATCGTGCCCTGACATTTGAGTACAGTCTCAGAGCTTCAAGCTATGCCTCTGAAATCTGTATCTTTCTGTACGTATTACTTGTATGACATCATGACACACGGTTTAAAGCCTTTTCTTCAATATGTCATCCTTTAGTTGTAGGGTAAGTCATATTTAAGCATTTAGAATTTCACAACAGTCTTGATATCTTTGTTTTGGAAAGAGTCTGCAGAAGCCTCACAGTTCGACTGTGAGTAACTGTAAAGCTTTATATTTACTGGCTAGTACTCACTGCCTATATTTGCTGATGAATTTAAATCTATTACAGTTAAAAAAAAACAAACAAAAAACCAAGAAAGTCCATGGATGGAAATTATGTACAATATTAGAGTATCTATCCTTTTGCCTCTGAACCTATGCCACACCTGACTCTGCACAGTATGTTATTCAGTATCATGTTTTGTTTAGTTTTGATATTCTACCATTTTGCTTGGGAGCATGTTCTGCACCCAAGGTAATGAATTGTCATGAGCTACCCCTTGTATGTCTTACACTGTTTTCCCCATTTCAGCTGAGTTAATAGCTTGTGATTACATTTCTCTATACTGTTCTAATTTCATGTCTGTTTTTGCAATCTAAGCAATTCTCAGATGAGTAGATTTGGGGAATAATAGGCAACTTTGCCTATCAGAATATTTCCTGCATTTGTGGTTTGCAGTGGCAAACATAGTGAGACTAGTCCATAGCTGAGTTCCTACATGATGCTGCAGTGCAAAGTAAAATTACTTAAAAAACGTAGCAGTAGTAATGACTTTCAAAGTGGTTAGGTGTGTAATGCAAAGTAGGAATTTTCCACTGAAATGTTTTTTACATTTCTTTGATGAAGTCTGACATTAGTGAGTGGTACTCTGCCTACAGTATGCATAGCAGAGATTTTGTATGTCTTTATGTTATTATCCTGAGTGTTCAACTGCAGTGCACAAAAGCCTACTCAGTGATGTTTGACTGCTGAAGCAAAAAACTGGGCATGGGAAATTACTAAAGTTCTAACCTTTCATTATAAAACATTAAGAGTTCTATGTTAAACCAAATCTCTTACCCAGTTCTTTGATAATACCTATAATTTACTCATAAATACAAGCTCACTGTTTTCATGTACTATCTTTTATAGATCTGTAATGGCTGTAATCTGTAAGTGGTTATCCTAGATGTGAACTGCTTGAATACATCTGTATTGTTACAGTTAAGAGTTATGCTTTGATTCAGCAGTGACTCAACACAATGTTTCCTTTGAAGTAATAAGGAACACACATATTGAACACATTAGATGTTCTATTCTTTATGATGCACTTATTAAAAAAGAGATAACTATATCGTGAGGATAAATGTAGGTAAATTATTTCTGCATAAGATGAAATATTATTCCTGTTTGATCTCTAAAATAACTATATATATATATTTTTTTTTTTTACTATTCACACCCAGAAAATCCTCTAGCTATGATAGCATCTAATTATACCTATTGCAAAAGCCGGATTTACTGCAAAATTTCTATAGCAGTTACACTGCAATCACCGTTGGACGTTATAAAAAGAGTGAAGTTATAAGGTAAAACATATACATAATCTATCTCTCTATGTACCTTCTTAGGACCTTATACAGTGACAATTAAAATATCTGAGTACTTACAAAAAAGTACGGTATCCTAAAACAGCAGTGGAAATGCAGCAGTCATCCAGAGCAAGGACAACACAAATGAGTCCAGGCATGATTTCCAGATCACAGAAAGTGGTTCCATTCAGTGTCGAATCTGTCCTTTACAGTCATTAATGTGCTTGAGTTCCAAAGTAGTCAGGCACCAGAATCCACTTCCACAACACTCTCCTAAGAAAAAGGCTATGTTGCAGGAAGCAAAATGGTCAAGTCCTCTGACAGTGCAGACTAACATTGCTCAACAGATAACAAGAACCTGACATTCTCTTGTGCCACCTGATGATCTATCCTATTAGGCATACAAATAACATGATTTGCTATGAATGTAGCAGTTATAGACAAAGGGAATCCCTTCCTTGCAAGAGAAACAAGGAGATATTTACCTTTCTCTTGGTTTAATAGGCTTGCAAGTGTGGTTTGAGTACCTTGTGCAGGGCAAAGCACAGCTTTTACATCTCCTCTTCTGCCCAGGTCTAGCCTACTGCGGGTAGTGCTGCTCTCTGACTTTCTGAATTCTACCACCCCACCTTGGCAGCACAGCCTCCATCAGCAGCTTGGGAATCCTACCAATGCCAGCTACATGTTTGAGTGTCCCCTACAAAGGAAGTCTTTGCTTTTGGAATGAGGAAAGGAAGATGGGCTTGAGGTGAAAAACAGTGGTCTGAGACCCAGTGAAACTCAATGAACTGAATCACGGCGAACCATATGTCCTGCAAAGAAATTGTCCATATTGTCCACATAAAAATTGTCCACATAAAACCCCTGGCTTTTTAACCTCCTTCAAATGAGTTTTCAAAAGCAAATGACCAGCAGTAATATGAAGAACAGTGAGGTATGTCCCCATGTCAGAAGTATACCTTTTCAAATATCATTCATTCATGGACACTTAGAGCAATTGAACAATTTGAACAAAAGCAGCAAAATGTCAAGCAGACACTGTTTGTCTGTCAAATAGAAACCATTCAGTAACAATCATCAAGGACAGTATTGCACAGCCCACAGGCTGTTTCTCAGTTCCTATTCAGATATGGAGAATGCTCCATGCTCACACTGTAACGTATCACAGGTAAGGCAACAGCAGAGTGGAGCGCCATACTTCTCTGCTACCAGCTGTGTCTTTGCAGACTACTGGCCTACATTAAAGAGCTTCCCTTCATCAAGTGCACAGCTAAGGTGAAAATACACTTTTTAATAATATAAAAATAAAGTCTCTGAAGAGGAAGACTGAAAATATCTGGCTCTTCCTTTGTTTCTTCTCTTCTCTCAATAATAAGTGAAGGATGGAATGCTTTTTATGCATTAAATATTTTTTAACTTACAGCTGATTTTTAAAGAAAGCTTTCTTTATGAAGATAATGCTTTTGGACTATTACTCGTTTTCTTTAAAACTGAATTTAACTTCACAAATATCATCCACAATATTGCTTTCAAATTGGCTGAACATGGAATAATAGGATTAATCTCAAGTGTGGGGTTTTTTTTAATTGCAATGAATTATTGGTTAAATGTGTTCTGAAAGTTATTTTATAAATAAATTCTGAGTGCAGTGTACAGTTTGGTTTCAGTTTCAGCAAGACACTGCTGTGTATGAATGAAAATAATGTTAAGGATATCCTAATTAATTACAGAGACTAGATTTTGCTTTATTCCTCATCCCATCCTTCCTTCCATATCTGTGGGGCAAAATCAGAGATAAATGCAAGGATAAGTCTGTGACAGTAATTCTTTGCAATGCATGAATATCTAGAATCCTAACAAAGTACAAGCACACTTTCACTTGAATGAATGGCTACCAGTTATAATTAATGTCCTTTATTTCACCACTATAACTGCAATGCATATTTCTACAACTAGAGATATAAAATTGTTCAGTACAGG
The DNA here is from genome assembly GCF_037157495.1 of Lathamus discolor. NCBI lineage: Eukaryota > Metazoa > Chordata > Aves > Psittaciformes > Psittacidae > Lathamus > Lathamus discolor. The sequence goes on along the minus strand of NC_088909.1, from coordinate 44,778,346 downwards.
TGTTTCACAGCAAAGTCATCTGAATGAAGAACTGACCTTATACACTTCTGTTATTTTATTTCTGGGGCCCTATTATGATGCAGTGCAAAAAAGGAGACATTTTTTATTTCTCACTGAAAGGATATAAATTTGATATACAGAAGCTTACCTGGGTTACATCTATTTAAAACAATTCTTAACCTAAGATGTTGTTAATGAATATACTCAATGCTACAGCTACCTGGTTAAACATGATTAACTTCCACAGCTTTCAGGTTGTTGAGTCCAATATTCAAGAATATTCTTCTCTTCTTCTCAGATGGGTTAAAGAAATCTGTTCTGAGTCTAAAATAGCCTTAGAGTATTGTTTTCTTGATATATTCAATTATTGGTTTTATCCTAAACAGCAAAATTGTGACAGATAGGAACATGATTTACAGTCATAATTCCTGAAAACAAAGCAGCAGAGAAACAGATGCCTTTTATTTTCCTGTTGCTTTGAGTTTAGGAGATGGACAATACTTAATTTATTAATGTGTTTTCTGAGTAGGAGATTATGGTTTAATCCATAAATACAAATATAAGCAAAGGTTTTTTGAAAATATATTTCTTTGACCTAATAGAGAACAGGATAAAGACTTTTTTCTTTGCCCTAGCTATTAACCCTTACTTATAAAATAATCGAAACACTATGTGTTATAAGGACATGATAGGCTTAATGTCTGCCTGCTTAAAAAATTCTATTAAGAGAATATTTGATAGTTAAGGCTTCTTGAGAATGCCTGAAACTTTGCTATCACAAGTGGAAAAACTTGGGTTTTAAAGGGACATAGTTTCTCTTAAGTTAGAACTCCTTTTAAAAAATTCTCCTGTTGCTTTTATTTATTTCAGTCTAGACCTTCCTTTAGATTGCCTATTTACTGGTTCTTTCTCCCTTCCAATTTGTAAAAAAAAAAAAAAAGGCAAGAACTGGTAAACACAAGATGTTATAAACACAAAGCTATTCTTTCACTGCTGTTCAGTAGTCATGCAACAAAAATGACCATTTTGGAGATAAAATTTTTTGAACTTGTGGTGGCTTGGTTCAACTGTTTCTATAATGTTTGTCCATTTTATTGCAGCCATTTGGGCATGAAAATCTTTAACTGGGGCTTAGCGTTTCATAAACTATTTATTCCCTTCCCATCATAAAGATTCTTTAAAATTCACTTACTTGCTTCAGGATGTTATTTTAATACTGGTTGTCAAGGTCCAACTGGAGAAAACTCCAGTGTCGGACCTGATTCACTCGTGATCCCAAGAGTGATATTAAGATGCAAACAAGGTCAAGTACTGTAATTGATCAGTTGGTTTATTACATAAAGACAATTATTATAAAAAGGAAATTATTATAAAAAACGGAATTGCGATAGGACAGATCTGACAAAAGAAATGAAGCAAGAACTTGGGGTGCAGAGAGACATTATCACCACTGTGGATCCAGAGGTGTCCCAGGGGATTCATAGTCATCACCAGAGGTAGTGAGAGTCCTTCAGGGTCCATAGTCGGTGTTGGAGCAGAGATACCAACTCCTCAAGAGTCTGTAGTAGTCATCGAAGGTGTGTGTCCTCATGGAGGTGTCCTTCTGGAGTTGTCCTCTTGAAGGTGTGCTCTTGGTGATGTCTCTTTCAGCAATCACTTTCCCCCCTTTTATAATGAGTTGGGGGAAGTACCTCTGTTCTTAATGTCATGTACTACACGTTCCTGGTGGACCAGTTCCCCTGGCTTTGCAGCCAGATCTTCAATTTCACATGCCTGCATCCATTCTTGGGATAATAGGCAGCAATTCCTCACAACAATCCTCGAGATAATGGAAGGAAGAGTCTTAGCTCCTTCCATCCATCTCTCAGACAATGAACCAAGGAAGCCCATTTCAGCTTCTCACACCATCTCTTAGACAATGGACATTGGGGTTTTAACTCTTCCCACAGAATCACAGAATCCCAAGGGTTGGAAGGGACCTCAAAAGATCATCTAGTCCAACCCCCCTGCAAGAGCAGGGTAACCTACAGTACATCACACAGGAACTTGTCCAGGCGGGCCTTGAATATCTCCAGTGTAGGAGACTCCACAACCCCCCTGGGCAACCTGTTCCAGTGCTCTGTCACTCTTACAGTAAAGAAGTTCTTCCTGATGTTAACGTGGAACTTCCTATGCTCCAGTTTACACCCATTGCCCCTTGTCCTATCACTGGATATCACTGAAAAAAGCCTAGCTCCATCATCCTGACACCTACCCTTTACATATTTGTAAACATTGATGAGGTCACCCCTCAGTCTCCTCTTCTCCAAGCTAAGGAGACCCAGCTCCCTCAGCCTCTCCTCATAAGGGAGATGTTCCACTCCCTTAATCATCTTTGTGGCTCTGCGCTGGACTCCTTCTAGCAATTCCCTGTCCTTCTTGAACAGAGGGGCCCAGAACTGGACGCAATATTCCAGATGCGGCCTCACCAAGGCTGAGTAGAGGGGGAGGAGAACCTCTCTTGACTTACTAACCACTCCCTTTCTAATGCACCCTAAGATGCCATTTGCCTTCTTGGCCACAAGAGCACATTGCTGGCTCATGGTCATCCTCCTATCCACCAGGACCCCCAGGTCCCTTTCCCGTTCGCTACTTTCCAGCAGGTCAACCCCCAACCTGTACTGGTACATGGGGTTGTTCTTCCCCAGATGCAAGACTCTACACTTGCCCTTGTTAAATTTCATCAAGTTTCTCCCCGCCCAACTCTCCAGCCTGTCCAGGTCTCGCTGAATGGCAGCACAGTCCTCTGGTGTGTCAGCCACTCCTCCCAGTTTTGTGTCATCAGCAAACTTGCTGAGGGTGCACTCAGTTCCCTCATCCAGGTCATTGATGAAAATATTAAACAGCACCGGTCCCAGCACCGACCCCTGAGGAACTCCACTAGTCACAGACCTCCAGCTAGATTCTGCGCCATTGACCACAACTCTCTGCCTTCTTCCTTTCAACCAGTTCTCGATCCACCTCACTACTTGATCGTCAAGCCCACACTTCCTTAGCTTATCTATGAGGATGCTGTGGGAGACAGTATCAAATGCCTTACTGAAATCAAGAAAAACTACATCTACCGCTCTACCATCATCCCTCCACCTAGTCACTTCCTCATAGAAGGCTATAAGGTTGGTCATACATGACTTCCCCCTCATAAAACCATGTTGGCTGTTCTTAATGACCCCCTCATCCTTGATATGCCTAGTGATGGAGTCAAGAATAAGTTGTTCCATCATCTTTCCAGGGATGGAGGTAAGGCTGACCGGTCTATAATTACCCGGGTCCTCCTTCTTGCCCTTCTTATAGATTGGTGTGACCTTTGCCATCCGCCAATCCTCAGGCACCTCGCCCGTTTCCCACGACTTACCAAAGATGATGGAAAGTGGCCTAGCAATGACCTCCGCCAGCTCCCTCAGCACCCGTGGGTGCATTCCATCCGGACCCATCGATTTACAGATGTCCAGTTTGCATAGCTGATCCCTAACCCAATCCTCATCTACCAAAGCAAACTCCTCCTTTGTCCTGACTTCTTCTGGGGCTATAGAAATCCGGGGCCCTCAGGGAGAGTCTGCAGGAGTAAAGACAGAGGCAAAGAAGGCATTCAGCACCTCTGCCTTCTTTATATCCTCTGTCTCCAGGGTACCCACTTCGTTCAGCAGTGGGCCTATATTGCCTCTTGTGTTAGTTTTATTTGCTATGTATTTGAAGAAGCCCTTTCTATTGTCTTTAACCCGACTAGCAAGATTGAGTTCCAAGGAGGCCTTAGCTGTCCTAATTGCCTCCCTACATCCTCTAACAACTGTCCTATATTCCTCCCAAGCGGCCAGCCCCTCCTTCCATAATCCATAGATTCTCCTTTTCCACTTGAGTTTGCCCAGCAGCTCCTTGTTTAACCACGCCGGTCTCCTAGATCCCTTACTTGATTTCCTACTCATTGGGACGCTCCGATCCTGAGCTTGGAAGAAGCGGTCCTTGAATGCTAACCAACTATCTTGAGCCCCTTTACCGCCTAGTACACTTTCCCATGAGACTTCCCTTAGCAGTTGACTGAAGAGGCCAAAGTTGGCCCTTCGGAAATCCAGAACTGTGGCTTTGCTAGATATTCTATTCCTCCCACACAGGATCCTAAACACCACCATCTCATGGTCACTGCAGCCAAGGCTGCCATTGACCGTCACCACTTCGACCAAACCCTCCTTGTTGGCGAGTACTAAATCTAGCAGCGCTGCTCTCCTAGTTGGTACGTCCACCATTTGCATTAAGAAATTATCATCAATGCACTCGAGGAACCTCCTAGACTGTGAATGACTGGCTGTGTGAGTCTTCCAGCAAATATCCCACCCATCTCTGAGTCAATGATCGGTGGAATCCCAGTCTCAGCTTCTGATACCAATCTTTGAGGCAATGGATGGTGGAGTCTGATTTCGATTCAGTCTTTTACAGTCTGCTTATTTTGTCATAAACCTTAATTTTTATATTTTTCTAAACTAATATTTATAAAAATAATGACCTTCAGATTTTCTCCAATGATTTTCTCCTAAATTAAGGATTTCTTTGAATTCCCTCTTGACAACAGCAACAAGATAGATGGTTATATAGTAGTAGGTTTCCTAAACATAGTAATTTTTTTCCCAGTTTGTTGTATTGCTTGTGGAAGCACACCGAGAAATAGGTCCTTGAAAAAAGATCAAAAAATCCTAGCAAGATCAGAACAAAGACTTTAGAGGTAATTTAATTCATTACCCTGGCAGTGAAAAGGGTTTTTTTTTCATGGTGCATAAGTAGTGCCCTGTAAAACCTAATTTCAAATCCTCAAGCACAGGCTCCCACATCCCTGTTTTACTGCTGTATGACTTGTGATATGCATTCAATCTCTTGTCATTGCTGTGGTCCAATGCTTCATAGTACAGAGACTAATAAAAAAGGGAAGTTTTTTCTTCCAAATATATCTGTAAACTTGCTAATTTTGACATAGAACACCTTATGCCAGAAGTCAGTTACAGTCTAATCAAATTGTCAAAATTAGGAGAAGCAACAAGGTGGGCCCTGAGAAAGAGCCACAGGATTGAGTGATTTGGGCTGTGGTTAGGACCATCCTTTAAAAGTTGCTGGAGCCTTGGAGCAGCACAGGACCCTGCTCCATCATGAATCTTGGAGCTTCTCAGCATCTCTCCATCCTCCTTCGAGTCTTGTATGTGCATTTCCACAGGTTCCTTACTCCATGCAGCTGGATGCTCATCTTACTTCACCCCAGTCCAACCCAGACCTCGGGTCTGCCTGGCTCCTGCTACTGGTCTGTTAGCTGTGCCTATGCTGCACATATCTGTCATGAAGGGAAAGCAAAAAGGAAACTATTCTGTGGACAGCTTGAGCATTTCTAGCAAACAAGGGGAGCATAAGAAGGAGAGAGAAGACACAATGTATTAGCCAAAGATAAATATTTTATACATAGGACTCTACCTGCAATATGAGAAGTGGGAAGAAAATTAAAATGCTGAAGAATATGCACATAGCAGCATCTTCTTCAGAGAAGGAGCAGTATGCACAAATAACAGAGTATATGGAGGAGGAGAGAGCATAGGAATAGACGACTCAGGCCTGCACATGTTATTTAACTTGTGGGACAGCAGAGACAAACCTTGTATCTTTCCTCCTTTCCACCTCCCTGCCTGTGTGCCCAGTTTTGTGCTTCTCACCATAGCAGCTGCCCTGGAAATGATCCTGCGGCACTGAATCTGTGATGCTTCTCAGTTTTGTTACAGTAGGAATACTTAGAGGAAAATGCAATGAAAGTGGCAGAAAAATGTGCTTTTTTAGCAGTATGGCTGATTTTTTTTTTCCCACCAGATTGGTAGTTCTTCCTTATTTTTTATTGGATCAACTTTTCTCTAAAGTTCTTGTAAGACCTGTGCTTTTATGTTAGTGATTTTGTTGGTGTATAGGCAGTATCTTTTTCTTTCTTATTTGTTACAATTTGTCTCTATTTTAATATAAGAAAGAATCCCCTGGAGGAAAGACAGGACCAAGAAAGCTTGTTAATATTCAAGGATCACCTCTTCCAGGCTCAGGAGCAATACATCCTGACAAAGAGGAAGTCAGGCAAGAATGCCAAGAGGCCTAAATGAGTGAACAAGTTGCTCCTGGACAAACTCCAACAAGAAAAGGATACTTACAGAGGGTGGAAACAGGGATGTTCCCACCTGAAACATTCCAGCCTGGGAGGAATACAAAGAAATAGAACAGCCTTTTTCACCTTGGTATTCACCAACAAAAGCTCCAGTCATGCTGCCCAAGTTACTGAAGGCAAAAGCAGAGACTGGAAGAATGAACCTATCTACCTGCTGTATGAATCTCCTACCTGCTGTAGGAGATCAGGTTCAAGATCGTGTAAGGAATGTGAAGGTGCACAAGCCCATGAGACCATGAGATGCATCTGCGGGTCCTGAGGGAACTGGCAGATGTAGTCCCCAAGTCATTATCCATCATATTTGAAAAGTCATGGCTGTCCAGTGAAGTTCCTTCTGACTGGAAAAGGGGAAACATAACCCCCACTTTTAAAAGATGAAAAAGAGAAGAGCCAAGGAACTACAGGCTGGTCAGCCTCACCTCAATGCTTGTCAATATCATGGAGCACATTCTCCCGAAAACCATGCACATGGACAATAAGGCAGTGATTGGTGACAGCCAATGTGGCTGCACTAAGCGCAAATCATGCCTGACGAATTTGGTAGCCTTCTATGATGCAGCCACAGCATTAGTTAGTAAGAAAAGAAACAGTATACTACAGTAATACCAACAATTTGAATTTTTTGTTGCATTGGTGATCCGTTTCTCTTTGCATTGTGCTACACACCACTGAAGAAAAGACAGAGGTTTTAGAAATTCAGCTCTGGAGTTCCAGGCAGGAACAAAACCACACAAGTTCTTTATAGCAGAACTATGAGATATGAATAGGAATAAGATCAGGATTTCAGCTTAAGGGATAAGTTAAATGTTACAGAGTTCCATGGGGGACCTTGTGATAGTTTTGGGTGTGGGAATTACACTTAAATCAAAAGGAATAGAAGAGCAAAGACAAAGTGTTCCTTTCCTGAGCAAAGGAAATATGCTCTTACTAGGAGAACTATGCACCATGGCAGGTCACCAGTTTGGCCTATCTATGGCTCTTAAAATGAAGTTTCGAATCACCTCACCGAAAAACAGTTGAAATCTTTACACCTGAGGCAAGGGACTATAAAAGCCGTAATAGACTCCAATCCTGCTAGAATCTAGGTGAGCACCTTGAATTACAAGACAACTGTTTCCTGAGATTTGTGAAATCCATGACACAGAGAGGTGTCATGGATGGGATGGGAAGAGTCAAGTATGAATTAAAGTACCTCCACAGCAAAAGGATGGCCAAGGCCCAGAAGAAACACGTAGGAGCAGTTTGCAAGACCTTAATGCATGGATGGAGGGACAGCTTTCACAAGGGAAGATCTTGATGAGAGTTGAAAGCCCTGAAGCCTACAAAAGTAGGTGTTGAAAATACACCAGTACACATATGTAATAAGTGACCTTGTCTATGGGACCATCTAGCTCCTTTTGTACTTTCCTTGCACCTCTGAAGATGTAAATGGAAAAAGGATTATACTTTCACCTTGGGTGCTACCATATGTTTGCTTTATTGTTACTGGCGAATGGGAAGATGACATTCCTGAGATCTTCCTACAATGCCTGTATGACTATTGAGCCATTAGTATGATCTATGTAATTGTAGCCCATAAGGGATGGGTCCTAAATTTCAGTTCTAATGTTTCTTATTTTATGTCTTTACGGTGAGCTTAAAAGAACATCTCCCATTTGGATTTAAATAATATTATAGTAAAAGCCAAATAAAAGAAATAGGACAAATGTTTTGCTCTGAGGAGCAAGATCTTACATGACCTACATCATTTCTCTTTAGCCTCCCTCCTTCCAGAAAGGGTGAGATAGGGAAGGTAATTCTCTTCACTCCCTGTTCATTGCAGAATCGAAATGCTACTGTATCAAAGCAATTTCTCACAAAATAACACATAATAATTTCAGCAATTTATCAAATAAACAAAAAATAATAGCTGGGTCATATAAGTGTTCAGGAGAAGAATGTACATAATTGAGTTCACTGTGAGGTGAAGTTGAATAGAAGTCATAGCGCTGTAATGAATTCTATACTGAATTCTTTTAAAAAAGCTGGTTATTATCACTTTGTGCTACCCTTATTACTTTCTTCAAGTGTTGACTGGTCTTGAGGCTACTGAGTATTCCGGAAGACAAGATCAAGGGTAGTGGTGACTTGGATGCCATGGAATGAGTAGTAACCCTCTAACAGATGATGATGAAACATTAGAAAACAATAAAAAAATATTTAAGCCTAGTGAAAAAACTACTGCAACATTGGAAAACCAGACAACTCAGATTCTTGCACTAGTATTTGCTTTCCTGATACCTGAATTTATGAGATATGATGAAAGTCATAAAATCCTAAGGCAAATTGTCACCAGTGAGGTTAAACACTGTCATAAATCATTCAGTGTGGTGCAAGAGAAATCCAGGAATCCAGTGTCCATAATGAACGAAGTTAAATGTAAAGCATGTATTTTTTTACCTGTCTCTAGCTGAATGCCAGTGTCCAATTGGAAGAGGAAAAGTTTTCATGCAAATATTATTTGTTACTTTATGTCCCTAACTAAAAAAATACCTTGACAAATTTTAGTGAGAAGTTCTAATAAAAAAAGACAATCTCCTGTAAGACTCCTGGAACATAGATTAAAAAGGGCAACAAGAGGACACAATTTAAAAGCTGAAAATAGCTGAAATAAAAGCAGAAGCACTGGTTAACTCTGGGGTAGAAAAGGAAATTGACAAGTCTAGGGTGTGATCAGGGAGCTAACATTCTGCAGGAGGTGTGAGCTGAGGGTGGTGGGGACATCAGCAGGACTATGCCTGCCAGGGTACAGACCCACTGCAGACACATTGCACCCCAATAAGGAGAGCAGTGCAGGACTGGGACAGTGACTGGGGCACCCAAGGGATCTGAGGCCACTACACCAGCCCCACTGATGGAGCAGGTTTTTCTTGCCACACAGCTGTTTTTCCAGCAGTCTCATTCAAGGCTTCATCTTGGCAGTGCTGAGCTTGAATGTAAGGCAACTAAACTCCCGTGGCTTACGGAGAAAACATCTGAGCCCGTTGGTGTGCTGATTGCCTGAGAGATACTGGCTTTAAAAATGTCAGGACATGGAGCCGTTGTCAAATTTATCTAACCATAAATAGTACAGTCTTGTGTTTTCTAACATTAATGCAGAAGACCCAAGACAAAAGAACTGGTACAGTTATAAAACCAAAAACCCATAGAAAGATACTTAATGAAGGTGGTGGAATTGTTTATCTCCCAGTAACTTTCAACATGCTACACATGGAACAGAATTTATTCAGAAGTGTAAGTAGAATCATAGAATCATAGAATAGTTAGGGTTAGAAAGGACATCAAGATCATCTAGTTCCAATCCCCCGGCCATGGGCAGGGACACCTCACACTAAACCATCCCACACAAGGTTTCATCCAACCTGGCCTTGAGCACTGCGAGGGATGGAGCACTCACAACCTCCCTGGGCAGCCCATTCCAGTGCCTCACCACCGTAACAGGAAAGAATTTCCTCCTTATATCCAATCTAAACTTCCCCTGTTTAAGTTTTAACCCATTACCCCTCGTCCTGTCACTACAGTCCCTGACGAAGAGTCCCTCCCCAGCATCCCTATAGGCCCCCTCCAGGTACTGGAAGGCTGCTATGAGGTCTTCATGCAGCCTTCTCTTCTCCAGGCTCAACAGCACCAACTTTCTCAGCCTGTCTTCATACGGGAGGTGCTCCAGTTCCCTTATCCTCCTCATGGACTTCTTTTGGACTAACTCCTACAGCTCCATTTCCTTTTTATGTTGAGGACACCAGAACTGCACACAATACTTCAGGTGAGGTCTCACAGGAGAAGAGCAGAGGGGCAGGATCACCTCCTTCGACCTGTTGGTCACACTCCTTTTGATGCAGCCCAGGATACGGTTGGCTTTCTGGGCTGCGAGCGCACACTGCTGGCTCACGTTCATTTTCTCATTGACCAACATCCCCAAGTCCTTCTCTGCAGTGCCGCTCTGAATCTCTCCTCTGCCCAGCCTGTAGCTGTGCCTGGGATTGCTCCGACACAGGTGTAGGACCTTGCACTTGTCATGGTTAAACTTCATAAGGTTGGCATCAGCCCACCTTACAAGCATGCCAAGGTCCCTCTGGATGGCATCCCTTGCCTCCAGAGTATCAACTGAACCACACAGCTTGGTGTCATCGGCAAACTTGCTGAGGAAAGTAAAATTGTTGTCTTATAAACCTCTTTGCTGTTTCAAGCTGATGCTTCCAGTCATAAAACTGGATCAGCACAGTACCATGTCACTCAGTGATAAAAACCTGACATGAATCAGTGATTGCACTTCTGTAGAGTGTGACAAAGAAGTGGTAAAGAAAATAAATATGACAAATTCTTTCTTTCTTTCATTTTCTTTCAGACAAAATAAAACTAGCCTGAAGCCTACTTATGCAAAATCTGTGAGAATGTGTTCTGTGCAGGTTGACTTATACCACAGCAGGGCCATGTACTACACAAGTGCAGCATCTTCTGTTCCAGCACAGGGAGTCTGAGTGATGAAGGAACCATCTTCCTAGCAAGGCAGCATTAACTCCTTTGTTAATCATGGATTTGATGCCACCAGAATTACAGGTAGGTCTTCTTATTCAAGCCTGATGTTAACTACCTCTATTCCATTAGTATGGATTTATTTTTTTAATCATGCGTTCTCTTTATTCATATTTTTCTTTTTTTAATTGTCTGGGTTTGGTTAGGTTTTTTTAATTATTATTTTTATTTTTAAAAAGCTTCTCTTAATTCAGTGTGAGACTTCAAACCTTCTGCAAACCTTTAATCTAAAAGGATGTTGCAGGATGATTTCATGTTGGAAACCATGAACCTAACATATCATGTGTGGTCACTACCATGATGACTGCATTCCAGTGTAAGAAATATGTTTTATTTCGGCTACTCGTACATGCTAAAAGCGGTGCAGAGTGCAACACCAAAGACACTATTCAGAGTGGGAGGAAAGCTGTGCTCAAAAACTAGCAGAAGCCCAGGCCCAAATTGTGGAGGTATGCAGGAGTACAAAAAAGATAAAAGTTTCAAGACCAAGGCACCTCAGTTTTAACATCTGGGAGGGCTATAAGAAATTCTAAACAGTTTTTCAGCACAGACTAGATACTGAACATCTGGGAGGGCTATAAGAAATTCTAAACAGTTTTTCAGCACAGACTAGATACTGAACTGGGGAAAAAATTCAGTGCTAACCTCTGCAAAGGCTGAATATGTACTAGGCAGTGCATACCAAGAACTGGTATTGTAAGGAACCAAGACCTAGATTTTTTCCCAGTTGAGTTGATGAAACTCACCGTGGGGTTGCTATTGCCAAGTGTTAAGGAACAATTGCATCTTTGCAGTATAAGCCTCTGCATCTCTGCAAAAAGCAGAGATCTGAAAGGAGTTCCATGTACCTGCACAGACTTAGGTTTTCATGCTTCTGAGCTAACTTGCCATCAGTGTTTTGCTCTTGTGTCAAACTCAGTGTATACATCCTACTTCTATCTTTTACTGGTATGATGTGTTGAAGTACAGAGACAGATTTGTTTCACAGCAAGGTAATTCAAGGTAAATGCAAACAGAAATTAAACCAGCCTTATGTGGCTACCTAGTAGCCTAACCAAATCAGAAAATTAATGTAGGGTGCTATTGATGTAACCCAGATTCCTGGTACCTTCAGGACTGCAATGCCTTTATTTGTTTCAACACACAGCTATTGTAATCAGATGTTCCTTTCTTCAACAATAAATTTTAAGGGCAGGAAAAACATATTTCGTATGTATTACAGCTAGAGAGATAGTGGAGACAAGTAGTGCCGGAGTAAGTCACTGTTGCAAGTGTTTTCATCTCCTGAAAAATAAAACCAGCCTTCTGTTCTTAGTGCTACATTTTGTGACCCCATCAGTTGATTGTTCTTCCCTTTTCCCATTCCATTTAGTTGGGAATTCTGTTCTCAAAAAGCAATAGTACATTCTGATGAAAATTTCTGGTAGTACAGTACGAATACAAAGAAGGGTAGCGAGCATCTCAAACAACAAGTAGAAGATATATAGCTGTGGGCAAAAGTGCTTCTGATCAGGTTTTTTTTGTTGTCTAATTTTTTGCTGGGGAAGAAGTTTGGCAGATCTCACCTTTAAGGCTGTAACTTCAAGAAATTGTTTTGCTAAAGAAGAGATGTCCTCCTAATTTGCAGGCATTAATCCATTCCCAACTCTAAGCTTCCAAGCACATGACTTATTTTGGCATGTAATCCACCGGGAGTCTGACCAGAAAAGCAGACTCTCTGTGGTTCTGAGACCCTGCATAATCCAGGGAAAATGGAGAAACTTCTGGAAAAAAAAAAAAAAAAAAAAAAAAACCAAGCAAACACTGTTGCTCCAAGAAGTAGTTTGCTCTCTGCATCCACATTCTGCATGCAACACTGGAGCAAAAAAAAATCTGGCTCTGATTTTTCCAATTTTATTTATTTTTTAAGCATAGGGTGAGGAATGGAAGAGAAAAGCCATTTTTAAGCGCTTGTTTCCTTCAGACAGGATGTACCCAAGGATACTGAGGGAGCTGGTAGACGTTATTGCTCTGCCACTCTCCATCATCTTGGAAAAAATCATAGAGAATGGGAGAGGTGCCTGACGGTTGGAGGAAAGCCAATGCTACTCCCATGTACAAAAAGGGCAGGAAGAAGGACCCAAGAAACTTACTGGCCAGTCAACCTTGCTTCCATCCCTGGAAAGGCGATGGAACAATCATTCTGGAGGTCATCACCAAGCATGTAGAAAAAAAGAAGAACATTAGGAGTAGTCAGCACTAAGAGTAAATCTTGCTTGACCAATCTAATAGCCTTTTATGATGACATGGCAAGACAGGTCAATGAAGGGAAGAGCAGTGGATGTTATCTACCTTGACATCAGCAATGCTTTTGACACTGTCTTCCATAACATTCTTGTAGGTAAGCTTATGAAATGTGGGTTAGATGCATGGACTGAGATGGATCAAAAACTGGCTGAATGGCAGAGGGTTGTGATCAGAGGAGTAGAATCCACTTAGAGGCCTGTAGTCAGTGGTGTTCCCCAAGGATCAATACTGGGTCTGGTCTTACTCAACTCCAAATCCTCAATGTGCTCGACCCTGGTGAGGGCACATCTGGAGTACTGTGTTCAGTTCTGGGTTCCTCAGTATAAGAATGACAAAGACTCTCCTACACTGTAGCAGTGGAGACGAAACATAAGGTGCTTCAACTTGCATGTAAGTAATCCTATATATTAATTTTTATTTTTAAATACACAAAGTCAAGTGCTGCATCCATGGTAGGCAGGAAGTTGGCTGCTTCAGTAGCTTATAGGTGAGAGGCCCACTGTCAGCTCTGGAAATTTTGGAGAGGTTAGTATAAGCAAGAAATCAAAACAGACACGTAAGTTTTCTGACCCGGGGAGGTTTTAAAAATTCCTCTGACACTGGTATCAAGAGAATTCTTTCCTGAGGCTGGAAAAAGTTCTCTGCAGAGCACTCACAGTTTGAAAGAACTGTAGCTGAACTCCTTGGGCACAGCTGCTCTTTTACAGGCTATTTAATTTCACACTCTTCCCTCTGTACAGTTCAAGTTTCATGGTGATTTCAACAAGCCTTTCCAAACAGCTGCTGCATTTTAACAGAAAGGACTCCTGGTTTCTGAGGTAAGACAGAGCAGCTAATTGAAAAAAAAAAAAAAAAAAAAACACCCAACAAAGAAAAACAGAAAAAATCCTCCCCCAAAAAAAAAAAGATGTGATTTTTGAAACCGCTCTGAGCTAATTGAACTTCCCTCGTACGGCATTGGGATTGACAGTATTTATAGCAACCTAATTTAACTTTTCACTTCCCCAAACGGATTCACTGTTAATACTAAGTTTAGAGAAGTACATGGAACTCCCAGCAGACTCAGTTTTCTGCTCTAGAAGGCTAATGTATGCGGTATTTAGCCAGCTGCTGGAAGACAGCCTTGTGCTCTGAAGAGTTCAGTTGGTGAACTGGCATTAATGTTTGATTTTCTCTTCTTAATTAATTTGATGGTGTTAAACTGCTCTGGAATTTCAGTCTCTTGGCAGAAATGAATATGTGCTGTAGGGCTAGAGGTCTGAGAAGTTAAATAACAAATCTTAGGTGCCGTGTCACCTTGTCTTTTCAACTACTGGTTACCTTTCAGCTGTTTCAGAAAAGTAGGTCTTGTTGACATTTGATGTTCTAAACCAGGAGATTTTCACAGACTCTTCACAAACTTACAGAAGAAGTTTTGAGGTGAAAAACAAAAATAATTCCACAACGTTCAGTATTTTGGATGCAGAAAAGACAGATTTTTATTTAAACAGCAACATCTTTGCAGCTGTGTTGTGATTTAAACCCAGCTGGTAACTCAGCTCCACGCAGCTGCTCACTCATGTCCTTCTCTTCCCCCTTTCCAGGGAGGGATGGGGAGGAGAACTGAAAGAATGCAAATCCCATGGCTTTTATATTTTAGTTCAATAACTAAAATATTCACTGACAGGCCTGAAGCATTGGCCACCTTTCTAAGAAGCCTGTTCCAGTGTTTGACCACTCCTTCTGTAGAAGAAGTGGTTCCTAATGTCCAGCCTAAGCCTCACCTGACTCAACTCTGAGCCATTCCCAGGCATCCTATCACTGGATCCCAGGGGTCAGAGCTCAGCACCTCTCTCTCCACTTCCCCTCCTCAGGAAGCTGCAGAGAGCAATGAGGTTGCACCTCAGCCTCCTTGTCTCCAAACCAGACAAACCCAGAGTCCTCAGCTGCTCCTCACAGGACTTGCCTTCCATCCCCTCCGCCAGCTTTGTGCCCTCCTCTGGACACATTCAAGGACTCCACATCCTTCTTCAACAGTGGGGCCCAGCACTGCACATAGCGCCCAAGGTGAGGCTGTACCAGCACTGAACACAGCGGTATAATCCCCTCTTGTGACTGCTGGCCATGCTGTGTGTGATGTACCCCAGGAGGCAGTTTGCCCTCTTGGCTGCCAGGGCACACTGCTGCCTCACACTGAGCTGCTGTCAACCAGCTCCCCAGATCCCTTCCTGCAGGGCTGTCCCACAGCCACTCTGCTCCCAATCTATACTTGTGTTTGGCGTTACTCTGTCCAAAGTGCAGAGGCCAGCATTTGTTCTTGTTAAATCTCATGCCATTGATGGCTGCCCAAGGCTCCAGTCTGTCTAGATACCTCTGCAAGGCACCTTGTCTCTTGAGAGGGTCAACAGCATCTCCCAGTGTGGTATTGTTAGCGTAAGAATAAACACATAACCACCGGAATGGTTATATGAGGTGCTTTACTGCAGCGCTGGGAAACCAGGGGCACTCGCCCAAATCTGGCTTTGACCTCGTCACATCGCGTTCGCAATTTATACACTAAAATTTGGTTATTAATACATATTCAACACGGATTGCATCAGTCATGTATGACCAACCTTATAGCCTTCTATGAGGAAGTGACTAGGTGGAGGGATGATGGTAGAGCGGTAGATGTAGTTTTTCTTGATTTCAGTAAGGCATTTGATACTGTCTCCCACAGCATCCTCATAGATAAGCTAAGGAAGTGTGGGCTTGATGATCAAGTAGTGAGGTGGATCGAGAACTGGTTGAAAGGAAGAAGGCAGAGAGTTGTGGTCAATGGCGCAGAATCTAGCTGGAGGTCTGTGACTAGTGGAGTTCCTCAGGGGTCGGTGCTGGGACCGGTGCTGTTTAATATTTTCATCAATGACCTGGATGAGGGAACTGAGTGCACCCTCAGCAAGTTTGCTGATGACACAAAACTGGGAGGAGTGGCTGACACACCAGAGGACTGTGCTGCCATTCAGCGAGACCTGGACAGGCTGGAGAGTTGGGCGGGGAGAAACTTGATGAAATTTAACAAGGGCAAGTGTAGAGTCTTGCATCTGGGGAAGAACAACCCCATGTACCAGTACAGGTTGGGGGTTGACCTGCTGGAAAGTAGTGAAGGGGAAAGGGACCTGGGGGTCCTGGTGGATAGGAGGATGACCATGAGCCAGCAATGTGCTCTTGTGGCCAAGAAGGCAAATGGCATCTTAGGGTGCATTAGAAAGGGAGTGGTTAGTAGGTCAAGAGAGGTTCTCCTCCCCCTCTACTCAGCCTTGGTGAGGCCGCATCTGGAATATTGCGTCCAGTTCTGGGCCCCTCTGTTCAAGAAGGACAGGGAATTGCTTGAAGGAGTCCAGCGCAGAGCCACAAAGATGATTAAGGGAGTGGAACATCTCCCTTATGAGGAGAGGCTGAGGGAGCTGGGTCTCCTTAGCTTGCAAAAGAGGAGACTGAGGGGTGACCTCATCAATGTTTACAAATATGTGAAGGGTAGGTGTCAGGATGATGGAGCTAGGCTTTTTTCAGTGATATCCAGTGATAGGACAAGGGGCAATGGGTGTAAACTGGAACATAGGAAGTTCCACGTTAACATCAGGAAGAACTTCTTTACTGTAAGAGTGACAGAGCACTGGAACAGGTTGCCCAGGGGGGTTGTGGAGTCTCCTACACTGGAGATATTCAAGGCCCGCCTGGACAAGTTCCTGTGTGATGTTCTGTAGGTTACCCTGCTCTTGCAGGGGGGTTGGACTAGATGATCTTTTTAGGTCCCTTCCAACCCTTGGGATTCTGTGATTCTGTGATTCTGTGATTAACTAATACATATGTATCAAGGATTGCCACATCAGTCTATTACGACATCAGCCTCTTCTGCGCTTGCGCAGCCTCCTCTGGTGGTCGCATTGATGAAGTAAGGAGTCTTCCTCAGATGAAGTAAGAAGTCTTCCTCGCTCTGTCCTTCTTCACCTTTCTATTCTTTGGATATATCCCAACCATTGTGTGGACACCAGCATTGTCTTGTTCTCACTTGACTACCCTGGTGTGTCCATTAATTTCTACTTCGATAGACTTTCACAATACTTTTTAAATCCACCCGTATGCCCTTTACCATATGTAATTATGTTAGCTCTTGCCACCTAGCCTACCATTGTTAACATTGGTTACTGAATAACTCTGGTACAAAACTACAAACAGTACTGGAAAATTACAGTATTTCCAAACCCACACTACTGATTTATAAATTTTCAAATATAATCATTTCTAATATTTAGATATCGTAAAATTTTGCCCTTTTCTCTAACAGTATCATTGGTAGACTTGCTACTGGTGCCTTCCAATCCTGCGTCAAGATCATTAACAATATTGAACAGAATGGAAATGAGCCCTGAGGAGCACTGCTGGTCACTGGTCACTCGCCAAATAGGTTATATACTAGCTGCTTCTGTTGTCTTGCTGAGTCACAGTGCTTTCAAAAAAGGCAGTAATATTCGTTGCTTAAGCGCATTTCTTATTTGTAGCTGCTGAACATCAATGAATAGTATGATCTCATTTTATTTATAGCTTCACAGGTGATAGGAGTAACACCATAGGCCAGGAACTAATGTAAAATTACTTTCTGCTGCATTCAGTGAGTTACAGTAGGGATCTACACACTAGAAAAAAAAAACATCACCCTCCCAACTGTCAAAAAAAAAAAAAAAAAAGCTTTATCTCTTCCTAGAAAACAAGAGAAAGGCGGAAAGAGCACAAGAACCCAAACCTTGAGTACCACTCCAAATACACTGACCATATAGCTGCTTGTACCTCTGTTGCAGACCTGTGCATATAGCACCATATAACTTACAGTACTTTCTTCCTTGATGATGTGAACCAGCTTTGAATGGTTGGGGCAGCTACACTCCTGCAGTGCAAGCTATTTTTTCATGGTGGGCCACAGCAGCTCCAGGAGCACATGAATAAAATATAACATAGTACTATTAATAATAATAGTCATAATGACAAGGAAAATAACAAGGGGACAGTATGTGAAACTAAAAAAGGGAAAGATTAAAAAAAATAGGCACAAATAATGCACAGTACAGTGCTCAGCACCCACTGATGGATATCCAGCCAGACCTGAGCAGGGATCTGGGCCTTCTGGGTAACTCCCTCCAATTTATATACTGGGCATGAACCAGAACTGTGGCTTAGGTGGGTAGTTAGTGGAAAATTTCTAGAGATCAAGTTTGATAGCTATCATTAAACCATTGACTATGGCCATTTCACTCTCCTTTGTGAATATGGAAGCATTAAAGAAAATGCAATAAAAAAGCATGACTGGTGCCTTAGGACAGATAATACAGAAAAGTTTGCCCTTGTTTCAGCTGGGATAGAGTTAATTTTTTCCTAGAAGCTGGTTCAGTTCTCCATTTGGGCTTCAGTCTGAGAACAATGCTGATAACATAGTTGTTGCTCAGTAGCACTTACCCTGATCAATGACTTTTCAGTCTCTCATGCTCTGCCAGTGAGGAAGAAGCAGAGAGAGGACACCTGACCCAAACTAGCCAAAGAGGTATTCCATACCACAGCACGTCATGCCCAGGATGTAACTGGGAGTGACCCAGAAGGGCTAGAGGGACTGCAGGGTTGGACGAGGTATCGGTCGGTGCTCTGCTGGGGGGAGTGGGGCGAGTTATTGGTCGGCTGGTGTTGAGGTGTTGTATTCTTTCCTCCTGTTATTTCCTTTAGCACTGTTATTATTGGTGGTAGCAGTAGTGATTTGTGTTATACCTTAGTTACTAAACTGTTCTTATCTTAACCCGTGGGAGTTGCATTCTTTTTGATTCTCCTCTCCGTCCCTCCAGAAGCAGGGGGAGGGCAAGAAGGGGGGGGAGTGAGTGGACGAGGTTTGTGGTTGGGTTTAAACCACGACAATTGTGTTGAGGAAAATCAAGGTGTACTTTGTACTGCACCAAGTAGACGGTTTATTTGTTGTCATCTGTTTTCTCTACATTATTTTTCACATCGATTCCTCTTGTCAATTATTTAATTTTTTTTTTTTTGTATGTGGCAAATAGAAGTTCGACAGATACTCACATTTATGAACTGGGCCCTTTAATAAAAACTCTCGAGGTAAAAGTGTCCTGAGCAACAAACTTGATAATTGTTGTGCCAAAGTAATATTTGCATGACTCTTTAATCCTATGATTCATGTCTTAAAGACAGGGTGGATTGAGGTGTTGTACCATAACAGTGAACCTACAAACACTGAAAACCAGAATTGACAGCTAAGATCACGTTATGTTGTGGAGAAATAAAAATACCACCGGCAAATGTGGGCTGAGAGCAGAAGGTAGACTGCTTTCTGTATACATAAGCAAACGATGGTGTGCTTTAATATTTACACAGCTAGATTGCTCTGGCTTGAAAAGCTGCGATATGCTAGAGGGAGTCTGAGGTGTCCCAGATGCTGTGGGCTCCAACTCTGAATGAATTGCCGATGTTTTCTGACTAGTTTCACAGTTTATGTATGAAGCATATGTTAGGAGTCTACAGGCAAAAATTCTGTTTCTTCAACACCTCCACACACTAGCTGCCTCTGAAGGGTGGCATGCATATCATTAGCATAGGTGAGCCAGGAGCTTTAATTAACAAATACCTACACAGGAAAGAAGCCTTGTGGAGACTTCAGAGCTGGACATCCATTTTAGGATTCTCTGCAGTTATAGGATTACCAGGTTTTGTGACTGAGGAAGTGATTCCCTGTGGTTCCTTTGGGGACCACCTTCTTTCCTTTGGAAGACGTAACAGGTCATGAAGATATAATGTGCAAACATGTACAACTTGCATAGGACGTAAGAAATGGTTAATGTTAGCCCAGAAGAATTTACATAGTAACAGAAGTGTGCTAACCTTACAACAATGACAGGTGCTTCAGAAAGTTAAATATTAAATTAAAACTATTCCTTTACTTATATATATGTGTGTGTATATATGTAAAAATTAACTTTGGGTGTAGCATTCTCCATTAATTTTTATTTATTTTCTCTCCATGAGTGTCAGGGAACAGCTGCATTCTCTTTGCTTATAACATGACAAGGCCCTCAATTAATCACATCTACGTAGGGTGCCGGCTATTTGTGTTCCAGCATTCTCTCCCAACATTACATGACTTTCTCCAAAGTTGATAAAAACTGAGGATTTCTAGTTATCAAGTGGGTAACTGTTGCTAAAGTTAACCCTTTACAACTTGTGGAAAAAAGAGAGTCCCTTTGAGAAAGCAGTAAAGGAGTTCACTGGTGGATGGCTGACAGTAGTTGTGTTAACTAAACTCCCAGCACAGCTGAGAATGGACTCACTGTTGTTCATTATGAATGAAATAGGCTATTTTACAGAAACCAGTAAATTTTTTCAGAGCTGGAAGGCTGCAGCTACTGCAGACGAAACAGCACTGCGTCTCAGCCCCCAACCAGCAGATGAAATGTAGTATTACTTTCTTCTGATCCCATTAAACAACTAAAGAGCTTTGTTTAAAACATTTTGAAATCTTTTTTAAAAACTATCATTAATCTAGACTAATTTTTATTCCAAAATACTGCTGTGGACTTTTTTGTGGCTTTGGTTTTAATCACAACCTTTTAAACCTTTCTGTAATTCTATCCCTTGTACATTGTATTGGCATACTGGAAGTTTTTCATCCAGCTGTCTTTGTTGCAGAACTGATAGGAACTGGCCAAAGTTAGATGGATATGAATTTTATGGAGTCCAATGAATTTTGAACTTTCTTGCCTGGGAGGAAAACTGAGGTGTTGAGTAACAAAAACATGACTCCAGATCAGTTCATGTGCCACTAGTGCCCATGTTAGACTTGTACCTATTTCACTGCTCAAAGAAAATACTAACGACAAGCATGTGAAAGCCCAGAAGAAAAGTGATCATCAAAAGTGAATCAGGATCCATTTTTTGCACAAGGTTTGAAACAAGTATCCATATTTTAAAATAAATTTTATAACTCAGCATCAACTTTTTTCTTCAAAATACAGTGCTCATACCTTGCCGGTAATTCAAGGAATGTTGAAATAATGCAAATATGAATGAAGGGAGAAGCATAACATTCAACTTATTCCATGTACTTCTTTCAGAGTCTAGTATAGTTGGGAACAGTGATGTTGCAGAAATATTTCAGAACGAAATCCTCGCGCAATTCTTTTTAAGTGCCTGGTTAACACACAAATCGTTGCGTGTGTCCTGGCTTTAGCAGTAGCAGTAATTCTCCTTCTTAGCAGCTGGTGCAGTGCTGTGTTTTTGATTTTTTGGCCTGGGAACAGTGCTGATAACACCAATGTTTTTCGTTGCTGCTCAAATGTTTGGTCTGGCCAAGGACTTTCTGAGTCTCATGCTCTGCCAGGGAGAAGGGGAAGCCGAGACAGGAAGCAGCGACAGGACACCTGACCCAAACTAGCCAAAGAGGTATTCCATACCACAGCACGTCATGCCCAGGATGTAACGGGGAGTTACCCGGAAGCACTAGGACTGCAGGGTTGGAGGAGGTATCGGTTGGTGCTCGGCTGGAGGGAGTGGGGTGAGTTATTGGTCGGCTGGTGTTGAGGTGTTGTATTCTTTCCTCTTGTTATTTCCTTTGCCATTGTTATTGGTGGTAGCAGCAGTGCTTTGTGTTACACCTTAGTTACTAAACTGTTCTTATCTCAACCCGTGGGAGCTGCATTCTTTTTGATTCTCCTCTCCATCCCTCCAGGAGTAGGGGGAAGGCAAGAAGGGGGGGAGTGAGAGAGCAACTGTGTGATTTATGGATGACTTTGTTTAAACCATGACAGTTCTTTTTGGTGCCCAACATGGGGCATGAAGGGTTGAGATAACGAGAGAGATGATCGGATTAATTGTCATCACAATGCTGATTTATTGGCTCTTAAAGTTGCTCTTGCTCTCACAGTTTCAGAACGCTGTACATTACTTAGAGCCGGTATTTGCTGTGATAGTGTTTATCAAGTGTGGGGCTTGGGCTAAGGTTCTTGTTTCACTGTACTTTATGGTAAAGACTTGTAATACAGGCCGACCCCGGCAGCAGGGCGGGATGGATGTGGCCGTGGACTTGTACCCGGCCGTCCCGCTGCTCTGCACCGCCCTGGCCCTTGTCCTTGCCTCCGTCTTCGTGAGGCTGCGGGGAGCCGAGGGGGAGCGGCCCCGGGAGCCGGCGGCGGCCGAAGCGGCCCGGGAGAGCGGCCCCAGGGACCAGGCGGCGGCGGGAGCGGGGCCGGAGGCCGGGAGGAAGGCGGCCGCTGAGCGGCGGGAGGAGGAAGCAGAGGAGCCCAGCCCCGCGGCGGCCGAGAGCGTCCCCCGGCAGCCGCCCGCCGAGCCCCAGGAGGATGCAGGAGCCCAGGCAGCATTTCCCAGCAAGGCAGAGGAGGAAGAGCTGCACCCAGGGAAAGAGAAGCTGGTGGTGGGAGAGCCGGCAAGCACAGCAGCTGCACCAGCCCCAGGGACAAGTACAGAAGCATCGTTTGAGAGTTCTGAAGGGTTTGAATGGCCTGTGGGTACCCTTGGGCTGCTGGTTGTGATGGGGATCAGCATGTTGGCACACACACAGAGTGCGTTCTACCCACGGCCATTTTGTCTGATCTCAGAAGTGAAGCAGAGTCAGGTTTGCTTCTTGTCTGGGGTTAGACCACAATATGGGAGGAACAAGAGATCTTTCCCAAGGCTGGACAGCCATGAGTGGCAGGGTGTGGGGGGCAGTATGAGCGAGTATCTGGTCCACTGGGCCCCTCCAGTGCTTCGGAAGCGTCGGAGATGGAAGGTGGCTGTATGGAGTCCCCAGCAACAAGCTGCAGAAACTGCTGAAGGGGATGGTGAATTATTTTGAGCCTGGTGGGCCCATGGCACTTCAGGCCATCAGGGCAGAGATGCAACATACAGATGGACTCATGATCAAGGGGTGGACTCAGCAATGGACACTATTGACCAGGTTATTCATGAGTGTGACCACTGCACACAGCCTCTCCTGCTCTGAGAGACTGTTACAAGAGATGGAGCCTGACATCATGGACCAGATGGACTCAGCAGCTTTATAGGGACTGGTCCATGCACTAAGATAAGAGTGCACTGAGATAAGAGTGATGGCCTATTGAAAATGTGGGATTTGAGCATGACGTGAATGGCATGGAATAAGGGGTGGATACTGTCCTGGGTTCAGCAGTAGCAGTAATTCTTCTCCTTCTTAGTAGCTGGTGCAGTGCTGTGGTTTTGATTTTTTGGCCTGGGAACAGTGCTGATAACACTGATGTTTTTAGTTGCTGCTCAAATATTTGGTCTGACCAAGGACTTTCTGAGCCTCATGCTCTGCCAGGGAGGAGGAGAAGCCGGGAGGAAGCAGAGACAGGACACCAAAACTAGCCAAGGAGGTATTCTGTACCACAGCACGTTATTTCCTTTACCATTGTTATTATTGGTGGTAGCAGTAGTGATTTGTGTTATACCTTAGTTACGAAACCGTTCTTATCTCAACCCGTGGGAGCTGCATTCTTTTCGATTCTCCTCTCTATCCCTCCAGGAGTAGGGGGAAGACAAGAAAGGGGAGAGTGAGGGAGGGACTGTGTGATTTATGGCTGACTTCGTTTAAACCACGACAGCATGTTACAAATTACATCTGAAATGAATATATTGTAAAAGAAATCAGTTACAGCACTTTTAAATATCATTAAATTCTTGCAATGTTCAAAGTAAAAAGTGAACAGCAATAACACTGCTGGTTTAGCTTTTTTCCTTTATTTAACATCTAACCAGGTATTCTACTAGCATTTTTTTTTTAAATGTGTGTGTGTGTGTCTACTACAGAAATTTCTATATTATGCTCTGGGAGTTTAAAAAGACCCAATTTAACTGACAGGAAATGAATTTTCAAAAATAATTTTCATAATATTCTAGAACCAGGGCTCTCAAAAGAATTATGGTGTTTTATATACCTCCTCCCAAAATAGTCAAGGTGTCCAGTGGAATACTCAGACCTTGCTTTGGGATTTAAAGCATCTTGGAAAATAACAGAGAGAACTAACTCCTTGTAAAAAGATGAGAGAATCATAGAATCTAAGACTGATTAGGGTTTGAAAGCACCTTAAAGATCACTCTGTTCTAACCCCCCTGCCACGGACAAGGATGCCTCACACTAGACCAATTTTTTCAAGGCCACATCCAAACTGGCCTTGAACACTGCCAGGGATGGAGCAGCCACAGCTTCTCTGGGCAGCCTGTCCCAGTGTCTCACCACCCTCACAGCAAAGAACTTCTTCGTTATATCTGACCATAAATCTCCCTGTTTAAGTCTGAACCTGTTCCCCCCTGTCCTGTTGCTACAGTCCCTGATGAAGGGTCCACCTCTGGCATCCCTATAGGCCCCCTTCTAATACTGGAAGGCTGCTACGAGCTCTCCATGCAGCTTCTCCTCCCCAGGCTGAACAGCCCCAACTTTCTCAGCCTGTCTTCATGCAGGAGGTGCTCCAGCCCCCTTATCCTCCTCGTGGACTTCTTTTGGACTAGCTCCTACAGCTCCATTTCCTTTGCATGTTCAGGACACCAGAACTGCCCCTCTACTCCAAATAGGGTCTCACAAGAGCAAAGTAGAAGGCCAGAATCACCTCCTTTGACCTGCTGGTCATGCTCGTTTTGATGCAGCCCCGGATACGGTTGGCTTTCTGGGCTGCGAGCGCACACTGCCGGCTCATGTTCATTTTCTCATCGACCAGCACCCCCAAGTCTTTCTCCACAGGGCTGCTCTGAATCTCTTCTTTGCCCAGTCTGTAGCTGTGCCTGGGATTACCCTAGCCCAGGTATAGGACCTTGCACTTGGGTTTCTTGAACTTTGTGAGGCTGTCATTGGGTCACCTCTCAAGTGAATCAAGGTACTTCTGGATGGCTTTCCTTCTTTTCAGCATGCTGCCTGCATCACACAGCTTGGTGTCATCAGCAAACTTGCTGAGGGTGCACTCAATCCCACTGTCTGTGTCGCTGACAAAGATGTTGAATAGGATCAGTCCCAACACCAACCCCTGAGGGACGCCACTTGTCAGCAATCTCCAATTGGACACTGAACCGATGACTGCAATCTCTGCGTGTTGCCATCCAGCCAATTCTTTATCCACTGTGTGGTCCATCCATCAGATTTATGTCTTTCCAGTTCAGAGACAAGTATGTCATGCAGGAGAGTGTCAAACACTTTGCGTAAGTCCAAATAGATGACATCAGTTGCTCTTCCGCTCTCCATCATTTCTGTTTCACTGCTGGCTTCCTACAGAATTAGTCTCTAAGGTGCAGAATCATTACATTATTTCTGGGGGCAGAAAACCCACACCAATATGTGTTCATTCTTTCTGTTATAGAACTTTAAAAGCAATTTGCTTTCTCTTTACAAGTTACAGGCCTTTTCTTTTTCATTTTTTCCTGCAAAACCAAGGTGGCGGGATAGAAAAAACCCAGAACTAACTACACAAGAGGCATTTAACAACAGCACTAGTTCTCAAAATGTTTCTGGAACTTGCATGATTGAGTTACTCTCTGTCGGATTTGTTTCTAAATCCTGCAGGAAACAGTTCAAATTTTTTTTTTAATATTACACTTTCACAGTGTTGCCTGCTGCAGAAGTTCAGACTTTCTCTTATTTCAAAGAGGAAGGAGCAAAACACTAAGTCGCCAGGACTTCCTCCCAGCCAGTAAGACAAGGATCCGTACTTTCTGTGGGGATCTGAGCCTAGCCTTTCTGCTTTCAAGGGTCATGCACCCTGTCACAGGGAGAATGAAGCTGATGTAGTAGGTAGTCATTACAGCTTGCACCTGGAAAAGAGCAGGAGACTAAATCTGCGTGACAGTTCTTGCTCTAAGTATCCTTAGATTTGAGTCATCTGAGCACATACACAAAACTAGACAGCTGAACTAAATCATCATGCAGAAATGAAAACCTTTTCTGTTTTTGTTTTTGGTTTTTTTTTTTTCCTACTAGTGTTCTTGCTACCTTGGTTTTGGGTTAATTCAAATGTTTTTCCTTAAAAGTACCTCCACACCAATCCAGGTGTAGATAATGTACATTCATCCCATGGGGTTAGAAATCAAGCTTTAGGGAAAAGAGTGATATTTCCTATAATTACTTTGGATAGATAACTTTATTGCTCACAGTGACTTCCCTTCCATGGAAGAGTAATCTAGCAGAAATACTTGCAACAGAAATGAATTTATTTGCCATCAAGATTTTCTGAGTGTCATCTTGGAAATTACTTGGAGCAGTAACACATAGGCAGCTTAGGAAAAGGTTGTGGTTCTGTTCAAGTGAATTAAACAGAGCAATGAGGTAGATAGTGCTCATTCACAAGACCAAAATCACCACATCCTTTAATGGGCTCCTTTGTGCAGTTGCACTTTACCTAAGTACAAGGTGCCTTGGTGCTCTGCCTATTTATCATGCACCCAGATGAACTCAGCCACAACTGCTCAAACAACTGCTCACTGTAAAACAACTTGTGGAGCAATTAACAGGTGTGCTATTCTGTAGCTCCTTGCAGGACAAATAGCATGAGTCAAGGCAGGTGTAACTTCATTTCCTGAATTATGCATTCAAATGCCACCAGCTAGTAGCTGGCCATTTCATACACATGGAAGAAGCATTCTCTCCACCAACTTAGAAGGTTACAAAAGGCCTCTGAATCTGACAATGTCTTTTTTGCATCCATTAAGCAAAGATCAAGGCCGGGGGGGAGAGCGCAACTGTGAAGACAGCTTTAAAAAGAAGAGAAAGACTTTGCCAATCTGCTTGTCATTTAGAAAAAGCTTAATGTATAAATGTCATGGAAACAAGCTATTCTTTCTGAATAAAACCAGTACTGTGGTTCATATTTCTTTCTTTTTTCTTTTTTTTTTTTTTTTTAATCTTTTCAATGCAGAGAAAAAAAAAAGGCAAATTTTATACAGATAAAAGCAAGTATTTTCTGTTTTGGCAGTCTAGCTATCTGCATTTTCTTTCTTTTTCTTTTTTATTTTTTTGGTTTTTTGTCCAGTCCTCTTTGAATATTGTATACATTCATCAGAGATCTTTGAGCAGAAAGCTGTTCTGCCCATCTACTTCAAAGCGGAAGCAGATGTTCACATGGGTGAACTGTAGGACAGGTGTCCTCATGCTGCCACCAGACACGAGACCATACCTCCACTGCAGAGAAGGCTCATGTCTTCTCCATGGCAGATGTGGACATGGCTTCCAATGGACAATTCAGATGTACCCATTAACTACTGACAGAGAGTTCACAGGCTATGCCAGTAGCCCATTCTCTGTCCTAATTCTAGCTCCCCGAAATTTGTGGCAAGACATTTGGAAAGCCTATCTGCTACTTGCCCATCTCTCTTCTGCTTCCCTTCAGCAGCAAAGAATATCTGTAATTATGGAAATGCATTTATTTCATACTGCTGTATTACAGCAATTGCTTCAAATTGAAAATAAATATAGCTGAATTGCTGAATACAGTTTATAGGCTGGTGGAAACAGTAGAGCAAGGCAGTGAACATAACTCTAAGAGCTCTAAAAGCAGTCTATTTCATACATACAATTTTTATGTTTCGTTTCATGCATTTGATAACAGATCTTAAGTATGGCCTAATTTCCTACCACTGCACATTTGATACTTGCTTAGCTTCCTCTGTGTGTAGACTGTAACTAAAAAGTCTGCAAGAACAGAAACCCTTCCAGCTATTCTTGCATTATCTTCCAAAGTACCTTGGGAAATAATGGGAAAGCTGCTTCTCTCCATACCTGACAGGGGATAGTTTGCTGAGCAGACAGTAAAAGGTGTTAGAGCACCTGCTGACCAGGTTAATGGTCAGGAGAGCACAACCTCTGCACATTCGATGGGCACAGACATTTTTTGTTTCCTTAAGTAGACTGTAATGTTTAACCACTTAGAAGCTTAGCTCCTAAACCCCATTGCTGAGCCAAAACACCTTACTAAGTTTTATTCCCCTTGAATCTGGAGAACTTAAGCTGGTGGATCCCAAAAGCAGGCACTTCTCCAAAAGGGTCCTTCTGAGTGGCACAGTGTTGTCCTGTGCTCACAATGGAGCAGCAAACTGTGCTTTCCTCGTAGCAGTGGCACAGCCTGTCAAAACAAGAAAGGTCTTACCACACTTGAGATTATAGAATCACAGAATGGTTTGGGTTGGAATGGACCTTAAAGATCATTTATTTCCAACCTCTTGCCGTGGGCAGGGACATCTCCCAACAGACCAGGTCACTCAAAGCGCTATCCAACCTGGCCTTCAAAACTGCCAGGGATGGGGCAACCACAGCTCCTCTGAGCAACCTGTGCCGGTATCTGTCTATTCTCACAGTGAAGAATTTCTTCCTAATGTCTAATCTAGATCTCCCCTCTTTCAGTTTAAAGCCATCCCTCTTTGTCCTGTCACTATCTGTCCTTATAAAAGTCCCTCTCTAGATTTCTTGTAGGCCCCCTTTAGGGACTGGAAGGTTAGTCTAAAGAGATGCATTGGAAACACATTTTTCAGTCCATAAGACCATTTGAGAAGTATAAGAACATAGTGATACAGTGAAAGAGAAGAAAAAGAGTGGTTACATGCCGATGCTCTGCTACAAGAGCCATGATCACCTTCATGTTGCGTCTGGCTATCTGCTCTCTCCAGTTACATGCCCTGGACCAGTGGTCTCTCAAGTGCTCTGTGGACACCTTTGCCTTCTGATCAGTACTGGTGGCTTTGTACCACAGGCACTGACAGAGGCAGCCACGGTTCCCATTGATCAGCAGTCGCTGGAGGAAAACGCATAGACCAAAGGGCTGCAGGTGGATTGCAGCAATGGAGGGAGTGATGGTGGCATGCACTGTTGAAAGACCTTCTAACCAAAACACATGTGTGTGTGGTAAGGGATGTTTGCAAGAATAAAATCTCAGAACTCTGATCATTACTGCAATACTACCCAGTGTGCCATAACTATTTGCAACTGCAGGCAGGTTTTGTTTTGCAGTGATTCTTAAGGCAGATTTCTTGTTCTCCTACACACCGCAGGCTCATCTGCTGACCATTGAACATCTCTGACTTCTCCAGCAGGTATCTGGGCTCAGTCACTTTGAAGAGCACTGCCACATGTCTTTTTGCACAGATTTGTGCCACTCAGTACATCGTATACTTGTATTTTTTTTTTTTGTAGGGTTTTGTTTGTTTGTTAGTTTGTTTTGGTTTTAAGGGAAATAGTGAGTCTGCAAAACTGCTCCCAAGGTATTTTTTGTTTGATTGGTTTTTGCTTGAGACCACTTGAAACCTCATTTCTTGCAATTTTTCTGGAGGGTAGGTGCAGGTCTTTTGAAACACTATCTAGCAGAAGCTCTTTCAGGTTTCTCTTCATTTCTATTACAAAATTTGGAGTTCTTTGTTAAAAAAAATCCTACTTTATTTCTGTGTGATGAGCAGCCCCTATATTTCTGTAATTGCTTGACAACTTCTCCATATAAGTTGATAGTATTAAACATGGTGTGTCCTTACTATTCATTGCCAGAAAATATAATTGTGGAGTCTTCTACTTCTCACTGATACCCATGACTTTCAGATCTGGAGTGAGGTTTCACTTAAACCTCTTTAACCTCTCAAGGCTCTGAAGCCTGTAGCTTCACCTACTTTAATGTTTTCTTTTAACTTACTATTCCTGGTGCTACATGATGTTTTGATCATTTATTTGGACTGGAAATGTTCTTCCACTCAAAGACCTGCTTTGTTGTAGCCATGTAGCAGAACATACAACTCCTCTTTAGACTTATTTGGAAGTGCAGGTTTGGAAGGAAGTAAGAGATCTGAATAGGCATAATTTTAAAGTAAAACCTTTTAATCTAACTAAAAGCTTGTTGCTTGCTTCATGTATAATTGAAAAGTCTAGATTCTCCTAAATATTTGACGATATAACTGATTCAAGTGAATCTGAAGGTAAGGGAAGCCAGCATAAAGCATTTTATACTTCACCTTACCACCTGGTGTGGTTACTTGCCTTGCAACAGGTTTATGTTTGTGGCTTACAGTTTTTCTTGCATTGCAGCTGTGTTATGCATTATGCAGAAAGACTTTGAAGCCCTCTGCAGGAGAATCTTCATTATATAAATGCCTAAAATTATTGGCCTAATGGAGTTTCAACTCTATCACTATAGTCTAATATACCTTTGTGCTAATTCTGACAACTGCCTCCATTTTAGCTTTCTCAGAGCACATCTACACACCATAGTCCAGACTATGCTGCACCTGCTCCATCCATGTACCGTACTACCCATATGCAAGCAACATGGCAGGGACTCAAGTGTCTGCACTGGGCTTGGTGCTATGGTAAGCCATGAGTCTGAAGCAAGAGTTGCATCAATTAACACAACCCTCCGGTATATTGCAATCATCTTGCACATCAGGCTCTTTACAGGTGGTTATTTGATCAGTGCTGTGCTAGTATAGTGAATGAAACTTGTGGACCAGAGACGATATGCAGATGGTAAGGCATTCAGGTGGGTCACAGCCACGCCTGTATGCAGTTGACTGCAAAGTATCTCCTAAGCATATCTTTTTCTTTATGCTCTCAGTCATGGAGATGGCAAAAATCCTCATAGGTACTCATTACAAGGTTTGGAGAAAAAAGGCTACCAGACTTTACAGCTCAGTCTTCTCCGCACTTTTGATAACAGGTATAGGATGAGATTAATAAACCCTGATTGACAGACGCAGGTTAATTTTATTATGCATCAATAAAGTTCCACAAACAGAAATGGCTGGGTCTGAATGTATGTAAGCTTCACCTCAGGACTGTACTGATACAGCAGTGCTCTTTCTGTGCTACAGCTGGCATCTATCTAGGTAGCTAGCAGCGCTGTTGGAGAAAATTTGTGGCTGTTTCTACACGAGCATTTAGACAGGCTGATGTGGGGTAGGTTTCTGAAAGTGAGATACAGCAGCGCTAGCTCTTTCCTCCTTTCCCCTCTTTATCTAGCTCCTTTTTACCACTTAATTTATGAGGGGAGGACTAAAAAGGCAAAAGGACTTTAAGGACTTTATTCTAGAAAAAGAAACAATACAAGCAACAAAATATTTGGCCGATGGTGAGAACAGACTTACTAATCAGAAAATCTCCCTTCCATAGATGAAACTTACTAAGAATTTTTAATAACTTTTAGTTAGGGGAAAAGAGTTTTCAGACCATTTCCATTTTAGTACTGACATGGTAATAGATTTTATTCTTAATATTAGACATTCATATTTAAACCATTTATTCTTTTATGCTTAGATATGCTTTTAGTGTGTCATATAATTTGAAAGCTCACATATGATCTGACATGGAAAGAGTCTTACAAACTGCTTTTAGTGTGTGCCATATAATTTGAATGTTCACATATGATCTGACATGGAAAGAGTCTTACAAACTGAGAGGCAGTATGCCTATTACCTAACTTTGACCTCTAGTGATGATCCAGTCTGAGAGAGCCACGATTTTAAATAGCTCACAATGAAAGGTATGGACTTCCAAAAGGCATTTGGAGGATGCTTAGCTTTTAGATATTGAAGCTTTCTGTATCAGATCCATCTTTATGGGGAAACAGCAGGCAAAGAAAGGCTGAGTCTCACAACTATGTCCGGGAAGATCTGCAGCCTTTCAGTAAATAATGATTTGCAGAATAAAGAACTGCAGAGCATTTGCAAGTATCATATTTATGAATGTATTATTCCAATTCTGCAAAAACTTAAATGTAACTAAAAGCTACTGTTTAAATCAATGTACTTAGTTTTAAGCACTGTGAATAGGCCTGTTGGCAATCTTAGATTTCATCACGCAAGATATCTTGGCTAGGTGTCATTAAAAATGCAGTGATTAGCAAAAAGACTCAAAGTAACTGAAAAATGGAATTGATGTCTGGAACACAGCTCAACAGCAACCAAAAGCTGAATTTTCCTGTAAGCAAAACTAAAGCAAGAGTCACATGAAGCTTTTCACCTGTAACATGGTAAATATGGCACATGCTTTAGGAAAGATTCCTCGATATTTTTAAACAATCTTTCAAAGAAAGACGTTCAACTACACAAGCAGCTTCAGAGAGAGTCATAATGCTACTTTTTCCTTTTGCTGAGCTCATATGCTGAACATAGTGAAGGAGCTCAAGCTTTGAAAATAAAAAATCAGTAATGGAATTTGTGGTATTACAAAACTCAAACAAGGAAAGATTAAACTGACTTTTGTATCAGGAGTAAGAAAATCACACCCATATGCTTTGTGCTCTCGTGAATTTCATCTCACAGCCCTGCCTGTGTAAAGATGCCGCAGGGTTTCATGGGTTCAGGCTCCCATCCTACAGTGTAAAAGAAATCAAGAGGTCAAAGACGACCATTTCCCCTTCACACCTTCAACTTTAACTGTGACAGATCGGCAAGAATTTTCAATGTAAAGCTACAGTTATTTAAAGACACGGTTAAAAAATAGGTCTTACAAATACAGAAAAGATGTAAACAATGAAAGAGCTAGTGCAAGCTGACAGGACAAAAAGGAATGTATTGAAGCTACAGCAAGTGCATTTCACATTCAATGACAGGAAAAAATATTCTAAATTAAAAACAAACAATGGAAGAACAAACAACCCCCCCCCAAAAAAAGTCTTCAGAAAACGAATTCTGAAATGTGGCTATAAAATTCCAATATTATTAATCATTACTTCTAATCCTGTCAACAGTGTGAGGCAAGTGGCCTCATGACCACTCAAAATCTCATATAGTTTAGGACTGGGCTAGCACAGTATTAGTACTATATAATATCCATCTTTTTCTTTGGAAATGAAGTTCATAAAAACAAAAGCAGAACTTCAAACACTCTGCATCCTGCTTATTATTTCCTGTCACAAAATACCACACACTGTAAACAAGGCACTCCAAGGGCATGCAACTGTCCTGCTTACCTAGTGGGAAAAGTACTGCGAAGTCATCATCTTTCTCAAGGACATAAAAAGTATTGGGGTAACTCTTCATAAGCAAGCAATGCCTCTGGATATAATGTATATTCATCTGTTACAAGTTTTACTCCAAAAAAGGCAGATCCTTTATTTTAAATAGGCCTAAAGTGTCTGCTGTTTTTCAGATTATGTTTGGAGAATTTTGGTGTTGTGGAGAACAGCTCTTCTTTCTTCTCCAGCACGGCTCAACCCTGACTTTCTGCATCACTGTCTTCCCTGCCTGTTGCTACACCAGAACTCACAATATCGCATGGAGCAATCAGCGTTCCTTCAACATCCATGTTAGTTACTTCTATGCAGACGTAGTATTCCTTGGAGGCAGTCAGCCATGCCTACTTGTTTTACTTAGTATAGATAACATGCTAGCATTACCCTTGAAAGCAAAATATTCTATGTTAAATAGTATCTGAGAAGTCTTATCACTCTTGTCTGTAAACTGGGGGGAGGATGGGACTAGTATATTTCATAAGTAGCAAGTACTATAAAATATGCCATAAAGTCAAGTAACTTCCTGTTTATAATTAGGAATTGTAAATGCAAGTTACATATGCTGAACATTTAAACTTGCCTAGTTTTGCTACTCCAGAATGTAAACTAGGTGAAATGTCAGCCAGAACTTTTTCACAAATGTGTGCACTATGCTTTGTGAGGCTTTTTTAACAAAACAGGAGACCTTATTATTTGTGCACGGAAAAAAGTCCCACAGGTTTAAATCCACTGCTTAAACCCCACTGTTTAAAACCAATCTACAGCAGTTCTTTTTATAACAGCTATTGGAAATATTGCTAGAAGTGTCTTGCTAAACTTGACTGCATAGCAGAAACCATGGGGACTATCCAAATGTAATGTATACAAAACACCGTGCTGCTATCACACAGCTGTGTATACTGTAACTCTTTGTGCCAGTCATTCATTTCAGAAATATTATACACAAAAAATGGAGTGGAGAAAGGTGCAACCTAACACTTTCAAGAGCTGAACAGCATGAATGGGAGCCTTCTATTTTGAAAGTGATGCTTCTGTCTGGGCATACTTACCTGGCATAATTATAAGACTGAATAAATGAAAAGGACTTCATCTGTCATTTCTGCATGCCACTATCTTTAGAAATAGCCAGTTAAAAATATCTTGGTCATGGGCATTGCACAAATAATTTTATATATACAAGTATATAAATGTATATATATTATCTGTGTGTGTAAAAATGCATGTTAAACAAAAGCCCTATGATGATTTAAAAAACCCATAGCACACTTCGTAACTTATTTTTTAGGACAAACTATATTTTTACTTCAGAAATTGAAGCTATCAGTGACCTTTTAAAATGACTATATGTATACAGGACATTGTCAGATTAATATTGATTTTTTTTCCCCCTCCACTGCAAGCAAAGTTTAGAGAGTTAGTTTTCATATTGAGAAATACTTATCAAGCTTCAATTTTGCTTCTTGAAAGCTGATAATTAGGCCTTTTGATTGTAAGCTTTTTCTTAAGTCCAAGTAACCAAGCAACTATGTGCAGAAATTAACCTTTTTATTATATTATATACTGTAGTAGTAAAATTTGTTTGAAGTGCATGATTAAAAAGTTAGCGAAATTACAGAAGGAACAATCTAATATAGCAGTAATAGGTGCATTCACTGTGCATCTGAGAGGAGGAGGGGGGAAAAAAGAAGAGTTTTCAACTCATTTTGGCCTAAAGCATATTCAGGTTTCCAGGATTCTGACATCAGAACCCAGATAACACTGGTTAGAACCATAGGGCTTTACAATAAAAGCTAAAATATTGACCATATGATGGCAAAAAGTCTTTATTTTGTGGTTAACTTATTCTCTTCTAGCTACTCTCTGATGAAGTTGGTGGTGCTGTAGAGGATGATCTCCTTCTTCTTGACAAAGATCGTGATCGTTCAGCACTGTAGGCAACATGCTTATCATAATTTTGTATCTGAGCCTCAAGGAAATCCCTCTGTTGCTGGCTGATTGTCTGGCTAATCAGTCCAGGGAGAGCTTGAATGTTACCAATTAAAGTTTCCAGTTTAGTTTCCAGTGTAACAATTCTCTTCTCAAAATCTTCACTTCTTTCATTTAAGTCAGAAATCATGTCATACATGATGTTTTGAGTCTGAAAGTAGAAGGACATAAGCAAAGGTTTAGAGAGACCTTGAAAATATTTCAACAAGCAGCATGACCCTAAAAGGGTTTGTAAATACTTCTGCACTTCACAGACAAAAATAAAAAAAAAAAAGATACAAACATTATAACAATATCCAGTGTTGTGAAATAATTTCCCTTGTAGATTCACAATAAACCTTCTACTAAATTGATTGAGCAGGAATGCAATGTGCTTTGAGTAGCACTTTAGTTGTTACGGTATAAATGAATTAGTCAAAAGACCAGGCCTTTTTTGGAAGGTGAGGTGCACAGAAATGCACCATACATTTGTTTGCAAACAAATTCTTTGTTAACAGTCAGTTGTATAAGCCACCAGGAGACTGAAGGCTCCAAAGTTGTGATCCATCCTTGTCTCTTCTGTATTTCCTCTGATTTTCAACATCTTCATTCTTCTAAGCAGTACACAAATGTTTGTTTGATTTCTCCTTAAACTGAACAGGTACTCCTGAACTGGCTTTAGTAATAGTAGTTGGGTGGATTGTTTTTGAAATGTAGTGTAAGGAGGCAAACTTCAACTTCATGCTTCCCTGCTTCCACATTCACATCCACCCTTTACAAAACTGTGTCTAGTTTTAGCAAGTATATAGGGTGTAATTTAAAATGCTATAGTGGTCAGTAAAAATGTGATCTGATGAAATCTCTTATTTCATACAGACTTGAAACTCATTAAAAATAATTACTGAATTTCTCCCTGATAGACTGAGACTTCAGATTAAACTAGAGTCAAAACCTGGATGTAATTCAGTAGAAAAACTGGTTGAAGTTTATAAACCACCCTAAGGGAATGAAAATTAATTGAATGACTCAGCCTGAAGTATAAAGCACTTCAGCATGAGTGTTGATAACCCTAGTTCAAGATACTAGCACAACCCCTGAAAGCAAAACAATCTATGTTAAATAGTATCTGAAAAGTCCTTATCAGCTGCCAGAAGCACTAGACGGAAATGTATTTTCAGTAACTGAAGTTGTCAGGTGGTTCTCTAAAGCAAAAGGGGAATGAACACTGAAGAATTTAATCTTTGTTTTGATGCATTTTAAATTGAGGAGAGGTTTAAGGTACATGAAGAGGTGTACAAGAAGCCCTTAAGAAAGGACCATTAACGCCTCTAATGTAGCCTCAAATTGCAATCAAATAACTGTTAAATACTGAGGTCTAATGTGAAACCTGGAATGCTATCACCTCAGCCCTCTAACTCTGTAGTTACTATTCTATACTAATGAGAAATACCAGCAACAGTAGACAAACAGTTTGCAACTGAATAGTCTTTTTTTTTTTTTGGCAGCTATTACTCATTACAAAAACTTATACAAAAGCAGACCTAAATTTACTTCTCTAAAGACACTGCTGCATAAGACAAGCAGAATAGAAAACCAAAATGTCTAATTCCAGTCTGCGTAAAAGCCTGTGTACTATGGTCTCTCAACAGTACAGTCACTATCACTGGGTGGGAAGTCTCTTTACTACACAGCGCTACACTACTGGAGCCCACTCACAGTTTAGTATTCACCATGACCACTGCAGTCACTTCAGGAGCTTTCAAGATCAGTTTCTCAACACTGAAATCCTATTCAAATGTAAAAAAAAAAATAAAATAATAATAATAAAAAAAAAGGTGCATTCAAAATTTGGTCAGAGACATAAACAAGATGTTTCATTCAGTTGGTATTACCACAAAACACACACATATTTTCATTTTCTACAAATAGCATATTTGTTAACAATATTTGCATGTATCATTTTCACTT
Source organism: Lathamus discolor (assembly GCF_037157495.1). Taxonomy (NCBI): domain Eukaryota; kingdom Metazoa; phylum Chordata; class Aves; order Psittaciformes; family Psittacidae; genus Lathamus; species Lathamus discolor. Next base: position 44,741,353 of record NC_088909.1, on the reverse strand, counting down.
ACAGACTCTCCAGTTTGAAAGGATCAATGTTGAAAACAACAGAAATTGCCCACTAACCTTTGCCAGGTCCACCAAAGTGTTGGCTTGATCATTCAGTTTTCTTTGTTCCATTTTTACACTTCTTAATCTAAAAAGCGGAATTTTAAGTCAGATTTTTTTTGTGCAAGTGGTCATATTAGTATTTCCAAAAGGCATGCACAAAACTTACAGGAGCAAATAACTGCATGGACAATGCCTTGAGTACTTTGTGAAAAGTCAGAATTGGTCATGTGCCTGCTACAATGGGAAGCATGCTTCTTCAACACCGCAAATAAGGAAAGAGCAAGGAAATGTGATGTTCTTGAGAATACCATTTGCCATAGTCAAAGTTGAATTCAAAAAGTGAGATAACAGTTTATCCAGGCTATATGAAAGAAAGCCATAACATTCCTGGAAGCCTCAGTATCATGACAAGTAGATATGGGAAGAAACATAGAAAACTGTTTTTTGTCATTTATGTTGTAGCAAACAAGAATCTTCCCATGCCTACATGACTAGATACAGGTATTAGCCCTGTTCTGTCGGAAATGGATTGGGTTAGCAGGTGTTTGAACCTGATGGAAATACAGTGATAAGTGAGTTTCTCATTATTTTAAACAGAACTTCTATATGACCAGCAGCTAAATAACCAACATACTTGCCAATACATTTGATTTTCTCACACAATTTGTGAATCATATTTAGATATGATTACATTTTAAACTTACATGATACATGCCTTTTCAATGCATTATTTAAACTACAGCATTGAAAAATTATGAAAAAAGCAGCAAAGGTGTATTTTTATCTTTTTTTTGCCTACCTCTGTGCATTATAATTATTCATGCACATTCTTTGAAAGACATGTACGTGACCTTTCTTTTCTGTTCTCTTAAAAAAAGTTCATGTTTTTCAGATTAACTTCCAGAGGAGTGGTTTGTAGATGTGATTTTCACAAATAAGAAATTTCTTCCTTAAATACAAATTTACTGTTCACCATTTCCCAGCACAGAAACACTTGGACTTTCAATGTGTTTTCTGGTGGCTGTTCTAAGCAGGAAATAGCAATTTTCAAAAACAACATAAAAAATATTTAAACAATATGTGTTAAGATACTAGCCTACTAGTACCTCAAGGGCCAAGCAAGCTAACCATTTGTTTAGCTGTCAAGTGAAAATAATTTCAGCAGCATTTGGTGGCAGGTGGTTTGTTAATGCATAATCTGCCTATTTCTCAGGGATGGTCTCACTTTGAAAGCCAGTTTAAAGGAAGTCTTCCTGGCGATACCCTAAAATCAGGAAGTTTCTTTTCACATCTTTAGTTACAGGGCATTTCCTTTCTTATCTAAGCTAACCACCATGAGAAAATTAGTTGTGAAGAGTGAAACATCTTTTTAAACACATGGAAATAACAGTTGAGATAGAAACCAATTGTTCACATAAAATTGTCATTGCAGCAGCTTTTTAGCTTCCCCTGGAGGTATCCTTCAGAGCACAACAGAAATGCAGATTGTGGCAATGGTTCTTTCAGAGGCTATAAGCTGGAGCTATCATAAAGTAAAAAATATGGAGGAGTCTCCAAGGAATGGAGTTATATCATTACAATCTCACAGCTGAAGAATTACTCAAAGGTAAGTACGAATGACTGGAGAATGATAATCCTAGTGTTTTGGTGAGAATCTCTCATATAATTCACAGAATAGTGTTTTCTGCATTTCTCAGTATTCACTGACTCATCTGTTTGCCCGTTAATATTTTAATTTTAAAATACCAAGAAATCCATTGTTATTGTAGCAATACAAGCTGACACCAACATGGTAATTCCTCATGATAACCAACCCAATACCTATCACAGACTGTAAAAAATGTATCTTTGGCAAGTCTTTAGCTTCAGCAGCTGGATTTAAAGAAAACTGTCAGAATTTTGTTCCTAAATTCATTAAGGGAAAATACGAAATATCTTAATATGAAACTTCACTTATCACAGCAAAAGATCATGATTCTGGATCACGTTTCCATGGCAGCAATCAGACCACTGAAGTTCACAAATAAAGACTCTATTTTTTGCATGCAGACAGTGGTAAATTCTGCAAATTTAAAAAGGAACAGCTTATACAACTTACTTCCGAGCTCTATTTTCATTTTGTTGAAATAAAAAGACAAAACAAAAGAAAACAAACTGTAAAATATACTAAAACAACCAAATGAGCACAGTGAGCTCGATTAATCAGATGGGAGTCCTAAGGAGTTGCTACTTCTTTCAATCAGTAACTGCCTGAGGTGGAGTCTAACTCACTTCCATTCATGATGAAGAAACCTGCAACCTGAAACAGCTTCAAACCTTCCCATTAACTATCATCTGTAGATTTTTCCATTCATACAATACACAGAGTGCTTTTTGATACTATCATTTAGAGTGATGATTTCACCATCATCTCATTTAGAGTACATGAGAAGCAAAAAAAGATCCAGACTAGCTGAAGGCAGCTTTAGAGCTGTGACCGTGAGTTTGATACTGCAATCATTATCTGCTCTGGTTTCTTGTATAAAACTGGCCCTGAAACTTCATTCCTTTTAGTTCTGTCTCCAGAGAAATGGTTGAAAAGGTAAAGGAGGGTGACAAATAAAAACCAAAGAATCCAGAAAGATGGAAAAGAGACATACACATCATGAGCCACTTGAGAAAACTGCAAAAGCGCTAGAGCAATGTTTTAAACCATGGCGCTTTCTTCAGCATTTTTAGAAAACTCCTGGTTTTGGTTGGTTGGTTGGTTTTGGGTTTTTTGTTTGTTTGTTGGGTTTTATTTTGTTATTTGTTTTTTTTTTTTTTTGTTTAAATACAAAATTTTTAGAAATGGGATGCATAGAACTAAATGACAAAGGGAAATTCATTATTAAAATAGCTGCTCAAAGTTTGGCTGGCACAGCTAAAAAAACATTACTGCTGTCACCTTCTTCACCCCACCTGGTTAATGAATTTTTAAGGCAGATGCAGAACAACACTTTACATCCTGTGATGCACTTTACATCCTGGGCTTGAATGATATATGATGTTGCAGATAGAGCCTGTTGTGCTTTTTAGATTCTCCTCTGAATATGCATACTCTTCTCTGAACATGCATACACACAGACACACATACAGACACACAAAATAAATAGCAAAGTTAAACTATGAAGAAATAACCTTTGCAATCAAGGACTTAAGTCCAGCAAAGGATGCACAGGGCATGCCATCCTCTATTTCAGAATCCCTGCTACTCTTCTCTGCCTCCCAACTCTTTAAGCTAAGAAGGATGACCAAACTGGGAAAATACAAGTTTTTATATCCACACAAAAATGCCTTGACTTTCGTCACCTTTTTATTCCTTCAAGTATTTCTGCAACAGCACAGTAACATTTAATCCTGTAAATTTGCTAAATATAATACACTAATCAAGGTTTATAGGATACTTCACACCTTCAGCTTAGCAACCTCTTATTTTAAAACATTGCTGTGAAATGGAGATACTGTTAGCCTAAATTTATTAACAGGAAATATGGTAACCTGGCCTTTCCTTCCTGTTTTTCCTGCAAGATGACATATAAAGGTGTTCTTTTCATGATGGATGCTTTCCCTGCATCTCCTCACAGGATCGCTCAGACACAGACCCACACTGAAAAGTTATCAAAACGTCAGTTTGAAATTAAACTTACTTAATTTATCTACATCTCCCCTGTATCTCATGGGAACTAATTGCATAGGCTGTACAAATGGCTGCCCCAGGCTGGATGGGAACATTGAATAGAGCAGACAAATTGTGTCATGGGTCTTGACCATTCCTCAAGAAGTATCTATGGTTCCTGTGGACAAAAGTCTCTTTTTTTTCGTCCATGTAGTACAGGGAAAAGTAGCTGAATCATTGTATAATTCCGCTGGTTTTGATGTGCTTCATGACAGATATGTATTGTGAATTTTAGATGAATACTTATAATCTCTCAATACCATAATTCAGCTTAATCATCCTACTGGTTACTATTCACAGGTTTTCAACCCTGGAAGATTTCAGTAGAGGGGAAGAACTCATCTGAATCATGCCAGAGGTGCTCAAAGGTGCTAACATAATGACTGTTGGCATGTACTCCCATTTTCCCCATGTCAGGGGTCATAGCTGACATACCAACATTTGATTTTTGGCACTCAGAATATATGATGGAGAGAGACAACTATTGGGTATGTCCAACAACACTTGATGCATATTCTTTTCATTAAAAACAACATAGCTACTTCTAGGCTCTCTTCTGTCACATCATTCTGATTATTAATTATTAAAACATTTACTACTAATGAAACTTTCCTCATTTTCTTCTGTCCATTGTAGCTTGTATCTTACTATCTGTAAGCAAACATGCAACAGCAAAGGATCGTCTCAGCAGCAAAAGACAAAGTCTTAGATAATTCAAGAAGCATAGGAAACTTCTAAAACAACACAAACAAGTTCTCTTTACCGTGGACATACACAACCAACATACTTTTTTTTTTTTTTTTGTAAACAGGTAACAGAGTAAAACCTTATAATTGTTTACTCAAGCGAAAAAACAACCTCAAGAACAATTTCAAGTATAAAGGCGACGAGGAAAAGGAGGGCGGGAGAGAGCAGGATGGGACACAGAGACTGAGAGTGACTATGAGGGAAAGAGAAACTAAGAGAAACCTGGAGAGAAAAGCCAAAGCAAAATAGTACTTACTGATGAATAGCTTGCAAGAATTTGCGTTGATGTTTCCTTACTTTTGCATGGTCTATCTTTTTAACCAGCTTTGTGTTTTTATAAATTAACCATGTTTCCCTGAGTACATTGGCTGCTGCATTTTTCACCTGTTTGATAAAAGAAAAACACCAGGCTGTCAAAAGTAGCACTGTGTCATGTTTTCTCTTTTCTGGAATAAACTCCTTCTAAAGCACTTAAGACCCTGCCTAACTGTGGGAAGTGGATACACAGGAAGTGCAACACTACGGGCAGAAAGCATAATTGGACCAAGGGGACTGCTGAGCAATTTCCATGTCACTTATAAATTTGGGACCAGCTCTCTTTGCATTAAGGAATAATCTGTCCCTCTTTAAAGAGGGAGCACTATTTGGTGGTTCTGGCAATATAAATTACAGTAAGGATATACTAATGCTTTATCTATATGGTAAATAAATAAAAATGTGCTTAATAGCGTAATAAAATCTCTCACTTTCTCATTTATGGTTAGTACCTCTTCAATCTCTTAGCAATTTAACAGTCTTTTAAAATATCCAGAGTGGTTTGAACGCACTTTTTTCCTTTTTTTTCCTTATATTTTTATTCTTGTTTCTTTTTTACTATTTTCCCAGGAGATTTAAAAGATCTTGTGAATTAATATGGCCAGTGTTCTGTTTCATAAGTCCTTTGATTTTTTTTTTTTTTAATGAAGCTTTCCATAGAATGTTAAACGTAAAAGAGTACCTGCAGTTCTTCAGGCCCTCCAAAATTTTCAAGAATGCTTAAGAACATCACAGAACTTCAATGCAATGTTGATTAAAGACAGAATAGCTAGTTACTTGCAAAGGAAAACTGTCATTATTATTCATCTGTATTTTCTCTCCATTCAACTTTGTATCATGCCAGTCACTGCAGCATCAGAACTAAGTCAATGTTGAATGAAAGCCATCACAAGAATGCCATGCAGAAGCTCTCCTGAGCAAGAGATTCCCAGCTTGTCCCTGGAGAAATGTTGGAGAACTTTGTCCTGCCTTTGGTCAAAGCTCAATCAGTTTGTGACCTGATGTGCATCTCAGATTTGTTCCCTAGGTTTGTTATTCACATTCTCTGAGTTTCAGGAGTTTGAAGCTACCCAAGTAGCACTTGGATACAGTATTAGACCGATATTTAGATTCATGACAAATAGCCGAATAAAATAAACCTTAAAACGCACAAATGAACACCAGACTCAAAATCTGGTCGATCTTTACAAAACCCTTTTCTTCCCTGAAAGACAGTTTGAACTCAGCTGTCAGATCACCCTAGAAAAGTGCCCATGTTGGGAATGAACAAGTTGTTTGTGGTTTAGTATCAACAAGGCCTTAACTAACTGTAACAGGAGGGCAAACCAACACACTCAGAGAACTAAAGTCAAACACCTTTGCACCTATATAAGAACTGTCATCCCACTCATCCTTAGACTTTCCCTGACATAACTGCTTAGGGGAGATGTCAGTGCTGGTGGGCACAGAAATGAGGGAACCAGCACAACCAGAACAGCCTGCCAGCATAACCTGGAAACAGCACGTGGAGACATGACACAGCTTTCTGCAGCAGAGGACCTGCAGCAACACACCGCTGCACTGATGCACGGCGCTGTGCTAGGCAGCCAACCTGCTTCCTGCCTGGACCAGAGACAGTTTCCTGCTCCGGCATCGACATCCCTCTCCACCCATCAGCAGGGATAATTTCTGCTGAGTTCTGTTGTAAGGACCTTCCTTTCCATATTGCCTCTTCTCAACAATGAAGATCAAATAAATTGAGAGGACTGTGTAGATCCCACTAATTTTTCTGTATCCTCAACAGTGACCTGTTTTATTTCAATAAAGGACTTCTATTGCCTGTTTGCCATATTCTTTCATTTTCCCAAATGTTACTGTATTTCAAATTAATTTATATTCAAGTACTTGAAGTTACATTTCAAAAGAAAAAAATTACAATATTTTTAATGAATTTAATGATTTCTAGAGGATTTTTAAAAATATTCCTTTCTAATAATATTATCCACAAATGTTGTTCAAGGTACTTCAATAATTATGTGCTGCTAAGTGAACCCCATGTTAAGAGCAAAAGGCAATTGGAAAGACTGTCTCAATCACAATCTATGAACATGTTTTTTTCTTAAGAACACCCTTCATAGCTTGTAATTCCTGTATCAGTCATTTCACCTATTTTAGCTAGAAAAAAAGGCATATTCTTCTCATATGTGGCGTGAAGTTTTTTTAGCTTAACGTAAGTCTTTAATTTTACAGCATTTAGCTGTTGGTTATACCAATTATACTGCAGTTGCAAGAGAATATATTCTATAGAGCATATTCAAATTTTCAATATTTCACAGTTTCCCTCAATATAGCAAAAATCTTCAAGCATTCAATTCCTTCTCCTTGCAAAATCACACCCTTGAAAAATTTCAGTATAATGGAGCAGGAGACTATTTAAAACAAACACAGAAATAAATTAACACACATTTCCTTTTCAGTTGTGAACAGAGATTGTGACTTACTCTTTTAGTTAGCTGGGTGTCCATCATGAAATTATGCACATGTTTTTCTGCTTTGGTAAGCTCTAACTTCCTTGCCACCACAGCTACTACCAGTGCAGTACACCCAGCACCCTGAAAATAATAAAACAAACCCCCAAGATGTTACTATTTCATTTTGCACAGTTTTTAGTTTCAGTTTCTTCTTTGCTGTAGAACTATGGCAGGCACCAGGTGGTTCATCCCTGGTAAATACAGTGAACATGCTCAAGCTATTTCAGTTCAGAGTAATAGGAAAAGTCTGTCATTACCGGTTGGTCTGTCAAGGCATCGAAATATTCATGAGCAGCATCATTTAAAAGTTCAGTTTTAATTCCTGCAGGGGTTGAAAATCTGAACACATCCCATTTGTAGTCCATAAACAAAGCAGGTGATGAAAACACTTTTAAACCCCAGAACAGTTAGTAAATAAACGCCCTGTTTTTAACAATTGTCTAAAGGTTACAGCAATTGCGAAAGAAGAAATAATACTAGATTAGTACTGAGCATACAAAAAAAGCTCTTTAGGATTTTCTCAGGGTGTAAAAATAATCATAAATTTAGTATTTACTCAGTTAGTATATTTCCTTGTTGTCCTCTGAGTCGTTCAAGGATCTTTTCTTACAGTATTGCTGCTTATCTTACTACAATTTAAAATAGCACACATACACAAGACCATTTCTTCGAAACTTGTATGGGGGAAGTGTCAATTTTCTCATTTGTGTTGTGTATATGTATGCAAGAACAGCCAAAGCCAGTACGTACCTGTCCCTTCGAAATGACAACACCTTTATCACCATCACAAATTTAAATGTGGGTTGTTTTTTTCAGGAAGGAAAGCAAAGGATGCCAAAATGAGGTAGGTAATGAGAAGCAACATTACAGACATCTGAAGTTGTCATTTACTTTACACCATGAATAAATTCTGCTGCCTTAGTTTTATTTTTTATTTTGTTTTGTTTCTAATGACTCTTTACAAGTTCTTTTTTAAAAATTACAAAAAGAAGATGAAATATATCAGGCTGTGTTTAACTTGCAGTTTCACCCCAATCTAGTTATTATTGCACCTGTGTCCAGTATAAAGCAATCTCTTGTTGTACACTGAAGCTTACCACATTTTCATTCACCGAGCTTTCTTCCATTCTGTCTCTATTTCTCCATTCTCCACCTCTATGAGTGCCTTACTCTCTCCAGAAAATACACAAGAAATATCTGAATCCAGCTTTCACAATAAAATTCCAGTAATAAACACATAGTGACTGCAAAATAAATTAACTCATTGGAAGCCCTTATTCACACAGTGTCCTCAAGAGAAAAAAAAATAAAAATATATAAATCTTTCTTTGCTCACTTACTGAGGCACACAATGAATTTTGTAAAAGACTGCAAGCAATTAATTCCTCATTCCCTGGTATATTGTTCCAATAAATCCATCTGCTCCCTCACAAACACCTAGTTCTCTGCAATTAATTCTCACCTAGCAAAGCTTCTATCCCCAAGGAGCTCTCAACATTCCTTTGAATGAGTCCTTTGTAATTTTGCTGCATTTCCTTCTTCCCTTCAGTCCTCAGTACCAAGCTTTCTAGTTTCTCTTCTTCCTCTTCGTGGACATTTACTTGAAGTTTTGCTCTCCCCATGAGGTGAGTCAAAACAGGTCTGTAAGTTCCTTGCCTTCTCCAGATCATTAAGAGTTAAAAAGGTAGAAGATGGACAATGCAATTTAAGGCTGAGCACTTCAGAAATCCACCAACCCCTCTGAAAAGTCAGGAGATGCTCTACCATATGCCCTGCCTCCCCAGAAAATACACAGCTCTCCTCTAGACTCCTTTCTGTGAAAAACAGCAGAAGGGAAGTGCTGAAGACCTCTGTGGGCAAATAAACAAATGAGTTACCCCATACATGAAGAGAAAACCGGACATCTTTTGGTCCAGTATGTCAGGATAACCAGGATCAAATTAATGATGTAACTTGAGTTCTACCTGCTTACAGAATGAATGCTAAACCAGAATGAGATTATTCATAGCAACACCCCTGGCAAAGTGGCACAATACAGCTGTTTATGCCAAGTTAGCAGGGCAGAGAAATATTAGATGCCACTTCCCACAGCCCCCGAAAAAGCCAGAGGAATGGTGATAGACCAAAGGAATTTGGTCTGAATTGAAATTATCCCAGCCTTTGCGATGAATGCTTTTCAGAGTGACTCAGCTGTTACAAAGGCCAAACGCTGTTAAAACCAGTAGCTTTTTATTTCATATTAACGACTCTGCCTGCAGCAACAGAATTCTGTCACCAGCAAGCTATGACAACCACATCTGTGGTGTATATGCACAGCAGTGCATATATGTATTCCTTAGCTCCAGAACAGCTTACTGCACTGGCAAGGTATTCCAACATTCAGGTTACCCCTCTTGGCTTTGTGGGATATGAAGGATCTCAATACATGAAAATGAGCTCTTTTTAGCATTTCTGCAAAAGAATGAAGTGTTACACTGTTTGCATGTTTATGTTTCACAGTACCTTGAAGGAAAACAATCTACACCTGCTATTTAAACAACTAAGAGCTTACAGAAATAAGACTGAATTCCGCTGAAAGTACATAATGCTATTTAATATTTTATACTACAAAGGTCTGTGCTATTTTATGGCTCCGTAAAGATCTCAGCATCCTTAAAGATACTAACAAAGTGAGAATTATTCCAAACTGCAGAAATGAAGTAGAGGCAACACAGTTACTTTAAAATGGTAGAACCACAAGCATCAAACTTTCCATGTTTTAGAATATCCTGATTTAGATGAAAATCAGTAGCACAAATTAAATTAATTCATGCTCATGTGCTCAGGCTTTTTTCTTATATCAATAGTATAATGCAGCATCTACTTTTTTATTAAAATTACTTAGGCTAAGCAAAAGTACTATGGCATTAATTTCAACTGCAAGGAGGGCTATTTTGAGAATAAAATTCAAAACAGTCTTATATTTGATTACTGTATTTTATAATTTCCAACACAATTCTATTTTTTCTGTTTTGAGTATACTAACCCACTGCTTCAAGCTCCTGCTTAACTTTCAGGGGAATTACACATAACAAAAAAAAAAAAAAAAAAGGCAGGTATATATTTTCAAGTAACAAGGCAGTCATTATTTCTAGTTGGAATTTGCTCTCTTCAGTCAGCCTTCTGTCCACCTCTTGCATTTAAGAGATTGTAGTGTATTTTGGCTTGGTAAGAACACTGATTTTAAGGGGACTTAGGACTTTCAGTGTCTAAAAATTTGAGGGAAAAGAGAATGAAAGAATACTCATAACATTCCCTCATCAGTCCATCACAATTTCAGCTAGATATATATATCTGAAAGCCACCAACTTCCACCTCACTGAACAGTCCATTTAAGAATGAGTACTAGGACAACTACTATGCCATCTCTGCCAAAAAGGTGACCCAAAATAGTTTTGCATTATTTGTACTTTGATATATTCGTAATGCCTCCCTGGCTACTATTGTCTCCAGTGGAGTTTGCACCACAGCTAGAATTTTATTGCAACATTTAAACTTCTAATCTATAATACATCTGCTACAACCATAGTTGATTCTATTATTCCTTTCTCTATGGCATCACATATAGAACATTTGCCCTCAGCTGCAGTATTCTGTAACCCCTGGCTCTTCCTTCTCATGACTTCAATAAGGCCCTTGAGACAAAATCTTTTGCATTGACTCTTGACTTAGGAAAAGCTTCCTGGAAACATGTGCAAAGCTAATGCATAGTTTTCTTTCCAATTCCTCCCCTTCTTTTCAGGATAGCAAAGCCTAGCAAAACCACTGAAGGTACTTAAAAGTCTGGTATGCCAAGATCACTTGTTTTGATCCTGCATAATACCTCCTTGTTCCCCACTCTCTTTGCTATATGGGGATGGTAAACTGTTCAGGAACTTGGACTACATGTTGGTACTATCTTTATACAGTACTGGTATCAAAAGAATCAGGTGTTAAGAGTCTGAAGCACTATATGAACATAAATAACAATAAATAATGAAAGTAAGTCTGTATTAACCAATTACGCAGCACACATCATAACAGGAGACTTGACTTTGCCTTTTTTTTTTTCTCCTTCAGATCCTGATGCAGATTGCTGACATAATGTATCAATGTACTTACTGCATACTATACCATCTGAGATGCCTTCGGCAGTCTAATCACAGTCCCTTGTCCTCTTTGCTGATGCAGCCCTGCCTGAGCTTTCTGCTGTTATCATCAGAACCACCAGACCAAAGTTGACTAACTTAAAAACTATCACATAGAATTTTACATTATGGTAAACCCAAACAGATAAAGCCATGACAGCTAGAGGGAAAAAGCAGGTGTTGCCCAAAGCATGCAATGAGGGTGAGTCTATGGAGTTTAAATCAAGACTATGGCTTTTGTACTCTTCACAAGTGCCAGGACTGAGGGTTCACACTGGTGCAATACACAGTGATTGCAAAACTGCAGCTTCAGGCTCCTATAAAATCTAGTATTTACATCTAACTTTCTGGTAAAAGCCAAGTTTTAGTGATAACCAAAAAAGAGGTGCTTGCAACTTTTCAACTGAAGGGTTATCTCAGGTAAAGAATAGTTAGCACTGGCTGATTAGCTGCAGTGAAAACAGCATTTGGTCAGCAGAGAAACCTAGTACTCTACGTAAATGCCTCTGGCATTTCCACTTGGTTCCTTCTTTGCTAAGGTTCAAAAATAACTTTACAAGGCAGAGATGAATTTCTGCAGCTGCCTGGAGGTCATATATATGCCTGGAGGGTGCTATTGGTGTGAAAGAAAACAACACTCCATGTCAGTGTCTCAGCTGAAAATCCCCTGGCAGTTTTGGTTTACTGGACTGGAAATGAAGTGTGGTCTTTAGTGCTGCAACTGCCACAAAAATGTGGCTATACTTGCCTGTAACTGGAAGAAGGGATTTCCCGTATTTCTTGCTCACTTCCCTTGGGAGCCACTGAGGGAGTGAAAAGGTCCACTTTCCATACATACTTTACCTAAAGAAAACTCTCCATTCCATTACCAGGAATGAAAGACCATTGCAATGGTGCAAGTATATATATAGCCTACAAGCCAGCAAACAAGTATTTCTTTATGACTACCATAAATTTTGCAATTGATTGCAGCAAACTTAATCTCATATCTAGTGAATAAATTCAGAAACACTCACCATTATTCCAGTGAGTAAACAGACTCCTTTCCCACAGTACGTATTAGGTACCATGTCACCATATCCAATGGATAAAAAAGTTATTGAAATCAACCACATTGCTCCAAGAAAGTTGCTAGTAACATCCTGTTGATCATGGTACCTGAAAAGCAAATGAAAATGGTTTTGTTATTGTGAAAACTTTAATTAAACTTTAGTGCTGTCAGAAAGAAATCATATTAACTGGTCATATAACCGTTCTTGTTACTACGTTTTTGAGAGCAGCTATAAGGAAATAAATAAAAATCAAATACATCAGCAATAAAGAAACAGATGGCACCACAGCACCAGTAGCAGAGCTACTCAGATGGTTTACAATTCAGTATATTTATTATTATTAAAATGTTGCTGTTATTAAAATAGCAGAAACCTCATAATTTAATAAAATCTCTTCATCAGGGGTACAAGTTCTGCTAATCCTCTGCAGCAGTGTAAGACACCAGTCTACTATAGTTGCTGCAGTCCGAGGCAAATATGAAAATCAAAAACGGATATGTGAGCAAGCAGACAGCAGAGCATATCTCCATCTCCTTGGCTCAAACACAAGTCTATAACCCAAAATCTGATCAGGAACTACCCTGTAAATGATTACTTAGACAACCTAAGATCTTCCCTCTCCTTCTACATGTCCAAGATAAACAGAAAAGTATGGCATTGTATTTTTCATCATCAAAAGATCTTTACCAGCAAAATCTTCATACAGATCTTTGTACAGCAAAACCTTCTTTTTGTATTGACAGCTATTACATCTAATTTCCTGATGTGCCATTTGTTGTCTTAGTTTTAATATTCTAGTGGAATATATCCATTTTCCCCTTCAAAGAAAAGAACTTCAGATAAATAATCTAGTCTTCACATAATTTATATACTTTATCAACAGGGAAGCCATAAGGACACATTTTAGGCTTAAACCTGTTATCAAGACTCATTCTGTGGGGGGAAGAATGTCTTATTAAGTATTAGACCTTATTAGGCCTTATTATTATGCCTAAAGTAGGTGGAATTTTGCTCCCCAGACAGAGTAGCTCTCCAACGGAGACTGTTGTAGCCACTGCAGCCTAAAGGTGGCAATACCTGCAGCTGCTGTGACGCTTTCGATCAGCTGTCTATGCTGTTAGATCCCTAATGATATTATCTTAGCCAGTCCCTAAATCCGTGTTGAAGGAGTGATTTCTTAAGTTAAAAATCTGTAAGTAAAATAGAGACAATCTAAAAGAGGGATGGGGAGGAGGGGTGTCACTGTCTTGATAATCCTATCATTTCTATGCCAGATTTATAGGGAGGTGGATTGGTTTTGCCTTGGTTTTTTTTGCAACCTCATTCATGATTTTTGAATCTCTGTTATTGGTAATTCTGGTGCATGCCTACACCCTTCTGATTTTTGTAAGATTACAGTTGTGCCAGCACACACTTTCAAGCACTCTACTATGTCATTAGGCACCACGATCACTTGGGATTCAAGCCTGAATGAGGCTACCCTGCATCCACATGTCACTCAGCCAGACAGTGAAAGAAAGCTGGAATGTGACACACTTCAGAATTCAACTGCAGTTCTAAACTATCCATTCACTCTGTAACTGAGAGCACTGAACTCTGACTGGAAAATAACATACTATGAACAGCTCAGAAACACAAAAGCTCAGTAAGTAAAGAAAAAGAAACAATTTCTGCAGCAAGTTCCACACAAAACAAAATGCAGCCGCTACAAACCAGATTCCAAAATACAAGCATTTTGTTATTAAACTTCAGCTTGAGAGAGGTTTTTATTTTTTATAGCTATTTGGGTTTTTTTATTTCAAATCACTACAAAAACATTTATTTAAATATTTAAAGCCACTACTCTTAGTCACTTAAAACATGCACTAGAAACACTACAAAACAAACACTAGAAACAGCCATCTGTAGATAAAAGCCAGTATTTCACTGCATTAAAATGGCAGCTATAAACAGGCTGAATTTCTGGATTACATCCAGCTTCACACAGCAGCAGAATGTAGGATTATTTAGAAAAGCTGTTTATTCCCCCAAGGTAGAAATCTCCTTGTCTGAAGTCACGCAAGCATAAGTATGATCTATGACTTCTTCTCTCCTTCTAAGAAATGTGCTAGCAAGCAGGGAGTGTTACAGCTGGAACTTCCTACTCACTGGGCAACACTCATCATGTGAAACACCATCATCCACTGCTCTCTAACCAGCATATGTAAGTCCTGCAACTACTCCAATTAAAACCAAAAATAGCTGAACTATTACATTTGTGCAAAAATAGCATGGCTTGATTCCTTCCCAAGCCAAACTGAGTGGGAGTTTTACCATTCATCTCAGGAAGACATAAATATATTCCTCAGCTGACAATACTGCTGTGGCTTGGGTTGTCAAAGCAGTATTCCAGATTCTTTATCAAACAGCAGTCCTTTTCTATCAGTATCATGATTTTCACTACTACTTTGCTTCAGAAATATGTTCCTATTTGATGACATTTTATTTACTTGGTAAATCATCTTTTTAGCTGCACACAGTTATCACACATCTTGACACGTAAAACACATTCATCTTAAAAAGAGATGACTAAGACAAAATCCAGTGTAACATGAAACTTGATCATATTCACATTAATTCACACTAAGTAGTTTGATTTCAGTTTATCTTACTCCATGGACAGCCTCTGGTAATTGCCATCTTTGTTTTGGCTTGCTTGAACAATTCAAGGAACGAACTAAAAAACCTCTTTTTGTAGGGAACAAAATGCTTTTACCGTAATCATCAAGAAATTCCTAGTCTGCACTTCAGTGGCAATCCAGGCTGATTTTAGTTTTGTCAAACGTTGAAACTTTTAGACTAATAACAGCTGGAAACAGGCTCAGCCCATTAAATCAGAAACTTGCCAAGACTGTTGAGACACTGATAGATCTAACTAGCTATTAGAGCTCTCCCAGACTATCAGGCCATTCTGCTACTATGTGCCTTTTTAGTCTTAGTTAGATGATAGGTACTGGCAGCTTTTCATCTGTTAACACAGATAAAAATAATAGACAGGTGATGATAATAGCCAGGTCTTTTTATTCCTTCTCACTTCCTCCTGTTCAAAAGAAGGAATATGGAAGGAATGGCGGGGCTGACTCCTAATAAAGACAAGAGAAGAAATTTTGGCTGCCTTGACGAGTTAAGGATCAGAAAGGAAGCTTGAAAAGTGTATGCCACTCCTTGTCTTTTTTTTTTTTTTTTTTGACATGCCTGTTGACATCACCCAAATATTTATGAACAGCAGCACAAATGTTTTTGCCACAAAAAAGCACTAGGAAAATGGAACACACTATGGCCAGTGTTTGGATTTCATACACATTCACATCAGCAGCAGTTCAGAACCCAACCAAAAGTAATGGATGCAAGTAATCTGTCTGAACTGCTTCTTCAGGGGTCAAAATATTCATGATTTTTCTATTAAGTATGTTTGTGGACCATTTATGGAAAACTAATAAATCCAACGGAGAAATATACAGTATCTTTACATAAGCAGCTTGTGTTATTCTGTTAGCTAAGATGGATGGAAAAATAATCTAAAAGAAAACAAAAGGACAGAGGAAAGAGAAATCAACACACACACATAAACAGGTGAGATGGCATGTTTTAAGAAATTTTATACTTATATTCTTTAATACAAACTGCAGCTAAATGTAAGTTTGTAGGCATAAAATTATTTAGACTCCTAGCTCCTGTCAGGCATCTCCTTCTCAATGCCTGGGCAATGACTAACCTGCTAACAGAGAAGACTTAAGGATGAACTGCCATTTTTTCAAAGGATACCAAACTTTCATTTGACCTCCACTGGTAAAGGTCTTGTCTTGTTTTCCTGGTGCTGTGAAGAGCTGATGCTCTGCTAAATCAGTACACTTGTCTGCAGTCATGGTAGATGGAAAGATTTTCCATCTTTCCAAGAGAAGCCATTAATCTATGAACATAATCTGAAGATATCCAAGTTGCTGAAACTCCTCGAAAGAGTTATCTGACTTTTTTTTTTTTAACCTGCATTCAAGAATTGTGTAAGAAACTTAAAGAGAATCTGTTGAATCAATCCTGCAAGTATTAGGAAACTGGGAATTGGGAAACCTTTAAATTTGTGATACAGCACTCTACTAAGAGGAACAGCAGCAAAGATAAGAGTTCTTAGTATCGGTTTCAAGCTACATGTAGTCCCCTGAAAAATAGTCTTCAGAAATAGAAGTTTTAGAAATTAGAATTACTCAGAAAAAAGATGGGCTTAATTTTAAGTTCATTATGACATAAATGGCAGAACTAGGTAAATGTTAGCCTTTCTTTTCTCTTGTATGTTGAAAAAGCAGGGATGAAAAAGGAGGGGAAATTATACAGCAAAGATGATGCTG
The DNA here is from genome assembly GCF_037157495.1 of Lathamus discolor. NCBI lineage: Eukaryota > Metazoa > Chordata > Aves > Psittaciformes > Psittacidae > Lathamus > Lathamus discolor. The sequence continues at coordinate 44,724,442 of NC_088909.1, read as the reverse complement.
AATCTCAGAGACTACTTTCTGACAAATTGAGTACTCTGAAGGTATTCTTCTTTCATGGAACTAATTTCATTTATCAAATGCAAATTACTATTTAATATCTTGGTTTTCTACAGCAGAAGCTGATGTACTGCCTTCTATAAAAATTAATGAAGTAAAAGCGCATGGCCATAAAACCTGATTTTTTTTTCTAAAGAAACTCTGGATCAGAGCAGAAGCATGTGGTCAGTGCAAAAAAATTCTATTGACTGCTTCAGATTTTGGACTAGGCTCACACTGTCTATCATGAACACTGCTGGAGCCATATGCTTAACTTCAATCAAGCTAAAGTATACTAATTCCTTTAATATATTTTAGTTTCCTTTATGAAAAGGAGAAGCCACATTGAGTTTAGTTTCTATTAAGTCGCAGTACTTGAAACTGGACATACTTCATTGAATATTTATAAAGATAATTTCAAAACCAAACTTTGCATCCTTCTGAGAGTCATCTGAAAGTTGTGCCAGATTTCACTATCAGTTTATCTGTAATGTACTGGGGCCAGTCAGTACATTTAATATTATGAAACATGAAGTACAAAAACATAACTACATATTGCTGTATAGCAAATGAAACAAGGAAAGCACTTGTAACCTAAATATTTTCCACTTCTATATTTATGTATGAAAGTTCAGCATGAGGCTGTCAATACTTAAAAAAGAAAGTGTTCTCGTTTTTAAATTTTTTTCTTTTCATCAACCCAGTCAGAAGGCTAGGAAAATCCTTCAGGACAAATTTTTGTGGTTAATCTAGAAATGTTCATTTACACCATAAATTGCTTGAGAAAGGTTATAAACACAGAGGACAAATTTCTGTGTCTGTGGTGCTGTATGCCTTACTCTGGAGTGAGTACGTACATGATCAACTAAGGGATGAACTTCTGCCACAAGTCTCTCCAAGGTAAACTCAACAGAATACCATAGTTCCATCAGAAATGTAATACAGCTGTACATAGTACTTAACGCCAGTAATAATGGTACAGGCATTATCATCCTCATTTGCACACATCGATCTTTGCAGTGCCAGATTAGAAGACAGAAGTATTGCCCAGCTAAATGCTCCCAAAAAGAAAATGCTTAAGAGACGTTCACCATAGTATGTTAAAAATAACAGATGCAGTTAATGTTTTTCTTTCCTCTGTTTTAGGCATAACTATTGAACATGTTGGAAAATCCTTCAAAGAAACAGAAATTATCTAATGCCTATTGATTGTCCTATTGGTAACTTCTATGCAAATCATACCATAGATGTGTGACACATCTATTTGACTTTCATACTTAACTCTTTGGTCATGATTGAGGCAGGCAAGCACATAATCATGTTTAACTGAGGATGCGCAAGACCGGACCATGTGAATTTGGGACTGCTGGCCTGATACGAAAACTAGATTTAATTCCAACTCTTACTAATTATTCTTTTCTCAGACTGCGAAATGGTTTGTAAAGGCTATCAACATAATTAGTATTAATTTGCAACAAAGAGTATGAGGTGGAAGATGAAATGTTAAATAAACTTGAAATTTAATTTGTAGTGCTCTATTGGCCCTAGAAATGAGCTAACTAATGGGAGAAACATGGGGAAGTGTACAGAAGCAGGTCTAGCTCTAGTGAGAAGAATGCTACCCTTAGGGAGCTATTAATCGTCCTCCTTTCACTTGTTCAGCAGAACTGGCCTTCTGCAAGACTATACATATACAATAGAAACCGAATGCAAATGAACAAACAATAAAAATCACAGGCATTTGTAGGATTTCAAATGTGACTGCAGAGATACAACTTTTCTGGTTATCTTAACTGTTTCAGCTGCCATGCTTCATAAAAAGTAACTGAGATTATAATTTGAAAGCATCAAAAAAGGTAACAAAAAGAGACCTCCCCCCCAACCCTAACCTCTAACCCTAAACCCTAACACTAACCTTAACTCCTAACCCTAACCCTAAACCTAATGCTAATCCTGTGAGTAATGACTACCAGGTTAGAGGTCAAAGACATTGTATCCTGTCAGCAAAAGCCCATGACATTAAAGAATAAACAAGTCCAAGATACTCAGCAGAAGATGTTCAGTTTGGGAGAGGAAAAACAGGAGTAGACAGTGAACTGCAGATGTGTGTTATTCTTGTAGGGTTCAGACTACTTTATTCCTAAGTATTATTTCTGCAGCTACAAAACATTCATTATAAAAACTTATAAACAAGGCATATTTGACACAGACTGAATTATAAGAGTTCAACTACACCTGAGTGCTACCTTTCATAGAACTCAAGAAAAGATGTGACTAAAAGTAAAATTATCTTCCATCTTTAAAAGAAAAAAATCAGGTTTCTCTAGATTGCAACTTTTGAGTTCAAGAAATTTAGTTATGAGACCCCAAAGGCAAAGAGGACAGAGACTTTCATTTATATGGATTAAAAATCCCTTGAAAATACATGAGATCTACAGTCTTGCTTTCCCATGCCACCCAGCTTCAGTCAATTTCTCCTTTAGGTTCAGGAGTTGTGACTGAAGAGGTGTAGAGCTGCAGTAGAGCCACACAGCCTTCTGCAGGAGGTAGTCTGTTTTCTGACTATCTTCCCCCAAAGCATGAGAAAGCAAAATGCAAGCATACAGAATTAACAGCATTTCCTGTATTTTCACATCCCTCCGTTTGCTCCTCAGAATGGGTATAGTGAGGTATCTCTATTGGTACAATAATTTTAAACAACATAAAAGCAGTATAATTTCATAGGAATTATTATAATTTGATAGGAATTAATTATAATTTAATAGGAAAATCCAAAATATTTTGTTTTTCAGTATAAGGACACCACAGCAAACAATAATAGTAAACACAATTCCCTTCATGGAATAGACGCTGAATTTAAGTGACTTTGTTCAAGGTCACAACAGAACTGTAGGATAGATTCTCTATGTCATGCTTTAATAAACGAACATCCTCTATATCATTAAATAATGCTTTTTTTCCCCACTAAAAATTTCCATTTTTTAATACTTTTGTAAATGTATAAATTGTTTGTATACATTTCCCATACTTTTGTTGGTATACTAAAACCTTCACTTCAATGTTCTATACAAGCAAAACTACTGTGGTTACCTGAATAACAGCAAAGCATTAGGGTTGATTATTAACACCATGCTAACATTATTTTAGTCTGATTTTTTATTTCCCTTTGAAGGAAAGTAAAAATGAACTGATCAAATGTGTACTCCCTAGTGCAGATTGCTGCATCTCCAGCAGACACCAGAGGTAATGGCATCTGCTTCTTGGCCAACTATTTGTGCTAGATCTCATTTTCAAAAAAATATTCAAGAGAAATCATAATCCTTGATATCAGAAATACAATCACTGAAGGACAACAGTGTCCTGCTGTGGCATACTGATTGTGTCAGCAGGTCTTCTGCCTCCCAGCACACAGAGAACGAGGAAGGCAACCAATGTGATTTGCTAACAAGAATATTCAACTGTTGGTGCAAATACCGCTCTAAAAGCAGTATTATCAAGAATTATCAAGCACAACTTCTGTTAAATGCTGGTATGCTTGGAAAAGGAAGAAAATGAATGCTGCAGGTATGACAGAAAGCTGACAAACATCTTTGGTATATTAACTAAATGTAACATAAAATTTGCTTTTGAATACCTTGGAAAGAATCTACTGTGAAAGGCTGCAATTTAACACCAAAGTTTAAACAGTCACGACTACAATTTTAGAAACGCATTAGTCAGAAGGTATATGATGATTTTCTGAAAATAGAATGATTAAAAACAAAGTCAAAAGGAAAAGACATTTGAGCATGAATACGTGGTCTGAAACCTCACTGCTTAATTTCAGGCAGTGTTGTACCTCTGTGATTTCAGGTTGTGGGAAGCTTTGCAGGTCACATCTGCTGAATTCTTTAAAGTGTAGAGTAACATAAGAGATCACCTTTAATGCAAGGAATTAGAACACAAAGTATCTTCTTTCTGAAACTCAGTGAAGTGATAAATCATTTTTATTAGAAGACTATTACTTAATGCAAATCATTTTTGCAAGGTCATTTCCCACATATGCTGTTGTTGCCTGCCCAGAAATAATGCAGTTCAGACCCTGGACTGCCACTAATGTCAGAAAGGAAAACATTCTGGATAACTCTCAGGTGAAGCCAATTACACTAAGTGTCTACACAACTGATGAATTTAGTTTAGTCAGGAAAAACTATGCAGTGGATGAAAGAGGCGGGACAAAGATTAACATCATTCCTCTGTAACTACCAAAAGCAAGCTTGAAACAGAACCCACATCAGAGTAAACTCCACATTCTCCTACCACTACCCCACTGCAAACCCAGCAGTTGGTGTACAATGTTTTATAAACCCATGTTTAAGTTTCCCCCTCAGATGTACAACAGAATCAGAGAATCAGAGAATGATTTGACCTCAAAGATCATCTAGTTCCAGCCCCCTCCCATGGTAAGGGATGCCTCACACCAGACCATGTCACCCAAGGCTCTGTCCAACCTGGCCTTGAACACCGACAGGGACGGAGTATTTACCGCTGCTACTCTGAGCAACCTGATCCAGTGCCTGATCACCCTCACAGTAAAGAACTTCTTCCTTATATCCAATCTAAACTTCCCCTGTTTAAGTCTGAACCCCGCTCCCCCTTGTCCTCTTGCTACAGTCCCTGATAAAAACTCCCTCTACAGCATCCTTGTAGGCCCCCTTCAGATACTGGAAGGCTGCTATAGGGCCTCCAGCTTGCAGGGCCTTCTCTTCTCCAGGCTGAACAGCCCCAACTTCCTCAGCCTGTCTTCATACGGGAGGTGCTCCAGTCCCCTGATCATCCTCGTGGCCCTCCTCTGGACTTGCTCCAACAGCTCCATGTCCCTGTTATGTTGAGGACAACAGAACTCCATACAGTATTCCAGTGGGGTCTCACGAGAGCAGAGTAGAGGTGCAGGACCATCTCCTTCGACCTGCTGGTCACACTCTTTTTGATTACAACCAAGGATACAGTTGGTTTCTGGGCCGCGAGCACACACTGCAGCTGGCTCATGTTCATTTTCTCATCAACCATCATCCCCAAGTCCTTCTCTGCAGGGCTGCTCTGAATCCCTTCTCTGTCCAACCTGTAGCTGTGCCTGGGATTGCCCCAACTCAGGTGTAGGACCTTGCCTTCGCTTTGGTGAACTTTATGAGGCTGGCATTGGACACCTCTCAAATATGTCAAGGTCCCTCTGGATGGCATCACTTTCCTCCAGCATTATCAACTGAACCGCACAGCTTGGTGTCATCGGTAAACTTGCTGAAGGTGGAAAAATTTCACTGTCCATGTCACAGAATCACAGAATCACAGAATCCCAAGGGTTGGAAGGGACCTCAAAAGATCATCTAGTCCAACCCCCCTGCAAGAGCAGGGTAACCTACAGTACATCACACAGGAACTTGTCCAGGCGGGCCTTGAATATCTCCAGTGTAGGAGACTCCACAACCCCCCTGGGCAACCTGTTCCAGTGCTCTGTCACTCTTACAGTAAAGAAGTTCTTCCTGATGTTAACGTGGAACTTCCTATGCTCCAGTTTACACCCATTGCCCCTTGTCCTATCACTGGATATCACTGAAAAAAGCCTAGCTCCATCATCCTGACACCTACCCTTTACATATTTGTAAACATTGATGAGGTCACCCCTCAGTCTCCTCTTCTCCAAGCTAAAGAGACCCAGCTCCCTCAGCCTCTCCTCATAAGGGAGATGTTCCACTCCCTTAATCATCTTTGTGGCTCTGCGCTGGACTCCTTCAAGCAATTCCCTGTCCTTCTTGAATTGAGGGGCCCAGAACTGGACACAATATTCCAGATGCGGCCTCACCAAGGCTGAGTACAAAGATGTTGAATAGGATCGGATCTAGCACTGACGAGAGGGACACCACTCGTCACCCATCTCCAGTTGGACACTGAGCCATTGACCATAACTCTCTGAGTGCAGCCGGCCATCCAGCCAGTTCCTTATTCCATTCTTTTGATGGATGTGTGGTCTATCCATCAAATTTATGTCTCCAGTTTAGCAACAAGGATTGCATGCCGGAGCACAACAAACTGCCAAACACAGCCAAATGTTGAATTCAAAATAAAGCCACTGACTTGTCTGACATGACTGATTATTAACCAAAATGCCTTCCATGCCTTCTCATACCATCCTTCCATACCATCCCTCTCAGTCCAGAGCTGGACTGAGGGAAAAGCTCCTCCCCTTTAGATTTCATTTCCTATATCCATACTATACTATGGATAGAGAAATGGCACCAGTAGAAAACAAGGCAAAACAGATTCAACCAATATCCTCCTGTCCCTTCAATCAGCATCAAGCTGTAATGGAACTAAAATATTTTTTTCTTCCTTTTACATAAAACACTTTTAACATTTACACAGCTGCTAAGCGAACAATGCCTTTTGACTCCTGGTTATTTTGTTTCATTTCAAAAGCATTCAGACAGCATGAGTCAGCTGGCATACAGCAAATTAAGGGCACAAAACCGTTACTGGCTCATAGTCCTTTTTGCAAACAAAGACAAGGTACTTCTGCTAGTTTTTTTTTTTATATTATCTTTCACATTTGTGAAAAGACCACAGACTTTACAGATAATAATTAGGCACTGGTTTAAGTCTTATAAAAAAAAATTACACTTCCATATCACTGAACTGTTAACTCTGAGATAATTTAGCACCAGTTACTCAAGCAGTACCCGTTCCTGAACATAGACTTTCATGGCTCAGCTAATTTAGCTTATGATAGCATGTGAATCACCTGGTCGCGGCTTCAACCTGTATGGGTTTTGACAGCTGAGCCCCATTTTTTAAAAGATTTTTAGTCACATCTCTACTTAACTGTTTGCTCAGCTGACCAGAAGCATATTACTTTGAAACTGTGTCCTTTATATCTTTGTTGGTCTGCTATTGATAATATGAAAGAAACAGCCAACCAAAGATACAAGGACAAAATAAAATGGAAGATCAGCCACACTGCTTAAGCATCAAGGTGCAAATGTTTAATTTTCTGCAAATGAAGAGCATGCTCCAAAATGGGTATGCATAAGCTAGCAGTGCCTTGGGTCATAATTACTAAATTTTACTGTAACTAGAAGGAACTACACCCTATCATGGAAAGGTGTGAAGTCCTAATGGGAAAAAAAAAACCACCTCCCCCCCCCCAAAAAAAAAAAAAAAAAAAAAAACAAAAAAAACAAACCACAAAAAAAAAAAAAAAAAAACAGAAGGCTAGTCAGGCTGGTTGGTCTGCCTGGGGCCAGGGAGGATCACCTATCTGTCAGTGCCAGCAGTGCAGCAGGAGGTGGCAATGCAGCAGAACAAAAGACTGTCCCTGGTTGGTGTGGACACCAGACCTTCACCACCTTCTGTCTAACCAGGCTGATGAGTGTCCTAACATTAAATCTAGTACACCACTAAACTCCAGCTAGATTTCAGGTCTGTTAGTAAGTAATAACTGACTTGCACACTTTCAAGTTCTGCAAACCCTGCTTGCAAAGTCTCTTTGCATCTGCTGAAGATGCCCAATAACCTACCCCAAAAGAGGGGTCACAGAATTACAGGCAAGGAAATAAAACTGTAGTAAGTGAAAACCCCTGGATTGCAGAGATACTAGGTCTTTGTTTCTTAATCATTTTACACAAAATCCTGATCTTTGAAAGAACATGTTCATTTGTTAAGCCCACGCAACTCTCAACTCCTATGTTTTTAAAACCTTTCTGCTTTGTACTCCGAAGTTGCCTGCAAGTCAAAATATTTTTAATGTAGCCTGTCCAATAGACACAACAAATACTATGTAACTATGTGTATCTACTCAAGTTTATGATTATTAAGAACACTCTTTAAAATGATCACAGCCTGCTTTATTATAACAAAATAAACAATGTTTAACATTATTGCACTCCTAAGACTGGGAACACGATCCTGCAATCCTGGCATACCCACAGTATGAATTCTATTTATAGTAAGTGAATAATTTATTTACACTTCTAGGGGATCATGATTATGACAGAAGAATACATTAACATTAATATGAATAAAAATCTGTCCTGTAGTTACATCTTTAATCATTCTGTCATTTGTTGTTTATGCATTACAATATGTTTTGTTGTTTCAAAGACAGTGTACACTGGTTTTTACTGCTATTTTCACCCTGGAAGTAGTCTTCTACAAGTCAAAGTTATTTGTGAATATTTAATGAATTAATAGAATAAATCAGTCTTTTGAAAACAAGACAAAACCCCTAAAACAAATAGCTGTTTTATTCATAATTATTGCTAGACATCCTTCTCCCTGTTTCTCATACAAATGCAAACTGACATAGATAGATATTCCAAGGTGATGAAATCATCAATTTTCATGCACGTTGATGACAGTAACAAGGGTTGCAGATTTTTTTCTGCCATGCGTCCCTACTTCCTAGCGTTGCAAAACCTGTTTTCAGACCTGCATGTAATTCCTTACAACTGATACTTATGTTTTTACCAGAGGCTTATCTCAACAACTTGGCATGATTTGTGTGACTACAGAGTCAGGATGCAATCATTCAAGCTCTGTCACCAAAGATTTTGAAGTCAATGCAATTCCAGTGGCTTTTACAGATTTTGCATCAGGTTCCATAACAAACGGTAAGCCCCATGGCAAGGACACCATCTCTTACTGTTTCTGCTCTTAGCCAGTTGAGGCAGCTGCTACTCTGGGAGATTTGGAGTAATTTTTACTCTCATTGCACCTTTGTAATGACGGGTCTCTTTTGCTGCCAAGCTTAGCAAGCAAGTATAGCAGAGAGACCTTAATTTAGTGCCAGGTCATTCCAACTCAACCTGATGTATGTTCACAGCATGGTGCTGTGCACACTGTCTGCACACACCTAATATGAGTATAATTAACTGACCCTACTATCTAGTGGGTTTTAAGGTCCCATTTCAGACTGGCATGCACACAGCTTCCCCTTCGCAAGAGAGACTACAGAGCCTCTTGCCCAGCCTTCTCCAATTTGGGCAGCAAACTCTCTGCAGGAAAAACAAACCAGCTAGCAGGGTGTTACTCCTGCCTGGGCAGTGTTCTCAGCACAAGCTGCCAGCATGATTGGTATTGATCAAAACTGAACAGTTTGTCTTAAACCACTGTATCAAAACTAAAGGCATTTGTCTTCATCTAACATCAGCAGTTTTCACAAGTGATAGCTCCCTCCTCACTAGAATATTACATTTATTGTTACTGCAATGTCGTATGTGTGTTATTCTTGGATACCACTTTGCTAAGCACTGTGCAAATACAGAATAAAAAACAGCCCCTGACCCAGAGTCTTGCAATTTAAATAATCTCAGATACTTGTCCAATTCACACTGCACTGATAGGTTCAGTTTTCTACAACATTCAATGAACCACACTTGTGGAAAATCGTGGGAATTTTACCAATGGGTTTCATTTAACACAGAACAAGGCTTTAAGAAGAAATATTGCCAATCAATCTATTTTAGAGAGAAAAAAAAAAAAAAAAAGAAGGTAGATTCATGTTCTACTTTCTAATTCAGGAATGTTCTTGATTGATCAGCCTACGAGTTCTGAACTAGTATAACATCACTGGTTTTGGAAGTATGAGTGTAGGTGATAACACACACCAACACTTGCACAGTATAAAGATTAAGAAAGTCACATATCATGGCCCTAATTCCAAATTCCCTGTTAGCAAGCACTATGTGTCTGAGAACACAGAGAACTCGGGAACGCATACATGCCCCACCGCTAACAAGAGAGGAAAAAGGAGAATAAGGGTTTCATAAAAAAAAATCATAATGCATTCCTTCTGTTTCCCAAATAAAAATGTCTAAAGCATATTACAAATGTTAGAGTGTAATGTATTTTTATTAAACTATTTAAAATATATCAGTGTGCTGGTTTTGGCTGGGCTACAAGCTATTTTTCTTTGTATCGGCTAGTATGGGGCTGTGTTCTGGATTTGTGCTGAAAACAGTATTCATAACATAGGGATGTTTTTGTTGTTGCTGAGCAGTGCTCCTCACCTCACCACACCAGCGAGCCGGCTGGGGGCGCACGAGGAATTGGGTGACACAGCCAGGACAGGTGACCCCAACTGACCCAAGGGATATCCCACACCATATGGTGTCATCAGCAGCATGTTAAGCTGGTTTAAAAAGCACAGGGAGATGTTCAGAGTGATGCTTTTTGCCTTCCAAAGTAACCGCTACACATGATGGAGCCCTGCTTTCCTGGAGATGGTTGAACATCTGCCTGTCCATGGGAAGTGGTGAATGGATTCTTTGGTTGTCTTTGCTTGTGTGTGTGCAGCTTTTTCTTTACCTATTAAAATGTCTTTACCTCAAACCCTGAGTTTTCTCACTTCTACCCTTCTGATTCTCTTCCCCCACCCTACCAGGGGAAAGCGAGCAAGAAGCTGTGTGGGGCTGAGCTGGCAGCTGGGGTTAAACCACAACAATTGGTACAAAGAAAAGTGAAAAAGGTGTCTGGGTTTCAGTCCAGAAATATCATTGAAACTTTACAGAAATACTAGCATCAGGGTATGAGAATTTCTGTGTTTTGGGCCAAAATGGGGAGCAGCCTCGTCACTTGCATGAATTTAGAAAGCCGAATGTCCTTCCCTCTACCATTTTGTCACTTTACTTTTACCTAACCATCTTTTTTAATCTATAAAACCTCTTAAAAATGAATTCTAAGGTTGAGTTCCTTGGAACAGAAGGCAAGTGAACAGTCGCAGCTTTTGGTCTGAGTCATCAGGGAGCCCTATGTACAGCAGTAGACCATATCACAGCCTGACACCAGGGTGTCACATCAAGGTAAGTCTCCCTAAACTCTGCCACGCACATCACTCCAGTTTGAGAGTGCCTGTTTCTTGTAGCACTGATTTCTTACAGTCAGCAATACAGAATGAGGCATGCAGGCAGAGCTGTGCCCTTTTCTATTCCCACTAAGAGAAGGAAGCTGCCATTTCTAAACTCAATACCAATATGGTATCTTAATAATATTCCACAAGGGATAGGAATGGCACCTTTCCACTCACTAGGCACTGGACTGCAGCATGGCAGAAAATTAGGGCTCTCTGTAATTGCCGGTAAACTTTGTGGCAGGTTTAAATTTCATGTTTCCATAGGGATTATCAGTTTGTGTACATACCCAAGCTGTACTGAAGGAAACACTCTTGGGGATCTTTTGAATAAGTAGTTTTACTGTAAGGCTTTTTCAACTGTGCATAAACAAAACAATACCAAATTACCCAGTAAAAACTAAAGTAAGTTGCAAATATGTAAGCTACAGGAACTACCAACAGTAAAGATTTGTCTGGCAAGCTGGGCAACCCATGTATGTGGTAACTGTATTGGGACATTGCACAGTTACATCACTAAGCAGAAGTTGTAAGAGCGCAGTTACATCATTAAGCAGAAGTTGTAAGCATACACTGGCCACTACTGTGATATCTCTACAATACTTAAAACGAATTTTCTACAAATCAGGTACAACCAATTTGCTACAAATCATGTACCATCTAAAGAATAACTGTAGCGAAAGCTATAGCTGAATTTGAACCTCTTAAGGCAAAAAACTACCTAAGGAAAAAACAAAAACAAACCCAACACCTACATGCATTGCGACAGCAAGGGTAAGTAGCACAGAAAAGGAAAATAAAGAACATGTAAAGTATTAAAAAAGAACCTTCTAATTTTTCCCTCCATATAACCACTTCTTTAAACTGTGCAATTCCCCTCACACTATCGCCTATAATTGACCTTTGAAGACTTGAAGTTTTAGGACTGAATTATAAATTCTCAATAAAACAAATTCTTTAATGCATAAGGTCAGAGTTCAGTCAGCATATCATCCATTCATTAGAACTGAGGCGACAACCATAACCCAAACTCCTCACTGTGGCCGGATACCCAGATCAAGAAGCAAAAGAAAACCAATAGTATAGCCTAATCCCCATCTCAAGTTGCATTTTTCAAGTGTGTTAAGCTACTGGAGCAAGAAATTTTATTTTGAAGTGATAAGAAACTGATTTCTGCTTCCATATGATCATATTTTCTAAAGACTGTTTTTAAGAAATTATGGCAAATAGTTTTGATTACTCTAGCAGCAAAATATTCTGAATAGTTTAAGGTGTTGGTTAAAATGGGGAGGAAAAAAATGAACTACTGCATTTAAAAATGCAAAGACCGTAGGATATGTCCTTGCATCCAGTAATGAAATAATAATAAAAAAATCCGTAAATTGCTCTCTGATCTGAAAGAATTTGGAGTGTGTACAACTATTTTTGCTGAACAGAAGATTGTTCCCTGAATTAAGTTTTACAGATTCAAGATTAATAGGAAAAAAATTAAAAAAAAAAAAAAAGGCATTTTGTCTCTGAATGCAGATAAGTCCTCCTTTGTAGGTATTCTTATTCTCTTCAGAGTTTCGAATTTAGAGAAAGAGTCCTCACTTTGCTCACCATTCTTACGAGACATTGGAACTACACATGAGCTTTTCCACTCCACTGTGTTCTCATACAACTGTTGTATGAGTAAATCCTCTGTAAATAAAAGGGAATTTAACCTAAACAAAACTTTTCCTGCTCTAGTTAGATGACCCTGAAAAAGAAGATATTTTTTAAGTAAGCTAGGAGTTTTTTCTGCTTGTTTTCAACTTTTTGTCTTTTGCACTCCCTTCCCCCAAAGTTGGGTCTACTATTTTTGGACTAGAAACCAGTCTATCTTGGGTTGATAAATTTTTGTGAGGGGATAACTATATCCATTATTGCACCAGTTATTATTAATTTCTACATCTATAAGACTAATTCTATAAATCCAAACAAACTGAAGAATACGTTCTTACTTGTATTCCCAAAAATTCTTTTGCTGAAAATACACAATTTTGTTCCAAAGAGAAGGAAAATATGAATTTAGAAGAACAGAAATCAAGCTCTAAACACATTAGAATAGGTGCCTCTGCTTCCTCTATTAAATGTACATAAACTGTTTTCAAGCAGCTGAAAAACCCATCATTTAACTATTAGTGTTTCCAGATACACTTAGGAAACCAATTTCTTATTTGGATCAATTGTTTTTTTTTTTTATTTGGTTTATGTATATCAGACATTCTCTGATGTACTTCTGTGACAGACTGCCTTACTGTCTTCACTGTTTGATGAAACAATAGATCTGTTGTCTGTCAGTAGCATTTGCAATGAAAATACAACCAGTTACATCAGTTTTCAGTTATGAGTTGCTTTGAGAGATAAGTATTATAAAAGAATAGCCTAACATTTACTGTTAATCTATACTCAGTCTGCAAAACCAGGAATTAAGGCTAGAAGGCAGAGAAGCATTCATTCATAGCAGAGCTTCAAGTCAAGATGATGACAAGTCACCTTTGATCACTCCTGTATTGAATATTTAACAGTTAATGTCTGCCACCACTGGAGAAACATGACTGCCAGTAGTACATTTTAGATCCACTGAGCCAAGAGAACATAAAAAACTGTGATAAACAGCCAGCATAAACAATATTTGATCTGTTGACAGTAATTAGACATACTGGCTAGGAAAAAAAAACAACAAAACCCAACATTGCTTCAGCATTTGGGGGCTAAAAATGGATTTAAACTAAATACTTGGTTTGGTTAGTTGTTTTTGGTGGTTTTGGGGTTTTTGTTTGTTTTGGTTTGGTTTTTTGTTTTGCCTTGGTTTTGTTTGTTTTTTTAACTAACAGTAAAAATATGCACACTGGTACTACAGAAACTGCTAAAGGCAATTTCCAATGTAGTGAAGTTGGCCTTGGGATTATACATACGGTGTACAGTCTAAGATAAGGTCCTCAAGCCAAGCAAAGAACTTAAACACATACTACAAGGAAATCAGATTAGCTAAGAAACTTTTTTTTCTCCTGTATGAATTACAACTGAATTACAAGCAGATGCATCCACCTTCTTGTACCAAATAAATACTTAACATTTGCCTATCAGTTTTCATGTGTGACCTGCTTACTGAAAGTTTTGTGAGGGAATAATATTTCCAAGAATTAAGACAGATATTTACTTATTCGTAGAAAACAAGAATGAGCAGAGAGCAGAAAAGGATTTCACCTTCACACACAGATGTGTTTGTGTGTATGTATTTTGTTTCTTTGGTTGGTTGGTTTTGTTAAAGCAAGGAAAGAATACATATCACAAGCTGATGGGCAGAAGAAAGGACACCTAAACAAACTGCTCAATCAAAACTGACTTCATTGCCAGAAGTTAGAGAGTGGTACAAACAGAACCAAAAATGGCACTAAAAATGTGCTGAGGAAGCAGAAAACCCATTTCTGTTCCCAGTTCTGCTGCTGTAAACCCACAGTAACTCCTAGCACATGACATGAGCTGTTCTGGATGTACATGGGCACATGCAGCTCATGTTTCCCTGACACATGGGCACGTTAAAACCATGTGTTCATTCAGAAGGCAAGGTACTTTCTTCCTTTGCACAGAAAAAAATAAAAGATGAGCAAGAGAGACTACCTTCTACATAACCTAGAAAAGCAGCATGCTTCTCCCAGCAGAGACAGGTCTTCTCCAGAACAGCAGAGCAAATTTATCACTTTTCAATGACACAATGCTCTACTTTTTTCTTTTTTATAAACCAAATACTTCTATTTTAACAGCTATAAACAACTGACGACCTTGCACAGAGCTATCTCAGTAACAGGATCAGTATGGGCAACTGCAAAAAGTAATCTGCTTACAGGGTTCATAATTCATACATGAAAGTAACATATTCATGTGCTCTATAGTGTGCTTTGAAAATGTTATAAACACAAACACCTATGGAGTTAGATCCAATAAAAACTTTGCTTTTCATTATGAAGCCCACATATGACAGACAGCAATACACTGATACCGGCAATGAAAAGGCAGGTATTAAAAACTATGTAAATTAATCTTCCCTTCAAAACAAACATAGAAACCTGAGCAGTAAAACAGGAACAGTTTCTGGAGTTTTATGCACAGCAACTCATACTTCCCCACCTTTTACTCCCAAACTCCCTCAGCCAGATTACTCTGAAGCCCTTCCAACAGGTTTATACTCATCTGGCTGTTCACCATCATTATCTGAACTACATTCTGCTCTCATCATGGATGACCTTAAACTGCAGGCCTGGAAAATACCTTACTCACCAACCCACTTGCTATAATTAGCATTCTGAGAGCTAACAGTACAGCCATTAAAGCACTGAGAAAGACACGTCCTGCCTCAGCCCAATGCCTATCAAGTGATCAGTCAGATGACCATTAAAACAGTGAAGTCTTTGTTCAAATGGTCAACTTGCCTGCCTCAACCCATAAGCTGTCTCTGTAAGATTTTAAATAGAGGCATGGACAATGATGCTCTTCCATGTTACCTTCCTCACTATGAAATAGGGTGCTTCCAAATCTCCCTTCCTATTCTCAGGACACCCTGCAATAAGTTGAAGATGTTCCACCTGAAGAAAGGAGAAATTCACTCCAGATCTAACAGTTGTCCCAGGCACTAAATCTTTCATAAAGAATCATTTTAATTGCCCTATCTCATGTTCCTAAGCAATCCCATCCAATCACAAGCTCACTTCTCTTTTGCTAAAGCTATGTTTGAAAAATTAAATTTGAAGCTGTTAGCACTGATAGGAATTTATTCTTCACCTACACTGAAGTCTGTAGGAGAGAGGGTAGGAAAACTACCTGAAATTAATGAAAATCTCCCTCTCAAATGCATCTGTTCTGATTTTCAGTGGAAGAAAAAAGTTGTATTACTGTAATTGTTCTGCATGTTCCCTTTTTTTGATCTTGCCAACTCCCTAAGAGTATTTTGCATTCCTTTTTTTTTTTTTTTTTTGACAAACTTGAATTAGGAAAAAACAAACAAGCAAACAAACAAACAAAAAACAACAACCAAAAAAAGACCCCATATTCCGTTGGAGTTTTACATGGCTATTTTATCTACCTCATCCTCAAAAGATTTAACTTACAAACAAAATATATTAAAGATAGTATCAATGCACAGTATCAACAACTACTTTTAAAGACATTTTATGCTATCCATCCACTTTGTTTTAGCAAACATTCCTAAAGTTATACCAAAACACTGGTATCAAATTGCAATGCTACAGTAAACAGCATGGCACAAACCTCACTGCTGAAGTCCTTCAGATCAACAGGCAAAGCATTCCTGACAATATGTGAGAGAATCAACATTCATAATATCAAGGACCTAGACGCTCTATTCCATTAAGTATTTAGGTCCCCTGACTCCAAAACTGAAGAGTAAAAACAAGAGAGAAAATAGAAAGATAGACAGAACTAAACAAACAAAGCAACCTTACCTTTCACAAGCTCGGACAGTCCATGCAGCAATTATCCATAATGAGATACTAAAAACCAGCAGTACAGTTCCTGGACATATTGTCATGAGAGTCTTCATAACAAAACGGGTATTGAAGTTTATCTTATTTAATGCTCCAATGCTTCTAGATGAGGCATCAGTGAAAAGTTTGCTGTGCAAAAGCATAACTCTGGCAATAAGATATAGTCTTAAGAACATTGGTATAGACAAAATAATATCCACATCAGCTGTTGTTGTCGATGGAGCGTAAGAAAAGGCGAGCCGGGCTGTCCATGTAAATGTATAGTTCCCAGGTATGGGATGTATAGCACACACCAGTATTTCCAAGCAGATAAAGAAAATACGCTCATAAGTCATGGCTATTCTCCAGTCATCTGCTCCATTGTCCACCATGAACAACTGAAATAATAAAATATAAAGTTAACTTTAGTATGTCATTAAGAAAAACTTGTTATAATGCTATTTTAAAAAACCATAGTTTTCAGAGCTGTCAATGACCACTAAAAATAAAAATAAATATGCCATTTCAGAAAACGACATTACTACATCATGATGAAGGGAAACATAATATTGGTTAAGACAAAAAGAATTTTACATGCACTATTTTAAAAACTATACATGAAACTCAATTTTCACATATTATTTACTAAGAATTCTTCATATTTTCTTTAATTGTCATTTTTGATAAAACAAAACTCTGGATCAATTAAGCTCTGTCCCTTCAAAATCAATTGCTTACTCTATGTTAATAAAATTGAGAAAAATGTAAGAAAGTGTGAAAGTGCTTGTAGAATGGACATCTAAATTACAAACTGAAAATACTTTCCATGATGCAACATCGAGCCTGCCCTTGCGCACACCCATGCATCAGCTTGTGTAGCATAATGCCAGCTTTTTTTAAGCTTCAGGCACCAATACAGATCAATGTAGGATGCAAAACTACATGAGAAACTGCACAAAGCCTAAAAAAGACATCTCATGGTGAAAAACTGAAAAACAAAGGCCAGTAAACATCCAAGTAGCCCAGGCAGACAGAGGATGTCTACTCTGGCTGTATTCGAAAATTAAATGCACATGTTGGTTCTTTCACAAAGGCCTTCAATTTGCCACGCAGGAACAAAAGTACTGAAACATTTCACACTGTTCAGTAAATGATGTTCCTTATGACTTACTAAATAAATACTTAATCAAATGGTTTTTGTCACTAGTAGAGTGTAGTGGTATGCAAGAAGTTGCAAATACTAAACAAAAAGGAACGTATCCCATAACGACAAAGAAGATACAATTTCAGTGACAGGAGAACAGTTTCTTATCACTTCAACTATAGTTCGAATCTCAACAAGGCCGTTCAGTAAAAAGGCAAGAGGAAATAAAAATATTCTGGCAGGATGTTTAAAATTAGATTATTCAAAACTAATGGGCGAGAAGGAATAGTACAAAAACAATGTGCTTCTTAATATAACAAAAGTATTTTCAACATATACACAGCCAAAAAACCAATTACTTATCTGCACTGCTCTTTGCCCCTTTCCATCTTGCAAGAGTTTAAAAATATAAGCCTGATCTCTCTGTGTATGTGTTTTAGAGATCAAAACCACCCTCTACATTGTCCTTCCAATATATTCAGGGTGTCTTTCAGAAAACTGCTCCAGTCATTTGTCTAGAAGTGATAACCACAAATAAAATTTACTGTAGTTGAGATGATACTAAAAGAAATAAGGAAGTTAACCATGGTAAGAAACAAAACTGATTTCTGCTTTTGTGGACCTGTTTTTCATCTCTATACATTCTTCCCCTCCGACTGTACTGGGTGTCAGTGACAAGGTTTTGGTACTGGAGAGGCTGCAGGGGTAGTCTCTGTGAGAAGAGAACAGGGCTGTCCCACTCCAGGAAACAGCTGAGCTCATCAGTGAAGCTGGTGGTGCTTCTGCAAAAACATATTTAAGAAAGTGCAAAATGCTGCCTAGGCAGTGAGAACTGAGGGAAAAAATGTGTGAGGAAATGCTGAGGTCAGAGAAGAAGGGGGAGGAGGTGGTTTAGGCACCAGTACAGAGATTTCCCTGCAGCCCATGGAGAGGACCATAGTAAAGAAGGTACCTCTCTGAAGCCCATGGAGAGGACCATGCTGGAGCAGATACCTACACTGTAGACCATGAAGTACCCCACACCAGAGCAAGGCGGATATTTCCTGAAGTAACTGACACCTACAGAGAGCCCATGCTGGAGCAGATTCTGCTTCCAAGAGCTAATGCCTGAGGAGGACCCATGCTGGAGCAGGTTTATCCTGAAGAGCTACAGACCAAGGAGATGACCCACACTAGAGCTAGGGAAAAGTGTGAGAAGGAAGGAGCAGCAGAGAGGAACTGTCATGGACAAATTCCTATTCCCCGTATCTGCTGTGCCATTCATGGGGACGAAAATAGAGGAGCTGGGAATAAAGGAGAGATGTTGAGCATGGGAAGAGGGGAACATGGCAAGGTTTTTGTTTCTTGCCATCCTACTCTGCTTTTAACTAGCAATAAATTATTTTTCCCCAGTTAAGCCTGCCAGGGACGGTAATTGGTAAGGGATCTGCCTGTCTTTACATTGACTCATGAATATTTTCATCTTATATTCTCTCCTTGTCTTTTTTAGGAGGAAAAGTGAGAGAGCAGCTGGGTGAGGGTCTGGTAGCTGGCCAAGGTGAAGCCACCATACTTACCTTCCTGCAATGCCATACTATTAAAGACAAAACACAGTGTTGAATTAAGCTAAAGAAACACTCAGTGAATTCAATGTATGTAACATGAGAGCATACACTTTCTTTTACCTTTTGTCTTTCTACAAACTTCACATACTAGATATGTGAATTGATATTGGAAAGCCACATTTTGTATGTGTGTAGGTATGTATTACCAAAGGAGTGCTGGTTTGTGTTTGGCAAATGTACTATTTGGTATGAAGGGTCAAACTTCTAGCATACCGAAAGGCTCAAGTGTATTTGATTCCTATGATTAGCCTGTAACTGCTTTCAGTCCTATCACAGAAGTGCTATATCAGTTTATGAAGAGGCCCACGTATTTAGAATACCCAGAACACAGATGAATAGTAGCCAGCTTGACTGAGAAAGAGATAATATAATATCAAACTATATTAAACCTCTCAAATAATATATATATCAAATAATATCTCTCAAATGCTGTGTGGATTTCCAAAGAAAAGAATAAATAAAAAACAGAGCTAATATTTTAATTCTCAGATATATCTCAAATACACGGCAAACTGGCAGTTTATGAAAATTTAATTTAAAGAGAAGATTTCAAAATCTGCTGAAAAAAGCAGTGGTCTTTTGTCCTCCCTTTTTACCTATCACCTTCACACATTTCAGAAAGAATTCTATATGCAGAAAGGCAATTGAAGAAAAACAATTCAATTTAAAGATGACAATGGAAGAATACCAAGTTAGGAATTAAAAGTTGATCTCAGAATTTTCATAGGAGATCATTTAATCATGGAGTTTTTAAAAAACTCTGAGATGTCATTACGGAATAGATACTTGATAATATATTCACCCGCTAGCAGAGGAAATCCTAACATGCTACAAAGAAAGAAGTTTCTTAGTAGTGCTCACTAGAACAGGTTATGTTTGCAGATACAGAAGATCCCTATCAACTTCCCTTGACCTCAGATGTGCCAGTTTCTTCTAAGGAAAATAATATTTTAAGGTGATACTATCGTCAGCTGTCATATAATGATTAAGGGGCGAAAACGTGGAAGGTACGAAACACCAAAAGCCACCATGGACTACAGACCCAGTACAAACATTTCTATTTCATAAAAACATTAACATTTCAAAATAATATTCATAAGGAAGAATTCCTTACAATACTGTGTCTCTAAAATAAAACTGTGCTGGATCTCAAAGACTCTGGAACAAATATGAACCTCTGAAACAGGCTGTAAGTAATAATTAAACTGGGACATACTAAGATGACAGAGAAATTAGTACAAGTTTTCATGTACATTTTATATCCTTGTAATTACGCAACCCATTAAATGCAAGTTTCACTCTTCATTTGGAAGATGCAGATGTATTTGTGGATTCCTATGTGCTTGGCTAAGTACATTCTCTATTCAGAAACTGAGGAAGGTAAATGAAGAAGAAGAGAAAGAACAGCTGAATAGCACAATTTAAACAGTATGCATACACCCTTCTCGCTGCTTTCAGTCAATCCTGTTATAACTATTCATTAATTTCAAGATGCAACTCCCTGTTTGGATGGAGAATGTTGGTAGCAATAAAAATAGAACGTAACAAAAGAGCGAGCAAACTGTTGCTACAGAACTCAGTCTTTCAACCCACAAAGAAGGCCAAAGTTCAGTCAAGGTCACAGATGTTATGCTTGTTCATAGCTTTCAAATGTCTTATAATTATTCAGCACTGAAATCTAATGCAAGTACTTCATCAGTGTTCTGCAAGGCTCTTCAAATGGAGAACTCTCATATACCTTTATTAAGTCTACACTCCATGAGAAAAACGTAAGAAAAATTGTTTTCACCTGAAATTGTCATGTATTTTCAACATGTTGTATATAAATTTAAGACACTAATGAATCTTTAACTTCAAACAAACTTGGTATTTGTAGTGCCACACAGAAAAAAAAAACAAACATGAAAATAAAAATATCATAGATATTTATATAGGTATGTGTATATTTACATAACATTTTGTTAAATTGATGTAACATCAGATGAGAAAAAGATACACATTCAAAGTAGACAGACTGCACACAATGACAGCTGAGACCAGAGACTTCTCAAAGCTACTTAAAACAAAAGGAGAGTAGTTATTCTCATAAATAGTGTATCAAAACAAATTTATATCAAGATTATCAAAGGATGTTGGTGAACGCAAAGAACAAGGAAACTAACCATTTTCTATAAATGCCTTTACAATCCAGGTAAAAGAGTCAATCTGAAAATTGTATTACTACCTTGCTGTAATACTGCTTGGATATGTTAACATAGGAGTAATCAGGAAGCAATAAACAGTGATAAAATAGCTCCAGCTGTACTGGAAGGGACTTAACAAATCTCTGCAACTGTATAATTTAAAAATCCAAATTTAATATGGTTAAATATCTGAGTCAGTTAAAGCTTACTAAAACTGACACAGCTATGGGTCAAAAGTAGCAAAATATAGTCTCTGGGGCTGTTGATTTGCCAAAATTTTTGACCAGACATTTTCCTACAGTTTCTATTCCCCAATATATCATCTATACAACAAAAAATCCCACAACATTATGGTACTCAGAGAGGACAAAGATACTGCTTTTGCCTTACTACTCCAAACAGTCAAGTTACTGTCCCTCAGCACCCCATCAAGTACAAATTCTTAAAAATCATCTGGAGATAGGAGAGACATCTCAAGCCTTTAACACAGTTCCCCCTAACCAGGGGATGAAAAAGACCTTTTCCATCATAAGAAGACATGTAACCAAATGGTCTATAGGTTACCTAAAGGCCTGTCCTTAACCTTGGAGAGCCTGCTGAAGTTCCTGAGGGCTGCTGTACTCCTCATCCTAATTACAACACAACAGAGACATTGATCATACAAGAAGTCATTAAGACATCAAACACCTTCTGCCTGCAAAGCAGAGAAGGCAACTAATGTTTTTCTCAAAATTACATGAGCACTTGGCGATATCACATTTTCCAGAACGTTTCCCACATCCAGAGTTAAAAACAAACTTTCCAATAGGTCATTAGAAATTGATCCACAAAGTCTTTATAGAAAATAAACAGAATATTTACATTACTATGTAACAAATGTATTTACTGGGTAACCAGAGCAATCCAGAACAGCAGCTTCATAAATTGCCGGAGATGTAATTAAAAAGATACAGTTTCCAACTATAGTTTTTTTCCCCAAGTAACTAAGAACTAAGCAAAGTTATTTGGATGTAGCCAGCCCTAAGGAAACATTCCAGTACTAACCCAACCTAACCTAACCTAACCACAACATTTTCAGAACTCAGCTTCCATCAGCCACCACACAACCTGCTGCTGTTGCTGCTCTGGCTCACTCTCCCTGCTAAGAGAGTGCAGGAGGACATGAGTTATGCCAACTTTATTGTATCGAAAATAGAAAGATGCAATGAAATGCTCAGGTTCCCTATGCAGTTCCACAACTACAAAAAAATTACCCCACTGAACAAATTTTCATGCTAATAAAATAATCCTAAAACAGCACTAAAAAATCTCTTAAAAAACTTCTGGTCTTTCAAGTCTCCTACAACTATTACAATGATCTTGGCAATACAGGAATGGAAACAATGATTTCAAACTTAGAGATTAATTTAGTTTGGCATTGACACAGCAATTTCAAAACTTCATATATGAAGAACAAAGAGCATCTTACCACAAACTAACTATGCTATTTTAGAGAACTAATTTTCAGAATGCATTTTCAAAGAAACTTAATGGTTTGTGTTACTTTATTTCAGAGGTACTCGAAATGGGGAAAAATATAACTGTCATTCTACAACCTTCTTGAAGAACAAAAACTACCTGGGAGAACTATCCACATTCCAATATTTTTATGTTTTAATTTTAAATTATTTTACAATTCTTCAATTAGGTTTTTTTTCCCTTCATTCAGTACTAAAAATAGTCTGTTCTACAGATCACTGCATTACGAAATGCCGTCTCCCAAAACGTCTGCCATCTGTCACTGTTCCCAGTGTGGGAGAGGCCATACCCTATTCAGGATAATCAGCTCCATTACTCCTAGGAAAACTGGAACCAATTAAAAAAAGGCAGCATTTTCTGAAGAAATTTGCAATGTTTTTGCAAGTGAATAGGGGAAACAAAAGTTGAGGGAAGAAACACAAAATCTGATGCTAGATCAAATGAGGTAACTCATTCATCCTGCCAAGGAGTTCACCAGCGACTCTAAACTTAGAAACCTTTTTTAAGGGCTGACTGGTAGCAACACATCATATACACAAGAATCTGTCTTCTCAGCTGCTCCTTTAGTGCTTACTTATGACATAAATACATCAGGAATTTTAGGAACTTTGTGTGTTTGTTTTTAAACTGGATAAATTTTTATTTAACTGACAATGGGTGAATACACATCACCACCACTGGAATTGTATAGTCCCTGTAGTTTCCTTTCTTTCTCAGAAACACAGTTAAAGTGGGAACTTCATTTAGGAATATGTTGAAAATAATACCAAATACAGACATGCAATATCTAAGCATTTAAGTGTTGTCCTAAAACGCTTAAGTAAGGGAAACTAAGAATCGGGCAGCAGCAGAAGCAGAGTGGAGTTAGAGGTACTTTCGTATTTAAAATCCTAAGAAACATAGTCAACACACTAACCCTAAGTGTATAGAGACATTCCTGCAAGAACTGTCTCTGTAATTCACCTTCGTAAGTAAAAATGGGAGGGAGCAGTAATAAAGCAGCTATTTAGTTAGTATCTGTTACCCCTGAAGGCCTATAGTGGGCTTCTGACTAAACCACATAGCAGATAAAGTCTTTAAACTGCTTCAAAGATTAAGTTAAAATATCTTTAAGAAGGGAAATTTTCAGTATCAGCTTAAATAAACACAGGCATGAGTTTCTTTACAGACATTTATATACCTGTATTTCTTTATAGGTAAAATACTGGTTTACTTGATCACTACTAATTACGACTGCAGCTACTTCCTCAGAAGAAAATCAAAACAAACCAAAAAGCAACACAAAACAAAACAACCTCCCCAGAGAAAATCAAATACAAGTATATCCTGTCAAACAAGCTGAGAAAACTGTGTCTGTTCAGCATGAAGAATAGAAGGCTACGTGATGACCTCAAAGCAGCTTTCCAGTATCTGGAGGGGGCATACAAGGATGCCAAAGAGGGACTCTTCACCAGGCACTGCAGCAACAGGACAAGGGGTAATGGGTTCAAACAGGGAGGATACAGGTTGGATACAAAGAAGAAATTATTTACTATGAGGGTGGTGAGACACTGAAACAGGCTGCCCAAGGAAGCTGTGGCTGCCTCTTCCCCGGCAGTGTTCAAGGCCAGGTTGGACAGAGCCTTGGGTGACATGTGCTAGTGTGAGACATGCCCGTCCATGGCAGGTGATTTTGAACTGTATGATCTCTAAGGTCCCTCCCAGTCCTAACCGTTCTATGATTCTATAAAACACCTCCTACCATGCACTATTCTTGTTGCTGTCTCACTACTTACATGAATGCTACAGCTTCATCAAATCTGTCTAGTTTACAGCAGCACTCTCAGGTCCTTAAAGCTCTGTCCTTAAAGCTACTTCTTTTTCTAAGAAGTTTGAGGACTAAATACATGAAACAAGTTTGCAGTTAAGTGCTGCCAATTCAATTATTGTCCGCAATTTAAACATAAAATTTCTGTTCAAAATGTTTTAGAGAGCTTTATATTCACAAACATTATGATCAACAGGACAGCAGCAAAAAGTCTGATGTCTAGCAGTTAACACAGGATGATACCAGCCACAATATACATGCAAAAGTCACAGGTGAAGTGCAAGAATTATTAACTTTGAATAAGCTGATATCTCTGATCACAGGCTGGATATAAAACACTTGTTCACCTTTTGTATTTTCTTTCCAAGTGCCAAATGGCAGGGGAAAAGAATGGTCTGCCAGCTTAACAGCCACACTTAAGATGCTCTCCTGCATCCTGTTTTCATGCTGGGATGTAGACAAATATCTATTGTTATATGTCTGCACATAAAGATGGAGAACCAAACATTTTCCTACCTGACAACCACATATGAAAAGCAGACTGGCCATTCATAATTCATCAATTCTACTTATTTTATGTTTTTTAATACATTTTGCCATTAAACTGTCTTAAAACCATATGGAAGCTGAACTAGGAATACATCAGGCCCAGCACAAGTCTATCCTACAGCACTGATCTAATTATTCTAAACTGTAACAATGCACACATCATGACAGAATGCAAAATATTGGCTTTTGCCATGAAGCCCAAACCTGAATGAGAAGAAAAAGAGGTGGGCTTAGTGTGAAGCCACTTTACCCATGACACCATTAAGATGAAGAGCTGTCACAGGATACCTTTTGTGCTATACTGGAATGTGGATGGACAAGAATTTCTCAAGAATACAAGAATATATCAGTCCATTCCTTATGCAGAGCTCAAGAATAACTCTTGGGCAGTATCCTACAAAAAATGTACAATTAAACGAACCACTACACTCCAGATGTAGTACCTGCACAGCCAAAACTGAATTTTACAGCTATCACAGAGAGACCTTCCATGGGCAAAGGAAAAATGGGTAAAGCACAGTCTTGTTTTAAACCCAGCCAGCAACTAAGTACCACGCAGTCACTTGCTCACATCCCTCCTTTTCCCCCTATCTTGAGTGAGATGGAAAGAATATAAAAGCCATGGGTTGAGGTAAGAACAGTTTAATAACTAAAATAAAGTACTAATACTACTGATAATAATGATAAGGGAAATAACAAGGGGAGAGAATATAAAACTAAAAAGGGTAAAGGAAAAAAAAACAAGACAAACCAGCAGTGATGCACAATACAGTTGCTGACCTCCCACCGACTGATACCCAGCTGGATCTGAGCAGCAAACAGTCCCTTCCGGATAACTCCCCACAGTTCATATACTGTGCATGAAGTGCTGTGGTATGGAATAACCCTTTGGCTAGTTTGGGTCAGGTATCCTGACCATGCTTCCTCTCGGCTTCCCATGCCCTTCCTTACTGGCAGAGCATGAGAGACTGAAAAGTCCTTGATCAGGGTAAGTGCTATCTACTAACACCTAAAACATCCATGTGTTATCAGCATTATTTTCAGACTAGAACCAAAACACTGCACTCTACCAGCTGCTATGAAGAAAATTAATTCTATCTGCTCTGACTGCACCACCCAGTTCTTAGAAGGTAGATGCAGGGACTGTGAGAATGAAGACCTTGGGCCCACTGTGGGAGAGGATCTGGTTCAAGACCATCTTAAAAATCTGAACACGCACAAGTCCGTGGGACCTGATGGAATCCATCCGCGGGTCCTGAAGGAGCTGGCAAATGAAGTTGCTAAGCCACTGGACATCGTATTTGAAAAATCATGGCCGTCAGGTGAAGTTCCCGACGTCTGGAAAAAGGGAAATATAACCCCCATTTTCAAGAAGGGGAAAATGGAAGACCCAGGGAATTACAGACCAGTCAGTCTCACCTCTGTGCCAGGAAAAATCTTGGAGCACATTCTCCTGGACAACATGCTAAGGCACATGAAAAACAACAAGGTGCTTGGTGACAGCCAGCATGGCTTCACTAAGGGGAAATCCTGCCTGACCAATTTGGTGGCCTTCTATGATGGGGCTACAGAATTGATGGATAAGGGTAAAGCAGTTGATGTCATCTACCTGGACTTGTGCAAAGCGTTTGACACTGTCCCACACAACATCCTTCTCTCTAAATTGGAGAGATATCAATTTGATGGATGGACCACTCAGTGGATAAAGAACTGGCTGGATGGCCGCACACAAAGAGTTGTGGTCAATGGCTCGACATCCGGCTGGAGACCGGTAATGAGTGGTGTCCCTCAGGGATCGGTGTTGGGACCGGTCTTGTTTAACATCTTCATCGCTGACATGGACAGTGAGATTGAGTGTGCCCTCAGCAAGTTTGCCGATGACACCAAGCTGTGTGGTTTGGTTGATATGCTGGAGGGAAGGGATGCCATCCAGAGAGACCTTGACATGCTTGTAAGGTGGGCTGATGCCAATCTTACGAAGTTCAACCATGACAAGTGCAAAAAAAGGACACGGAACTGCTGGAACAAGTCCAGAGGAGGGACATGAGGATGATCAGGGGACTGGAGCACCTCCTGTATGAAGACAGGCTGAGGAAGTTGGGGCTGTTCAGCCTGGAGAAGAGAAGGCTGCGTGGGGACCTAATAGCAGCCTTCCAGTATCTGAAGGGGGCCTATAGGGATGCTGGGGAGGGACTCTTCGTCAGGGACTGTAGTGACAGGACAAGGGGTAATGGGTTAAAACTTAAAGAGGGGAAGTTTAAACTGGATATAAGGAGGAAATTCTTCCCTGTTAGGGTGGTGAGGCACTGGAATGGGTTGCCCAGGGAGGTCGTAAGTGCTCCATCCCTGGCAGTGTTCAAGGCCAGGTTGGATGAAGCCTTGGGTGGGATGGTTTAGTGTGGGGTGTCCCTGCCCATGGCAGGGGGTTTGGAACTAGATGATCTTGAGGTCCTTTCCAACCCTAACTATTCTATGATTCTATAAAACCAGGTCAAGAGCATCCTTAGCTTATTCATAATTCAATGTCTGTTTTAAAGTTTCCAAATCTTCTTGAAAAGTTCTTCTAATAATTACAAAGATGCTAAGGATTGAATCCTTAGCATACAAGGATGATGCTCTAAATTGAAAGGCTCTAAAGATCCCACTAATTTAGATACTCACAAATACAGATTCTCCTCTAAAGTCAAAACACACCTCAAATGTGCATGACTGGTGTAAAAATGGTAACTAATGAGAAATTAAGTGAGAATACTTTTGACAAAAACTTCATTAAACCTAGGTGCTATTAGTGTATGCTCAGTACTCATTATTGCTTAGTTGCATTTATTACCTGTTTCAGGTAAAAAATAATTTATTTTTGCTGTCTAGCCACACCTGAACATTCAGTCTTTCTCCCCTTTCCGAGGCTGAAATCAGAGTTCTGTGCATGCAAGTTTTATGGATGCAATGGTATAGACTGAATCAAAGCTACTATGCAATTTTTCATTAAAGAGATGCCTCATTCCCTGACTGCAACAGGTCTTATTCTTAAAAGCACAATGACTGTCCCGAAACAAGAAATGCCCATTAACCATCTGGGATTAATCTTTTTTTTGTTAAGAGACTGAAGATGAAGCATTGCTTCATAATGCATTACTCTCATGCATGACCTCAGAGGTCAGGGGTAAGGCAGGTGTGTCTGCATAAACCTGTAGTGATGCTACAGATGTTGCAGTGGTATGACAATAAATATGGAATAAACAATTGCAATAAGAATAAAATGTTTCATAAAGATTCCCAATAGTATCTGATCAGGACATACTGTGGAGCACTGCACTCATTTTAAATTGCAGTGTTTGGCATACCTACTAAAGCAGGCAGACAACTGTTGAAAATTATAGGCATAACAGGATGACAAGTGTCTTATTTACATGACAAAGGACAGATCTCAGCATAACACTAAGAGATACGCAAACCAGAGCTTCAAATGTAGCTGCAAAGTCTTTCCCAGATTACTTCCATGGCACTTGAACTCTCAGTCTCAGCAGTTCATTTACTAAAAGCATCATTTAAGTGACATAAAAAAAAGGTGAAGATTTGTCCAGGTAATTCCCTTTGACAATAAAAACTGCAATAGAAATGCTTGTTATACATGCATTTCCTTCTTTTGTTACACCTACTCATCAAAGCACTGAACTGATATTTGTTTATGGAAGACACACAGCTACACAGCAACAGTATTTATTGCAGACTACAGGCAAAAAAGCTCAGGAAGCTCTCCACCCACAGGTGACAACAAAATCTATGGATATGAAACCATATATATTTATTTCTCAATTATTTTTTATTTCAAATATGCTCTTTTACAAGCAAAAACTCTTCTTTTTTGCCTCTGATACCTTCTTCTGAATACTGAAGTTAGGTCCCTTCCTACAGATACATCCTTACCAACAGAAGTGGTTTTGCAAGACAAACTGTATTTAAGAATTACACATGTACAGCCTTGTAACTCTCTACATATGACCCTCATGGCTCCTACAGTCTTCACTAGCTTTGTGATAACTCTTCAACTAGAACTCAATAAACAATTCTGCTGGTCTGTTCGACAACCACAGAACCCAGATCTCCCCTACTCATCAGGATAGCTCTACAGTATTAATATGCAAAAAGTTCAGAAGGCGCCACTTTGACAGAGCATGTTTTTCTTTTAATAAATACTTTATGTTTCTTTATATAAAAAATATATATAAAAATTAAAAAAATAATTACCTATAAAAAAATTTTCTGTATGAAAAAAACCCAAACAACCAAAAAACAAACAACATCGATCATATTACTCTTAAAAAGAACAAGAGTCGCAATTTTAAAATATAAAGGTATTTAAGGTCTCCCCTTTGTTTTTACTTTCTGTGGAATTCACGGCGGTATTTCCATCTGCCTTAAAAAGGTCTACTATTTCCTCAAACGGAACTTAATTCTGAAAGGTCCATCAGTCCCCACCAAAATGAATGAGATATGGAAAAACCTTAGAACATGCACACATCCCTCTTCAGAAATCATGCCTCTTCACTCCTTTATGGAGTATCTAACATTCACATCCTTTTGTTTTTAAAACGCCAATTTTAAAATGGTCAATTTAAAATGTCAATATAAAACTATGTTAATTAAGGACAGTTTTCACACAGATGAAAGAGCAAAATTGTAGGGACTGTTCAAGAGGGAATAGAAGAATGAATAAATACTTTACGGATGTATGATTCCCAGCAACTGTATTAAAACAGTATTATACACAGTATTTATGTATGATATTAACAGAACATTTTTGGTTGCAAAGGTCTGGGTTCAGATACACCATTTTCAAGTATAAAAGGTTCAGTTTTATTACTCCCTTTACACAAGAATTCTTTCTAAGCTGTAAAACACGTTCTCATGATAATCTCTTCTGATCTTCTGACAGCTGTAAGAGGAAATTACTTAATGTAGCTTTCATTAAAATAATGGAACAAAGTTCCATTACTTTACATAATAGAAGTTACACAACTTCATTAAAAATACACTGTGATAGACAGGTATTTCACATATCACATTTTTGAATGGGAGGTTTTCCATTCAATGTAACATATTTTATATTACTGGGAAAAAAAAAAGAGGGACATGAAAAAAAGTTATATAAAATTATTTTTGTGTGTGTGTATGTTGTCCTGATATGTAACTTTTCTCTTTTCCACAGAACAGAGCAGTGGAAACTTCCTCACAAAACTACTTGTTTTTCTGCATACTTCACAGTTTATTTTCAGTTAATAGAAGAAATTTTGTGCAACGACCAATATATCCATCTTGCCCGAAAGCTAATTACAAGATCAGTTACAGCCTGTTCTCTTAGGCATAATTTACATCTTAAGAGGAGCTTCACAGGCTCAGAGAAGTAACTTATTCACTAGTAAGGGGATTTACAACAACTTTCACCATCAAAATCATGGGTGAAAATGGCTGACTGAAATCACATAGAAGCTTCTGCACCATTTTTAAATTCTTCCAAGTCCTAAGCAGCAGTCATTCCTGTTCTGATCTCTGCTCAAAATAGACAGAAACACAAGAGCCTTAAGCTACACTTGGCACATACTCACTTAAACTCAGGCAAACTACAACTGCAGTACCTGGCAGAATTTTATGAAGTCCCCAGAGCTGAAGGATCTAACATACAATACTTTCACATTAAGATGTGAATGTGGAATGCCTCTAAGATCATACACCACAGTACCCCTGTTGATTTCAGCTAAGCTGCACAATTAAAACAAATCCAGCATCTGACCTCTGATTACAAATGTTCTCCTCCAACACGGACAACAACATACCTTCCCACACTTCATTATGCACTACTATATCTTGATAAACTTCTAACAGCCTCATTAAAAAAAATGGCTATAACAATGGTGTATATGAATACATAGTCCTAGGAATGGCCAGGCCAAGCACTCAGTGTTCTGAGCATCAGGTTCAACCTCCTCCTACATTCTAATGGAGCCTCTTGGAAATAGAGGCATCTTTTACATGGAACTTCAGTGCAAAAGGCCTCAGATCCTTTTGGATGCTGACCAACATTAAAGGATTTTCTAGCCTCCCTTCTGTACCATATGCATTACAGTTCTGCTTTTCAGAGACATTGGGCACCTCTAACTCTTCCTACATCCACAGGTTCTGCAGACGCAATCTTTCAAAAACTTATTGAATGGGACTAAACCTAAGTAACCAAAAATACTCTAAAGTGGTATTAATTTGACATATATTGTATCCTTGAATTCCGACCTGATTTCCTGCTGTTCAGTTTTTGAATTTTTGAGTCTGTACATTGTTATTGTGCCCTGAATCAAAACTGCTATACAGTGAGTTGTTGTTACCTGATCCAAGGCCTATTAAAATAAACAGGAATCACTAAATCTCAACAGGCTTCAGATCAGAATAAAATAACCATTCAAAGTTTATTAAATGATTTTCACCTATTATTCAGCATACTTGTTCTCTGTGCTCTTAATCTAACTCATTTGTTTCTGCAGCAGTTTTACAGTCTGTGTGTGCAATCCCTGGTATTTCAAGCCAAGTTAAGACTCAGCAACAAGACTGCCAAGTTAAGACTGCCAACAAGACAGCTAAGAAGATGTTAATGCTAATGAGATGCACATGTACCACACCAGTGAAAGCAAAACAAATAGTCTGGCCTGCAGGATACCCATTACTTCATAAGTCAAGAATTTGTAAGGTGGTTTAACTTCCTATTTACAAATGAGTGCATGATTTTTACTGCAGAACTTTCCACTGATGCCAATAAGATAATGAAATTCACATAAATGGTATTTACTGCTACCATCCTTTATGGAATTTATTTGCAGGTCAAGATATGTATTTATGATCATTCCTTTCTGTTTCTTTATACTGCGTGTTCCATTTCTTCAAGTTTTCAGGAACAGGGAAAAGAAGATTCATGATTCTTGCTCTCAACTGTGATCACTTTCCATAAAGTTAATGAAGACTCAAAGTGTGTCACTCCACATCCATCAGCAGCACATTATTTTCCCATCACTTCAGAACTATCTAGGAACTGAAGGTGCTTTCTCCTTGGAGCCCTGATAGGCTCTGCTGTGAAAGCAATGGCTTAACCTTAACTGGATTTTGCAAGGCTTTCTATATGCTAGTTCTAGTATGAACTAGCAACACATTTTAGAAATGGTTAGAAATCTCAACTGACATACAGAAGAAAAAATACTACTAACTTCTACCAAATACCAACTGCTTTCATGTTTCTCCATGAGTGTGAGCACCTTATCAGGGAGAAGAAAAAGAGGTTCAGATTCTGTCCCAGACAGCACAGGTTAGCACTACTCAGGATTTAAATTACTATTATTCAGGAAAGGCAACAGAAGAGCATGTTTATTTACATAAGGGATAATACTAAGTGGTCCAGCATCAAAGGAAAAGTGTTCCAATGGGTATATTTCTCCAGTAACCACATCCCTCAAGAACTACCAGACTGCAGTGGAATGCCCAACAAAAGACATTAAAGACCTCCTACTGGCAACCTCAAAGACTTTCAACTTTAACTTTTTGCTCTGAGTAACACACAAAAGTGCCAGTACAATTTGTACTTAAAAAGCAGTGCTAGAGAGAGACAGAGAGGTCCATTTTTCAATAAAAGTAGGACTGCAGTTTTACCATGTGAACTACCATCCACAAACTTTCTTAAATACCACTGTATTTATTGATCTAACAGCAAATTCCACAAAACACATGTGGAATGGACAACAAATTCTCTAGGAACTACCATTTTAACCATATTCCACACTGCTGCTTTAATTATGTAATATAGTATTAAATAAGAAACTGTTTATGCATGAAATGGATAATTTATACAACAAAAATTATTTTGATAATTGGATCACACCATCCTCTTAGCTTTTTATCCTCCATGTCTTCAAACTCTCAACTGGAGTAACAGTCAGAGAAATACCTGTTCTGGGCTGGGATAACAATGAATCA
Organism: Lathamus discolor; assembly: GCF_037157495.1. Taxonomy (NCBI): domain Eukaryota; kingdom Metazoa; phylum Chordata; class Aves; order Psittaciformes; family Psittacidae; genus Lathamus; species Lathamus discolor. Next base: position 44,691,205 of record NC_088909.1, on the reverse strand, counting down.
TATTTTTCTCATTGATCTTCCAAACACAGGGCACTTACTCTAAAGAACTGAATCAACAACCACACAAGCCTGGAGACACAGCAATGCATATTTCATTATCTCCCAAGCGTGATGACTTTAACAGCATTAGAGAACACAGCAAGAAGAGAACACACAGATTTGGGGTTGTACTATTCTCAGCTCCAACATCATTATTGTTGTTCATTAGGAGTTTTTTCAAGAAGAGGGAGGGATATGAAGAAAATTTGCTTGTAATCTTCATCTTCTTTTATGAAAATGGTAATGCAAGCTATAAATTATCATTTAAACCCAGCTGGTTTCACCTGACTTCTATTACAGTCTTAACACTAACTCACATCTACTAACTTTAATTACAGCTCACACTTTATTCTTACAGAATCATATAATATCTTTGGGTTGGGAGGGACGGACCTTAAAGATCATGTAGTTCCAACCCCCTGCCATGGGCAACAGACACCTCACACTAGACCAGGTTGCTCAAAGCTCTGGCCTTCAACACTGCCAGGGATGGGGCAGTCACAGCTTCTCTGGGCAACCAGTGCCAGTGCTTCACCACCCTCATTGTGAAGAACTTCTTCCTTATATTTAACATAAATTTCCCCTCAGTTTAAAGACCCTTGTCCTGTCACTACATGCTCTTGTAAAAAGTCCCTCTCCAGACTTGTCGTACACCCGTTTAAGCTCTGGAAGCTGCTCTACGGTCTCCCTAGAGCCTTCTTTTCTCCAGGCTGAATGAGCCCAACTCACTCAGCCTGCCTTCATAGGAGAGGTGCTCCAGCCCTTTGATTCTCTTCGTGGTCCTCCTCTGGACTCACTCAAGCAGGTCCACATTAGGCAGAATATTAAACAGAGTAACTAATAGAATGTGATCACTGAAACCCTATTTGATAGAAACACTTCAAAGTTTCCAGTATCACAGCATCCATACAGCTGCCCTTGTCTAAATACCGCAGCTACACCATTCTGGGGACCCTGGTCTACCAGATGCATAGCTCTCAGCAAGTTCCAGGGAACTTAAAACAAAAATCCATGTGGCTAACAGGCTTTGCAAGTGAGACTGAAAGCACGGCCAGAGGGATGCGGGTGTGGCAGGGCGGCTAGCCTGTGCTGTGTCGGGCCGGTCCAATCCAGTCCAGTCCAGTGAAATTCAGTCCGGATCCCGCCACTCCGCCCCGTGGCGCCGCGCACGGCGCTGTCTGCGGTGCTGAAAGTAAGACGGCAGACACCACCCCTGCCCTGGAGAAACTGCATGTGCTCCAGCTCCATCACCACGCATCAACCACAGCCCAACCGGGGAAAGAGGCTGAGAACGAAAACTCACTCCTCTCACCTCGATGTATTACTGCTCTTGGGAAGAACCTCTACTAGCTTTATGGGCTTCCGTCCCATGTCCTTTAAATCTGGGACTGTCAAACCCTGTTTTAACTGATTGGTGGACTGTGTTCAGAGCAAAACATATGGTCAAGGTCATTTGGAATTTAATTCCCACTTAATGGGATGACTAGAGTCACCTGCTATGCTGCCAGGCAATACCTCACTGACTTGCTTGCAGCATGACTGTTTGGATTTCCTACCAATAAAACAAGGTCACAGACTACTGAAAAGAACAAGAAAGATGATTTCCATTTGCCAGCATTTTAGGTCATCAGAAGTTTCTAGATATTAAGCCTGCAATTGCTGATAATTACTAAACTGTCAGGTTTTTATTTCTCAACATGTTTTGTCTCACGCTTTGTTAAAAAATTTACATGTGTTTAGGTTGGTTTGCTTCTACTACAGTATGAAAGATACCACACTGCAAGCAGATTACATTGACCTTCTTCTATTCTATAAAGCATTTTTTCTTCTCTCAATGAATTCCTGCTTGGTTACACCCACTGTTTAAGTCTAAGTATGCTTCAGACAAGAATTAGAAAGGAATGTTCAAACTTGAACAGGGTTGACAAATAGCTGGTGCAAACACAAGACACAACCAACCATCTGTGGGCATGATTCTACAGAAGTGATGCATTCTGCTACACACAGCAGGATACTTGCTTGAATTAAAGGCATGTGTGCCTTCAGAAAACTGTCAGCTTTAAAGATTATTTCAAAACCATTACATTATCATGGTTACACAGTATTTTCTTGTGCCGGGGGAAGACACCATATATTCCTAAGCCAAAGTATTTTTAAGGTACTTCTTGTTTTCAGATGTCAAGTGTAATATGATTTTACCAGCTCAGATAGATGTAAGTTTTGCTCTGCATACTCTTCACCTTATTTTTAAAAGTAAAGCGTCTGAACAAAACCAGACTACACCTAAATTAAAAAGCTATCAGATATCCAGTAACTAAGGATGGTACTATGCCCTCTCCATCTAGCAAGGTCCTTGAAAAAGAGAACCTCTCTTTCAACATGAATAATAAAGCTCCTTAAAACTGCAGCTCACTCCAAGCCCTGCCACAACTACTGCAATTTTCAATGTCGCTCAGACTAAAACATAGAGTATTGCTGTTTTACAGGCAGTGCTGTCAGGCAGCACTGAAAACTACATTAACCTTGATTAAGTCACATGGTTGCATAATTCCCTCCATGTAGTCACATACATAAGAAAGTTCTTTAAAGCAATCAATTAAAAAACCCGACCAAAACAGAATTACAATTTTTTTAAGATTTTTTTTTTTTTCTGATTTGTAACACACTCCTAAGGGAATTAAAAATTTGTAACTCTTTACCTGAAAACAAAACAAAACAAAACAAACAAATCTTGGAGTAACCATTATAAGCTGATGCATACAGGGACCTACAACTATTTGGTTATCTTGCATAAAATTTTCCATTTAAAGTTTTTGGAAAATTAATAGAGTAATTCAAATGTTTACACAAAGGTTTTTTCCCATCTTTGCTCTTCATGCCTCAAGCACCACTTATGGGAAGATACACCAGATAAGGCAGTTCCCACATTGCAGGAGCGCCACTTACTTATTTTTATACAGATAAAAAAAACTCCTCATAAGTAATCCAGGAGTTTATAGAGATGCTCTTTCACCAGAACACTTGATTATTGAGTACAATATCACTAAACAGCATTCAGTATCTTTTATATTTCTTACTGCAGAGAAACTGGGTTCTGAGCCAGGAACAGAAGTTTTGCACATGCAAGGACTACACAACGGATCCAATTTTGCAAAGAGTCTTCAGTAACATAATACTTCTCTAACATTACCCTAAGTAGGCGGCTATGGTACCATTTCACATTGAAACTACAGCATTCATTTGCACAGAAGCAGGGCACTATGCAGTTCTTATTTTATCCTTTTTTAAACTGTTTGGTACCAGTGGAAAGGAAAAGTCTTCTGTGCCCTTGAAAGCTGTCGCTTTCACTTGCAGCTCAAGATATTTTTCAGTTAAAGAAGCTGAAAAAGCAAAAGCACTGATGTATCTACAAGTAAGGTATTTTCCCCCTCAAAACTTTGAAATCTGTTGTTATGTTTCAGTTTAGCTGAAATGACAAATATTTATTTCTTGGTAAAAAAACAAACAAAAAAACAACTGAAGTCAGAGCTAAGTCCTTTGAAGAGACCCTGTGACAGTATTTGTGAGACTTATTACATCTTCGATCATTACATTCCTTCTACCTTTAGCCCTACCTTTCTTGGCAGTTTTTTTCTGTCACAATCTTAGCAGCTGTGCAGCACTATATAAAACACAGCTCTGGAGGTATTTAAAAGACATGTAGATGTGGCACTTACGGACACGGTTTAGTAGTGCACTTGGCGATACTAGGTTAACAGTTGGACTCTATCTTAGAGGTCTTCTTCAACCTAAACAATTCTATGATTCTGTGACTTCTTATCTCTCCCCCCTCCTCTTAAACATTCTCCTGGAGTACACTCGTGTCTGAGACAATCCAGTTAAGATTACGTACCTTGCACAGTGAAAACAATTAACCTTGCCATCAAAAGAAAATGCATAGCATGAAATGTAGCCATTGGGAAATAAAAGACTATTGCTGTACCTCTCCTACAGAAGAAGGCAGGCATGTCACCAAGAGCGTTATAACCTCAGCGCTAAGCAATCCTATAGCATAACCACTGGCAACAGTCCCTAGCAAGCAGAGCTTCCTAGCACATACAAGCCCACCGTGTTTCTCCCTGGGGCTGGAGGTCCGTTCATCAATGGCAGGCACGCAGAGATAATTTTTTGCTTTCTGAATAGTCAGGAAGTGCAAAGTACTTACCACCACTATGCCCTCCGAGAATCCGCCTCACCCCTCTCCCCCCAGCTACGCCAGCAACAGACACTGACCCGCAGAAGAAAACATTACCTGTATTTCCCTTGCATGGTACACGATGATGAGCCCGAGCAGGATAATCGTGGAGAGGCTAATAAGGCATTTCAGAGCAAGGGAATACAGCGACTCCTGCAATAGAAAGACACCACCATCCCTCAGCGACAAGGTGCCGCTCCCGCCCGACGCCACCCCGATGCCGGGGCCCGGGGCACACCAGTGCCGGGGGTAGAGCGCCTCGGGACGGGGCTGGGGCGGGGAACAAGCAGCCCCGCCGCGCTGGGCTCTGTAAGGGGCCGGGGCCACCTCTCCGCTGGGCCGTCGGAGGGGCTGCCGGTACCTTGGTGTAGGCGCCCCAGGAGAGCTCAGTCTCAATGACCATGACGACGATGCCGAACATGCCGAAAATGAGCGCGTAGTCGCTGAGGCGCTTGCGCTTCTCGAACAGCGCCCGGCGGTGCCCCAGCTTGTACCCGATGTTCTGGTTCTTCTTCTTGCTGGACTTGCCCCCACTGTTGCTGGCGCTGCCCGGGCCGGGGCCGGGACCAGGACCAGAGCCGGAGGAGCCGTAGAGCGCCAGGTTGTTGGAGTTGTTGTGCTCGGGCTTGGAGACCACGATCTCCGGAGCAGTGGGGGTGCTCGCGGTGGCGGCGGCAGCGGGGCTGGCGAGCGGCTGCTGGAGCGGCTGCGACTCGGAATCCGGCTCTTGTAGGTTCCTGCGGGACGAGCTCAGGTTGCTGAGCGGCCGCATGACGCCGCCGTTGTACCTGCAGCTGCTCATGGCTATTTCTGTGAATGGGTTGCTCTCCCGGCGCTGGTGGTGGTGGTGGAGATGATGGTGGTGATGGTAGTGGTGGGTGCTGCCGCTGCTGATACTGCTGCTGGGGCTCGCTGCCTGCTGCTGCTGCAGGCTGTGGCACTGGTGGTACTGGGCGTACTGGTGGTGCTGCCTGGACGAGCCGGCATGGCTGGAGGGGGTGAACTCGCTGACGTTCAGCTGGCTGCCCTGCCGAGAGGAGGCAGCGGAGGACAGCGGTGAGGAATGAGTCCGGAACGTGCCCGAGTGGGGCGAGATGGTGCGGAGCAGCAGGGGCAGGTTATCCCCCGCGGCTGCCGCAGCAGCCCCGTAGTAGGCGCAGTTGTTGCACTGGAGGCATGGGCTCTGCTTGTCCTGGCCGTGCTGCTGCTGCTGCTGCTGCTGCTGCTGCTCTGGGCCGAAGCCCGCCGGAAACTGGCGCGGCGCGTCCATGCCGGTGCCGTTAAAGCCGCAGGAGGACCGGGCGGTGCTGCACGCTGCGCAATGCGTTATGGTCGGCAGGGGAGAGTCCTGCTGCCGCCACGAAGGGCCCATCCCGGCACCCGTAGGATCCAGCCGCTGCGTTCCATTGGTCGGGGGAACCAAAACAATGGGCATCACGTCACCTGATAGGGGTGGACCGGCCGCGGCGTAAGGAGGTGGGGGCTCCGCAGGGTCCCCCCGCCGCCCCGCACCGCTGGGGAGCCCGCCTCCTCGCGCGCTCCGCGCCCGCAGGTAAGGGCTGCCTTTGGCCCTCGCTCCCGCCCCGCCCCGCCCGCCGCGGAAGCCGTGGGGCTCCCAGGGGTCCCCCCGCAGGGAAGGGGCCTTCGCGGCGGTGCTCCCCAGCTCCCCGCTCCTCACATCTGCACCGTCGTCGGAACATGGGCGCCGCGCTCCGGAGCTGTCCAGCAGCGCCTCCCGCCTGTTTCCGCCGCCGCCGCCCTGCAAAACACAGAGCCGCGCTCGCTTCGCTCCGCCGCCTGCCGCGGGCGCCGGGGCAAGCCGGGAGAGGCAGTGTCGCCGCGGGCTGCCGTGGGGCCGGGTAGCGGAGAGCCCGCCCCGGCACGTCTCCGCCTGTCACCGGGAGCGGGAGGGCCGGGGGCTGCCCCTGCCTGCCGGCCGCCACCCGGGACACCCGGGAGCCCAGCTCTGGCTGGAGCTTCACTGTAGAACAGGGTCGGTGTCCCTGAGTGAATGCGTCCGCCCCCACCCCCCCCTCCGCAACAGCGCAGTCCTTCCGCTGGTCGCCGTCCCTCAGCGAATGCGTCCACCCCCACAGCCCCTCCGCAACAGTGCAGTCCTTCCGCTTGTCGCCGGCTACCGTTCTGTCTCTTCCCCTTCAACTCCCAGCTGTCACCAAATAATTCATTCCCGTAGCTGCCTGTGGCAGAATAATGTCTGCCACCAGGCAGAGTCTCTGCATTTACTTAAAGAAAGCTTCTTTACGGGAGCAATCGTGAACGAGGTAAGTGACTTACCTTGTTAAAGGTGTGCCATTCCTGTCCCCTAGGTGATATTATAACAGGTTTGGTTTTGTTGGAGGGTTTCGGTTTGTTCGGTTTTGTTGGCTTTGTTTTGGGTTTGTTGTTTGTTTGTTTTTTTCTCCAGTTCTCCAGCACTGTTCAAGCAGCTTGAAAAATCAACTGGGAAATTTGATAATGTGGAAGGTTTCTTTACATCCTCAGCTTCTCACTAACGTTAAAGACAAAACTCACCAAGCCTTTCTAGGATAACAGCTTATGCCCTTAAAATTTCTATGTCCAACACAGCATCCAGTTTCCTCTGAAACTCTACACCCTTGAATGGCTTGCAGATTAAAAATATGGGTAAGGCATTAAGAAGAGTTTTAAAATATACTCAGTTATAAAATTCCACTGATTTATTCCAAAGTGTACCTTTAAATAAAGCACATACAGCACACACAAAAACAACCCTAATATAGTGTCCTTTTTGATATATTTTATAGATAATATAGATTATTTAGAGAGTTACCAATACAGCCAATTTATGAATGAAAATCCACACACACATTCTTGAGTGAATGATAAAGCACTTTCCAAGTACTTCAGTCTGTGTTTTTAAATTACACTGAAGTGTATTTGGATGCTTTCCATTGCACTCAGTTCCCCTGAGCATCAAAGACAAAAGACATTTTTAATGATGAACAGGCTGTTTGACACGGCTTCAGATGTTCCATTGTTTGTTTGAAAAAAACTAGTTGCTATAATTCCATCTCACTGTTTGTATCTTGCCTGTGTTTCCAAACACATACAAATCAAATGGATCTTCAAAAATGAGAATCTTAAGGAACCTGGGCTTTTATCGCTCTGTAAATAAAAGTCCTGCACAAGCATGCAGTTAAAATAGATGTTTTGTGGACTAGTTAAAGATTTAGATAAAACAAGGTTTCATCATCCCTTTTCTGTTCATGCCGTGTCCTTAATGTTTGCTTAAACCTTTGAAGTGTTCTCCTTAACAGAAGTCCTCAGGACCTAGTTTACCATGAAAGGCTTATTAAGAAAATCATAAATCTTCATATTTTATTTAGAAGTCACTGAGGCTTTGTCCTGCAGTTTAATCTTAATTTTGAAAAAAAAAAAAAAGTGTCAGTAGACCAAAATATATGGTAGCTGTATCCTATATGGTGAAATGGTGGCATTTATTTTTCTAATTCATATATAAAACTTACAAGCCTCTCTACTGCTGCTAACTTGTTGATTTGTAGAAGTGGCAAGAAGAGAGCTGTTACCAGCTTTCAGACATTTCCTCTACTTGCATTATGCAAGTAAAAAATTAGTATTCCTGTGTTTAACACAAGAGGTCATACTAATCGCACAGCATGTTATAAAATTGATCAGATAGGGTTTTATTTCAGTTTCATTGTGCAACCTGGAATATCTCCCCACAGTTTCAAGGACTAAAATATGAATGACTGAGAGTTTGCATTTTCACAGCTAAGGAGGTAAATTTTCTTCTCTATGAAATTGATTAATGAACCAGAATAGAAAAATGTGGTTTAACATCTTCCCTTGTAAAATAATTTTGAAGTTCACTTTTAAAAATTATTGTATTTGTTTTCAGAAATAAAGTATATTCTTCATGAAAACTGAATTGTTATATTCCTTTTTTAATCACACATTAGCATTGTTAGGTCAGAATTGTTAAATCATACTAAACTGGTAACAATGAACCCCTGTGAAACAAACATTATCTGTTTGGGATTGGGGGCTTTGGTGTTTTCCTACATTTTCATTATATACTGAATGGAACTGCTCTTGCTGATTATTATAGGTCCTGCTTCTGGTTTGTCAAAAGAGACTGTTTTTACACATGTATGTAGGTGTGTATGTACACATATGTGCGTGTGCACCTTTGTATTCAGTAACAGAGAGACAATTACTGTAGAACTAATTTGATAATGATGATTATTGGAGATGTTTGGAAAGCAGATTTGTTTTCTAAACCCACAAAATGAAAGAACAAGGTAAATACTGTTGAGCAAAACTATGCCAACAGCAGGACAGGAAGCTCACAGAAGACACAGGAGACACAGGAGAAATTAGATTTCTGAAAGGAAAAAAACATAAAATATTTGAAGTTACAGCTAATGAGAAGTCATTTGAAAAGCCCACTGAATGACATACAGTGAAGATGCAACACTTACAGGTATTAGAAAGCTACTTTGGCTTTTAATTTATTGCCCTATTGTAGTTAAAATCTGGCTACAATAAGAGGTATTAGAAAGCCGCTTGAGCTTATTGCCAGACCCAGACTCTGGTTAAAATCACAGAAAATTCTGCACTCATAAAAATGTCAAAAAATGTAGAAAGAAGGAAACAAAAAGGAAGCAAAGGTGAGGAGAAAAGCTTAGGAAATTCCATTCTGTGACAGTAGTTTGAACTCAAAGTATATTCTGCATAAGGCCTAGAAGTTTCTAGAAAGCCCTAAAGCAAACAGCCTTGTTCAGTTAAAAAAAAAAAAAGGCAAGCAAGTACAGAGCTCAGTGTGTATATAGAAGGTTGTCACTCGTTGAAAGCAGGGTCACATTTCTGGAGGTGACACTGGCAGCGGTAGCGATCATTCAGGGGTATGAGAGCAAGATCATTCAAGGGTATCCATGCCACAATAAAAATGACAGCAGTACAGCTGCCAAGACAAGGCATGGAAACTACCCATATGAGCCACCTGTGTAAATTTACATTTTGCATAGCATCTAGCAGGGCTTTTAACCACCAGATGTCTCTGACGTTCACGCCAGCAACTTCTGTTGTCACAGTTTTATGCGCTAACTGGAATCCCACACCTGCTGGACCTGCACTTCAGAGAGTTTTTTATAATGTTCCACAGTACTGGGGGAAGGAGAAGTAATACCAAATAATGACTCCATGCAAATAGTATAGCTACATATTAGAAGGAGGCACGTTTTACTCTTTCTGCTTTTGATTTTATACTATTCAATAATCTGCACTTACTTCTGCTTCTCCAGCATATCACTAATAAAAATGAAGATTAACTCCAGTTCAAAACCTTTGTCTATTATCTGGGACACATAAGATACAAAAGATAAGGACACTGGATTGATAGCTCTAAAATAGTAACCAAAGTTTTCAAAAGTGGTGATGTCTTCATTAATGGGAGTGCAGCTTAAGAGGTATCTAGGATTGCTGGATGCATTTCCTCTATTTCAAGGGGATTTCCTCAAGGGATGGAGTTTTTCAACATTTTTTGCTAGCAAGACTTTTTAACTATTAAACAGGTTAAAAGTGTTGGGTTTCATCCACAAAACAGCTGGGGAAAGTATTTCTCCCTTTAATTCACTTTTCCATCCTTTCTGGATATTTTTATAGTACTTGGAGATCACACAAATCTAATGATTCCTTTCTGGCCACTACTTTTTTCTCATTTTCAAAGGATACTGCCACCTACAAAGAATTTCTTAGCTAGCTAGTTGCATCAGCATTAATACTGTTTTGCCCAGCCAGTACAGGTGCTCAGCAGGTGACTACTATATTATGTTTAATCAGACTACCTTCTATTATTCTCACAAACTGGTGCAGTTTTGTAACAGAACTTTAACTCAGTACAATTACTGAGCATCATGCAGTATTTTGGTTTCAGCCTGTGTGAAAGCAAAAAGTGACTTTGAGTGTGTGGCAGGGTTATCAGGAGTGAGGGGTCATTTTTAATTTTGTAGAATCCAGTATTTGAAGAATTTTGATCTATTGAGTCCAGTGAGCCATTGTTTACATATAAATATAAGATCATACCTTTCAAAGTTGGTAGTACAAAAGCTGAAGATGTTAGCAGTGCTGTTCCTTTCCATAAAATGTGTAATTTCTGATTTGGGTAGCAACTGATTCTAAATAATTACATTTCATTCGCCCATGTTTGAAAAATGAGTATTTTTTTCCATTGGTACTTACCATCTGTGCTTCCATTTTACCATGAGAATATAGTTACTATAGATTTGAACTGGCAATGTTATATTTAAAAAATGCAGTTCAAAACATGTATAAAATGTAAGGTTGCCATTTTAGTTGTGTTTATTGGGGCTTTTTATTTGTTTCTGCAGTCCTGTTACCATGAAGGACTCTACAACTTCCACAGTACATTCAAATGCCATGTCGTGGAAGTCTGTTTGTTGCTGTCATAGCCATATCTGAAACCTTTTGGATGTATTCATAACACACACAAACCATCAATGTATGTCATGGTCCTGTTTGCAGAAATTGTATCTCCAAGTTTGAAAAATTTATACACTTGCAGAACAAATGGAAGCAGGGAAAAGATGAAAGCCAATGTCCAATTTTATGTTACCTGCAGTCCCACTTTCTACTCAATATAAACTTTGTGTGGTTGTTTTTCTAATTTATGAGATTGCTAAGTCAAGAAATTAATTTGGGACAGAGGACTGGGGCAGTTGCTAAGGGAAGCACATCTCACTCCTTCCTTCCTAGCTAGGTCTGTCTGCAGCACCTTCTTTTCTTCACTCCACATAACCCCTCCTTCTTTCCCTTCCCTGTTGTAAAGGAGACAGTACATAGTACCTGACAGCACCTCTGGGTCAGGCGGTGGAAGAATAGTGAGTTATTCAAGCTATCTGTGCTTCAAGCTGGCCCTGGCCTCATAAGCTCAATGAGCAACTATTTGAAATGATAGTTCAAAAAGTTCTGGGAAGTTTTATAAATTTTTCATTCTCTGAAGTGTATTTTTTCTGAATTCTCTCCTTTATCCCTTATATTTTCATACTACTCAACAAAAAATTAACTGTGTTTTTGAGGAAAGGGCTAGGCAGTTTTAATTACTGAAACTAATTTTAAGGAGAAAGGGCTTAAGACTTTCACGCAGCACATAAAATTGTCCCATTCAGAACACATTTCTGTAGAATTAAACTTCCTTCCTTCCATCTGTCTAAAAGCCATCCCTTCAACCCAATATATCAGATTAGTAACCCTTGTATTAGCAAACTGACATTTCAAAATATGTATAGTACTGTAGACTGCTTTTAAAAGTTAAGATAATCAGACTGTTTCTCAGAGGACTTTTTTTTTTCTGTCTGCAACTTCACGCATTCAAAGTATTTTCTACATTACAGTGGTCTGAAGCATAAATGGAAAATATATGGATGGTATAGTATCTTCCTGATCAGCATTTTAGATTCTTTATCTTTTGGGAAGATCAAAACCAAATTTGAAATGGAAAAGATCTTCCAGCTTTAATTATGAAATCTCTGTTGTAACTATTATAAGGTATGTCCTAGGAGCTGTTTCTCAGACTAATTTTCATAATATTAAAAATGCATCAGTGTTCAAGCTGGTCTGAATATAACTAGATTTTATGTCTCACAGAAGCCTATCCTCTGGTGAAGAAAGCCAGGGCATGGTAGGAATCCTTTTTCACCTTTGTGAGCATTACTGCAGAACTAACAAGGCACGTAGGTGAGAGATCTTCCCATACTGTCTTGGGAAATAGCAATGCCTCCGATAGATGTTGGACAGTGTTGACAGCAACAAATTATCTAATTGTTACATATTTCTCAGTAATGCAATTTCTTTTTAAGAGCAGAATTCCAGTATTCAGCCAGCCATATTCTCTGAAGCAAGATAATGCAGCATGCACTTGCACCTCCATGCACCAAATTCCTAGGCATCTGATCCACACTGCAGAGCTCAAGCGCATGGAGGAGAGGGATTAGCAAACCAGTGTGCAGAGCTTGAGCTAGTCAGGAGTATGAATTGTGGGTAGGGCCATGAACTCAAGACCAACATTTTACTGATGCCTTTCCTATTCAGAAAAATGCTGTCCTGATGGGGTAGGAATCTAAGCATTTTATTTTAAAAAATCATTAGCCATTTTATTCTTCTCTTAAATGTAAGATGGGTGGGTCTGGGTATTTCTTGCCCACATAAACACAGTAGGGAAGGAAAAGTGGTTTTCCTTTCTGCCATCATGGGTGGACTCACACACATACTCCACCTCAGAGAGCAGGTATTAAAAACCAACTGTATCTTAGCTGATGAAAGGAACAACCAATCCTTCCCCTTACAGTTGTCCACCCATGAAATGTGAGGTGATTGATTGGGTCAGGCACAATGAGAGTACACAAGACGTGCATCAATCTAGCCAAAAAGCAGTCATTCTCTTTGGAGTAGGAACAGGGATACACCCCTAGGAGATTAAGAGAGACCCTTTCAAGGACCCCTCTCCAAGAGCAGCATGCAAATACCCACCAAACCCCAACATCTACTGCCGTCCTCTTTGGGGGACCCACAAAAGCCAGGTGGCCATCTCCAGGCTTTCTTATGTTCCGACTTCTATGGCTGCTTCACTGCAGTAACAGTGTTTGAATGCTCTGGGGAGTATGTAGCACTTTGAACCTCAGATTTTGAAGCTTATTTCATAATAGTCTTGAGGCTTAAATGGCATTTGATAAAAATTGCCAACAATTTCTAAGTGTTTATTCTGACCTTCAAGAATCACTTATACTTTACAATACCCCAAACTGACATCACCATTAATCTTGCATGTGGAATTCAGCAATCCACAGAAGTAAATAATCAATAAAGCCCATCTTTGCTTTCTCAAATAATCAGCTATTTTTCAGTGATCCCAGTTCACACCCTTATAATGCTTTTTTCTGTACATGAGGACTGAAGTTTTTGTATTTCTGCTTCTGAGGCAGTTACATTTAATGTTAAACAAAAAAGGTCACAGAATGCAGTCATGCCTTTGAAGTCTGGCAGCTGAGACTTCATAGAATCACAGAATTGTTTGAGTTGGAAGAGGCCTTAAACCTCATCTAGTTTCAGCACCATGCAATGGGCAGGGACACCTTCCACTAGACCACGTTGCTCAAAGCCCTGTCCAACCTGGCCTTGGACACTGCCAGAGATAGGGCAGCCACAATTTCTCTGGGCAACCTGTGCCAGTGTCTCAACCCCCACTGTGAAGAATTTCTACCTAATGTCTAATCAAAATCTCCCCTCGGTCAGTTTAAAGCCATTTCCCCTTGTCCTGTCACCACATACCCTTGTATGAAGTCCTTCTCCAGACTTCTTGTTGGCCCCCTTTAGGTACTGGAAGCTGCTCTAAGGTCTCACCTGAGCCTTCTGTTCTGCAGGGTGAAAAAGCCCAACTCTCTCAGCCTGTCTTCAAACCAGAGGTGGTCCAGCCCTCTCATCATCTTTGTGGTCTCCTCTGGACTCACTCGAGTAGGTCCACATCCCTCTTATATTCGGGGCCCCAGAGCTGAACGCGGCACTGCAGGTGAGGTCTCACAACAGCAGAGTAGAGGGGAGAATCACCCCCCTCAACCTGCTGGTCGCACTCCTTTTTATGCAGCCCAGCAGCCTGGGCAGGTGGCTTTCTGGGCTGTAAGCACACACTGCCAGGTCATGTTGAACTTGAAGGTAAACACCATAATTTCTGCCTCTGCAGCAATGAAAAGCTATCTGTCCAATACAGAAAAATACCAAAAGGGTAGCACAAGAATGTCTTTGCTCAGAACATCTTGTGCTGTCCTGTGGTTCTGGTCCCTCAGGCAAAGCCAGAATGGGATTGAAAGTTTGCAATGTCCTCGGTGACTTAGTTTAACAATAGGACTGCTGAGTCAGAGAGAGAATACTGTCACCTACTATGAAAGTGTGTGTTTGTTAATCTATTTTCCTTTTATTGTGACAACAAAACCACCTTTTTTTAAAATTATTCTTTTAATTATATGTATATATATATATATATATATATATATATACACTGTGGGTTGAGAGTTTCTGGTATCATCAGGGAGGAAAAATAACTCCTAAATCTGGTTTGATGTTAACCTAAACTTTCTAATTACCCTGCTGAAAAATGACTTATTCACAGGTTTACTCCTAACTTCGCTCAGCTTCATTTCAAGTGTAATTCATTTCTACCAGCAAGAATTTACACAGACCAAATGTGTGTGCAAATGAACATCTGCTCATGTCTTTCTACAAAAGTATGTCTTTCCAGATGTAAATGTATATCTTGTAGACATAGTCTGAACGTTTGCTTTTGAAAACTGTCCCAAAGTACAGTGACAGATGTAATTGCATAATTTAGGTCCGGATGAGAAATCCACAGCAAGTGAAATACAGGAAGCATTACTAAAAAGGCATACATTTAGGTGTCATCTTCTAATGAAATGTAATGGTTTACATTTGCAGAAACGTGGCTGCTGTATGGTAGGCACAAATTATGCCAGTATGCTTTCTTCTACATGTGCATCTGTGTAACTTCAGGGTTGCAAGCAGACAGAGAAGTGCTAAAGCACGGGAAGCGGATGCACAGTTCCCACGCTGGAGGGGAGAGTGGCACTTCGGCCTCTTATGAGGCAAAACATGAACCTGCATAAAAATGTCCTGTAATTTGCCCATAAACAATTTCTTTGTAATTGGCTAAAAGCCATTCAAGCAGATCAGTGTTGCTTACTGGTCTGTGATCTGTAAAATCAAAGTAACACATGACAGCAGAGCTAGAAATGAAAACAAGGCAGCAGTTACTATGGAGGAATACTGGAACTGTAGAGATGATTTACATGAGGTGGAAAGAATGGTAATGAGGGTTTAAAAAACGGTGCAATTCCAAAATAGGTCTGACAGCAGATGTTTAGGGAAAAAAAAAAAAAAATTAGATATGGGGATTGAAAAGTGTAATTTCAAGAACGAGAGGTGATGTTTTGGCAGAAATACAATATACACACAAAAGAAATTGTCTAAATTTGATGTGTCACCAGCACTAAATTTCTTTAAATGCAAGAATGTTAGTAATTAAATGCCAGTGATAAATTCTGGGATTTTATCCGTATAGAACACAAGTATCATTTTGGCCTAAGTCCTGAACAACAGAATTTGGCTTGCTGGTATAAGATCTGTGATCTTTGAAGAATAGCTCTACCAGTGAGAAGATCTTGTCACCTTTACAGACTTGATCCAAGTTTTCTGCAGGCAGAGAAGGTGGTTGACATGTCCTTCCCCTCATGCTCAGCAAATAAGGCATGTGAGCACCAGGACTGCCTTTCTTTGTAATCTGTGGAGAGAAGGCAGTGCCCACGCTACAGGTTTTGGCACATTTCATATCCCTGACAGGATCTAAGCAGAGATTCAGAAGATGGAGCATGCTGTGGACCTGGCAATAGATACAAGAATAACCCACCCCCTTGCTATTGCTTTGAAGGGCAGGAGGATGGAGGATACATTCAAGCTGATTTTAAGTTAGTTCTTCTTGCATGTTTGTGTGTGGTCAGTACCAATGGTTATTCTTTGTGTTCTCCCTCTTCAGAAGACAGGGACTTCTCTGCCAACGCACTTTGTTTTCACCATTATTTCCCCTTCTGTTAGTTGTATCTGGAATACATGACCTGTCTCAGGCCCCAGATAACATCAACTGCAGTCAAAAAACTATTCGCACTTCACATCCAAGAATGTGCACTCATTTTATAGCTCATCTATCAAACAGGAGCATACTCCAACTCAGGTATAGATGCAGCCCAGGAGGATTTATGATCCCAACTGCCTGAACACAGTTTTAAGAAGTATTACTATAAATGTGACAGTAATATAATATATTTTAGTGTGTTAGAATACAGTACGTGGGGGTCTGTGGACATTTAAAAAAACAGCCCAAGTAACTAAAGCCAATGTTTTAATAAAGCAGCTAAAAGCACTTGGGCTGAGAGCATCTAACAGCTCTGAGCTCAGCATTCATACGGGAATATTTTTTTTGTTGCTTATGGATCTAGAGGAGCTGTTCACAGGTGCACAGATTTCTACAGAGGCTGATGCTCTTCCAGCCACATGGAATTTGAAGGGAAGTGAAAATTTTGGCAGAAATAATGTGGGTGTCATTTATCATTTGCTATATTTACTCAAAAGTTTTTTTGAGTAAAACAGTTGCAAGTAGATGAGGAGTACCTCTGTTGCTATAAAGAGATGTAGATTGTGAAACAGAACACAAGTGTGAGAATTAGCAAAAGTGTTTTAGAGGCTCCTAGGACCTCATGAGCTACCTTGGTCCCCACTGCTGAGTACCACTCACTAACCAGCTTGCTGCAGTGAGGCTTAGAATAAGTGGCAGCTGGCAATAGTGGCATCGAGTGGAAGCTTGATGTATTGGGTTTACATGGCAAAGTTTTGGTAGTGGGGGTGACTGCAGGGAGTAGCTTCTGTGAGCAGATGCCAGAAGCTGCCCCCATGTCAGACAGAGCTAGTTCCAGCTGGCTCTGAAGCAGACCTGCTGCTATTCAAAACTGAGCCCATCAGCAATGTTGCTAGTGCCTCTATACAATAACATACTTGAGAAAGGATGAAAAAATGCTGCACAACAGCAGCTGGATTAGAGGACAGAGAATATGTCAGAGAAAGTCTGCAGACAAAAAAGAAGGAGGAGAGTGAAGAAGGAGGGGAGAAGGTGCTCCAGGTACCAGAGCAGACATTCCCTTGCAACCCATGATGCAGCCCATGGTGAGGCAGCTGTGCCCCTGCAGCCCAGGTAGGTCCTTGGTGGAGCAGATTCCACCTGCAGCCTGTGGACAACCTCATGCTGGAGCAGGAGGATGTGGTTTAAAGGAAATTGTGATCCTGTAGAGACCCTGTGCTGGAGCAGGGTCCTGGCAGGAACTGCAGCCCTGTTTAGAGGAACCCCATGCTTCCTTCATGAAGGACTGCACCCTGTGGAAAGGATCCATGCTGCAGTTCTTCAAGAACTGCAGCTGTGGGAAGGACCCCCGCTGGAGAAAATCATGAAAGATTGGGAGAGACACCATGCTGGAGCAGGGGAATAGTGTGAATAGGAAGGAGTGTGTGAGGAGGAAGGAACGTTTGATGAACTGACCACAGTGCCCATTTCCCATCCCCTGTGTTGTATGGGGGAGGAGGTAGAAAAGTTGGGAGTGAAGTTGAG
Organism: Lathamus discolor; assembly: GCF_037157495.1. Lineage (NCBI taxonomy): Eukaryota > Metazoa > Chordata > Aves > Psittaciformes > Psittacidae > Lathamus > Lathamus discolor. The sequence continues at coordinate 44,673,695 of NC_088909.1, read as the reverse complement.
CCTGGGAAGAAGGAAGGGAGGGGGCAAGGTGATTTTAGATGGATCTCACTATTTCCTACATCTGATAACATCAAAGCGTGAAGGGTAAAGCCTGAGAGATGTGTAGCCTGCTGGAGTCCAGCTCCATGCATCCAAAACTGGCAGCTCCAGCCCTCCACTGGCCGCCTGGGCAGCAGACAGTTTGTGTGCGGTCTGAACATGAGCCCAGTGGTGTCAGGCCAGCCACTCTCAAAATAGATGTCTGCCTCTTATGGAAGAAAATATACATTAACTGAGTTTCCACTTTGGAAGTTTCATGGGAGAAAGTGCCAAATCAGCCCAGATGCTGAAAAAGCTACAAAAGCCAAAACACCGGTGGGTCACTGTGATGGCGGAACTGCTGTCGGTGGGCATAGGCTTTACTCTCCAGGAGTGTGAATAAAAGTTACTGGTGACTTTTTAAATTAATTCTGCAGGCATTTAGGGAAGAGGAAGGCTGTTGGTGACGATGTAGCAGGGATTTCAAATTGCATGAGACTTAGGAGCTAAAATCTATGCTTTGAGTTATGCTTGAAAATGAACTGGTAGCCAGTGCATTTGAAGACCATGTTTTCCTCTTTGCAAAGAATCATGCAAGGCAAATGAATGCTAAAGTAGCACATCCCAAAATAATTAGCTATAGCTGTACTAAGTAATTCATATACTGTGGGGGATTGAGCTCCACAATTTAAATGCATCCAGAAAAGAGCACCAAAACTGGTGAAGGTGCTGGAAGGCATGTCCTGTGTGGAGTGGCTGAGGACTCTGGGTTTGTCTACTTTGGAGAAAACGAGGCTGAGGGATGATCTCCTTGCTCTCTGCAGCTTCTTGAGGAGGGGAAGTAGAAAGGGAGTTGCTGAGTTCTTCTTCCTGGTACCCAGTGCCAGAACATGTGGAGATGGCTCAAAATTGCATCCGTAAGGGGAAGATTTAGATAAGAGAAAGATAAGAGGAAACATTTATTTACCAAGAGGATAAAGGTCAAGGGCCAAAGGCTCAGGGGACGTGTCTCAGCTCAGCCTGGGGCCTTCAGTCCCTGCCTGAGCCATGTTGTAGCTGCACCTGTCCCTTTCCCTGTCTCTTGGATGGGCCTGGACCTGCACTGCAGAGAGCTGCTTTCCTGGATGGACCCTCAGACCTAGGGCATCGCTTGTCATGCGGAATGGTAGTCATAACCTAGTCTGGTCTATTCTACTCTGTTCCATTCCATTCCATTCCATTCCATTCCATTCCCTATGCTCATCCTGAGCTGTGGATGAATGACATTGTTATTTCCCTGTAATGTCCCGGGGGAGTTCAGCTTCAAAACCATTTTCAAGAACAAAAATCACAAAGCTTACAAGTTGAAACAGGATTTTATTTTATGATTTGATTTTATTTGGTTTGGTTTCTGTTATCCTATGGTATTTTATTTTATGTTACTTTACGTTATTTTATGTTACTTTATCTTACAGGGTTTTGTTTGTTTTTCTGGTTTGGGTTGGTTGCTTTTTCTAATCTGTTTCAGAGCTGATGCTCACAAGCACAACACAGTGCACATGTGTAGCCAGAAGTAGGCTTATGCATTCCTCAGGTTAGCTTGAAGAAACATCCATTGCAGTCTGGCAAAAGAAAGCCACTGAGCCACGGAAAGCAATAGCAGGAAGACAGGCTGAGCAGCTTCTGTCTACTGAAGAGTGAATATGAAGAATGACCATCAGTATCGACCACACATGAATGTGCAAGGAGGAGGAGAAGATATGGTACTGTGGTGTATTTCCCAAAGCATAAAACCTATCGATGACGAGCACACTTTTGTCTTCTAAAATTTGCTTGGCCGCATTGCAAACTAGACAAGCTTGGCCAGTGATCCATGGAAAGTGCTCTTGTGACTGCCCAGCACTGGTGTCGCACGCAGGGTGAGCTGGAAAGTGGTAGCTGCTGATAGGGCAGCAAGAGAGCCTGTCCAAGCACAGGCTGCTGTGCACAAGCAAGAACCCCAGGGGGAATGGAGCCAAGGGAAGAGCAGAGCTCTTTCCCACTCTGAGCTTGCACTGAGCAATGGAGCCAGAGAGCCAGGGCACGAGTGGTGACTTGGAGATGCACGAGAAGTTACCAAGAACTGAGCCCAAAGGGCCCTGACAGAGGCCTGACAAGGGGCTGTGTTCAGTGCTATGCTGGACGAGCAGGCCCCTGAGGGCCATCCGGGGGCCACTCTGGGAGTCTAGAAAGCTTCCTATCCGCAGATGAGGGTATGAGGGCCACCTGCATGGAGCAGAAGCAGCAGCCTTTGGGCCAAAATAGCCAAAGGAGCCATATCAAGGGGTTGTGCTTGCCTGTAGAGGAAGCAAAAAGCCCCTGGGGACACTCACAGGCCCTCCGGGGGTTGAAAAAGCCTTCCTCCCCCCAGCTGCAGGGCACGAGGGGCAACCTTTGTGGTGCACGAGCACCAGGCAGTAACCCAGCCGGAATGAACAAGAGGAGCCCTCACAAGTGGTCTTGCTTGGTGCTGCAGAGGGAGGTGAAAAACCCCTAGGGACCTGTGCCAATCTGTTCTGGCGGATATGCTGGAGGTAAGGAATGCCATCCAGAGGGACCTTAACACGCTTGGGAGGTGGGCTGATACAAACCTTATGAAGTTCAACCATGAGAAGTGCAAGGTCCTACACCCGGGTTGGAGCAATCCCAGGCAGAGCTACAGACTGGGCCAAGAAGAGATTCAGAGCGGCCCTGCAGAGAAGGACTTGGGGATGCTGGTCGATGAGAAAATGAACATGAGCCAGCAGTGTGCGCTCGCAGCCCAGAAAGCCAACCGTATCCTGGGCTGCATCAAAAGGAGTGTGACCAGCAGGTCGAAGGAGGTGATCCTGCCCCTCTACTCTGCTCTTGTGAGACCTCACCTGGAGTATTGTGTGCAGTTCTGGTGTCCTCAACATAAAAAGGACATGGAACTGCTGGAACAAGTCCAGAGGAGGGCCACGAGGATGATCAGGGGACTGGAGCACCTCCCGTATGAAGACAGGCTGAGGAAGTTGGTGCTGTTGAGCCTGGAGAAGAGAAGGCTGCGTGGAGACCTCATAGCAGCCTTCCAGTACCTGAAGGGGGCCTATAAGGATGCTGGGGAGGGACTCTTCGTCAGGGGCTGTAGTGACAGGACAAGGGGTAATGGGTTAAAACTTAAACAGGGGAAGTTTAGATTGGATAGAAGGAGGAAATTCTTTCCTGTTAGGGTGGTGAGGCACTGGAATCGGTTGCCCAGGGAGGTTGTGAGTGCTCCATCCCTGGCAGTGTTCAAGGCCAGGTTGGATGAAGCCTTGGGTGGGATGGTTTAGTGTGAGGTGTCCCTGCCCATGGCAGGGGGGTTGGAACTAGATGATCTTGAGGTCCTTTCCAACCTTAACTATTCTATGATTCTATGATTCTAAAATTCCTTCCTGACCCCAGCACTGGCAATCGGCTACCCCTCAGCATGTGAGCAAGACCTGCTCCTGGTCCACAGGCTGGTCATGCCTCCCAGGAGATGCCCAAGCCCTGTTCTCCCTCAAGCTGGAACCACCTTAGGGGCTTTCAAGGGTGGCAAAAAGCCCCTGTCCTGATCAACCTTTAGAGCAAGAATCCTTCCTATGCCTGGTGGGGCACCAGTGGTACTCTAAGGCACAGGAACCCCTGGAAACAAGAAGGACAGGGAATTGCTTGAAGGAGTCCAGCGCAGAGCCACAAAGATGATTAAGGGAGTGGAACATATCCCTTATGAGGAGAGGCTGAGGGAGCTGGGTCTCTTTAGCTTGGAGAAGAGGAGACTGAGGGGTGACCTCATCAATGTTTACAAATATGTAAAGGGTGGGTGTCAGGATGATGGAGCTAGGCTTTTTTCAGTGATATCCAGTGATAGGACAAGGGGCAATGGGTGTAAACTAGAGCATAGGAAGTTCCACATTAACATCAGGAAGAACTTCTTTACTGTAAGAGTGACAGAGCACTGGAACAGGTTGCCCAGGGGGGTTGTGGAGTCTCCTACACTGGAGATATTCAAGGCCCGCCTGGACAAGTTCCTGTGTGATGTACTGTAGGTTACCCTGCTCTTGCAGGGGGGTTGGACTAGATGATCTTTTTAGGTCCCTTCCAACCCTTGGGATTCTGTGATTCTGTGATTCTGTGATTCTGTGAAACACCTCTGCATCCAATTTCTGGCTCCCTGGAGGATGAGGATGGTTAGCTCTGCAGTGTTCCTCAAGAAGGCATTCGTATGATCTGACCATAGCTATCCAGCTAAAAAGGACTGCTGTCCTTCAGATGAGTTTTGAAGGTGGTGCTGCCAGGAGCTGGCCTTGCAGCGGAGAACCTCCAGCAAGCCTCGTCCACCCTCTGGTCTTCCTCCATCAGCCCCCCCTAAGTAACTCCACTGACTCCTCAAGGATTTCCTCTTGGATGTCTTCAGACTGCCTGAACCGTCCCTGTCACAAGGACACGTGCTTCCCCAGACTTTGTGACTGCTTTGTTGTCAGGTGGTGGCACTATGACATGGAGATGATGGGCCCCATGTGCAGCCCTGCCCTCTGCCCCTCAGTCCAGCATCCTTCGGAGGAAAGCCTTTGAGGTTTGATGAACTGAAGTTATGTCCATTAAAATGGGTGATGGGATCTTAAACTGTCACCTCTCAACTTTCCCTCTGAGCTCCACCACACCTAGAAAACATGTACTGTCAAAAAGGAGGAGGTGGTAAAATCTGGTTCCTGTTGGGAAGACTAAACCACTTTAAAGCAATTTTACAGGATTTTGAAGAAACTCAGTAAATGTTTTTCTACCTCTTACTTGAAAGCATAAATTTTTAGAAGTTGGTAAAAGTAGTGGTAGCCTCTCTGCATATGTCAGGGAACACCAGGGGCTATAAATATTGCACTGAGTAGAATATTAAGTTCAAGCAGAAATTATATGGGTAGAGTCAGCAACATCAGTAAGCTTGGACACTGACCAAAATGTTAGAAAAACGAGTGACCACAAACTAGAGTATTCTAATACCCACAACACTCTGTTGAACACTTATCTGGTATAAAGTGTTAAAACTTCAAAGAAATCAACATGGTTTTGTGGGCTTATTTATAAGGTACCAGATTCTACCCATTTGCTCTTACGGCTTCTTATGGCCTCAAGTTTTCCAGAGACTATTAAGCCCTTTTCTGTGTCCAGGGCATCCAGGTGATCTTGAGAGTGTTTAAGTGTGGCTGTCATGAGGCCGCAAACAACTTTCTGCTGTCTCTGACAGGGTACACACATCTGTATGTAATATCCCTCTGGGTCAGGTGTCCTGTCTCTGCTTCCTTCTGGCTTCCTATGCCCATCCTCACTGGCAGAGCATGAGACTGAAAAGTCCTTGATTGGAGTAAGCATTACTTAGCAACAACTAAAAACATTGGTGTGTTATCAGCACTGTTCTTAAAAGTTGAAAACACAGCACTGCACGAGCTACTAAGAAGGAGAAAAATAACTGCTACAGCTGAACCCAGGGCACACTCCAAAGCAGAATTTATTAAAGCTATACAGTCTTGGCTATGAATGAAGTGCACAACTATTTTGAAGGACTTTCAGTATATTTAGCATTTTACAGAGTATCAGGCCAAACAAGCTTGCTTGAAGACGTCCTGATGATGTAGACTCTACTTTCCCTGCAATATCACTGAGTGGTTTAGCAGAGACACCAATTGAGCAGAGCAGAGAGACTCTAGAGAAATCAGTAAGGTCTGGAGGAGGAGGAGAGGCGATGAGTATGAAGGGGTGCTCTGGTGCTACCTTTATTTTTTTGCTCTGGTGCTACCCTTATTGTTCTTACTTAAGAGCCTGATTCTGCAACTATGTGTTTTCTCTGGTGCTGTGGGAGCAGTTGTGGGAAGCAAGTGCTCAGCAGTGTAAACCTCCTGCACTACTGCCTTTACAGACAAATATCACTTTCCTGTCCAGAGTGAATCATGTGATAAGAGCAGCCCTCTGCCATGGCTGCTTCTCTTCACTAGTCCTCTTGATGAGAAGTAAGCTATTTGCATTTTCTTTTTCCTTATTTCATGTCTGCTTGCCTCAGAGAGCTCTACCAGTGCCACAACAAACCCCAAGCCTGTAGCAATACTGCAGGCTGTGGGAAGAGTGGCTGGGAATCTGCTCAGTGGAGAAGGACCTGGGTGTGCTGATGGACAGAGCTGAACATGATCCAGCTTGTGCCAAAGCAGCCACAAAGGCTGGCCTGTATCAGCAATGGTGTGACCAGCAGGGCCAGGGCAGTTATCATTCCCTTGTACTGGGCACTGGTGAGGCTGCACCTTGAATCCTGCATTCAGTTCTGGGCCTCCCACTACAAAAGAGACATTCAGGTGCTGGAGTGTGTCCAGAGAAGGGCAGTGGAGCTGGTGAAGGGTCTGGAGCACAAATCTGATGAGGAATGGCTGAAGGAACTGGGAATGTTTTCTGGAGAAGGGAAGGCTCTGGGGAGACCCTATTGCTCTCTGCAACTGAGAGGAGGATGGAGTGAGGAGGTGGCTGGTCTCCCAGGTAACAAGTTGTCTCCCAAGGACAAGAGGTAATGGCTGCAAGCTGCACCAGGGAAAGTTTAGATTGGATGGTACGGAAAAAGTACTCACCAAAAGGGCGGTCAAGCATTGGAACAGGCTGCTCAAGGCAGTGGTGGAATCACAGTGTTCAAAACCCGTGCGGATGAGGCTGTTTGTGACACGGTTTAGTGGTGATCTTGGCATTGCTGGGGTAAAGGTTGGACTTGATGATCTTTGTCTTTTCCAAACTAGTTTATTCCGTGTCTCTGGGACATGGGTGACAAAAGCCTGGTGACCAGTGTGACAAGATCAGTCCTTGTGGAGGGAGGGACAGCCATAGCTCTGCTGCTTGTAGGAGTCCCTTTCTAGTGCATCTCCACCATGCATTGGGTCATCAGCGCAGTTATGCCAATTTGGTCTCACCTCTGTCCCATAGCATTTTTGGCAGTGATGGCTGTAATATTAATAGGCTGAATCTCTCTTTTGAATCTCTCCTCCAAAGTCTCTTATCTGAAACACTAGATATAAATCTAAATTGATACCCCAGACACCTTCTAATCTCTGTGAGTTTAAAGCTCAGGTTTATCAATACAGTAATTTGTAAAGGTTCGCATTTAATGAAAAAAGAATCCCATTTAATATTTGTATTTTGTTTGCTTGCTGCTAACATTTCTGGTAGGAGAGAGAACAGGTCCTATTCTGGTTTTCTGTAACAGGTATTTTTGTTTTAGGCTCTTTTATTTAAAACACTATTTTTATAATATTGTGGAGCACAAGTATTTAGAAGACCACTCAGAAAGGCTAAGAAGTGAAGGCAGCATGTAGTATGTTTTTCTCACAATGTCTTCTATGCCTGGCAATGGAAATTATGCCTTTCCCAGCCTCCACTCCACATCACTGAAGTGCTCTTCTTGAAGGAGAATGTCCAGTGCAAGCATTTCAGAGAAGGCTACCATATTGCCTTCAAAGTTATTAAGCTATTCTTGTTATTCTTAATCCTATGACTTATATATGCATCTTTGGCTGCGACTGCACACAATAATCCTACCCCAGGTGGCTTAGTAAAAGGTGAGAAATTGTTCATTTATTGCAACATTAAAGCAGTAGGTTTCCAACTTGATAACATTTGTTCAAACCAAGCTCATCTACAAAGTCCAAGCAAAAAACCCCTCAGAATTAGTAATGACCAGCACATCCCAACATCTGTTATCCTCTTAAGGCACGTGCAAAGATTAACCCAGTTTACTTTTCAGTAGCAACTTTACTTGTCGCTGGGGGTGGTGAAGCTGCTGTGCTTGGAGCTGGGGTAGCTGCACTGTCTGTTGCAATCAAAGTTTGAGTAGCTGCCATACTTGTTGCTGGGGTAGCTGCACTGTCCATTGCTGGGGTAGCTGTGCTCTCCATTGCAGCCAAAGTTTGGGTAGCGACTGTACTTGTCCCTGGGGGTGGTATAGCTGCTGTGCTTGGAGCTGAAGCACAGCCCCTCCTGGCACCCCGGTTGCCCATGCTGGACTGGATGTTCAAAGGCAGGGTCTCCTCTACACACCATGCAACTGATGCTACATGGAGTAAATGGGCTGCACTAATTACACAATGAACTCGAACAGGAAATCCCAGTTGTCCAGGCATTCTAGAAGTCATCACGGACTGGCCAGAGGGCAAAGATTTTGGAATGTCACCATAGGAGGAGGTGATGAATGCTGAAGAGGCCCCACCATATAATAAACTGTCAGAAAGTGAAATGCAGTATGCCTTGTTTACTGATGGGTCTGCCATATTGTGGGAAAGCATCGGAGATGGAAGGCAGCTGTATAGAGTCCTCGACGACAAGTTGCAGAAACTGCTGAAGGAGAGGGTGAATTGAGTCAGTTTGCTGAGGTGAAAGCCATCCAGCTGGCCCTGGACATTGCTGAACGAGAAAAGTGGCCAGTACTTTATCTCTATACTGACTGGTGGCAAGTCATCTCTATATTGATGGTGGCAAATGCCCTGTGGGGGTGGTTGCAGCAATGGAAGCAAAGCAACTGGCAACGCAGAGGTAAACTCATCTGGACTGCTGCACTGTGGCAAGATATCGCTGCCCAGGTGCAGAACCTGGTGGTGAAGGTACGCCATGGAGATGCACATGTACCCAAGAGTCGGGCCACTGAGGAACACCAGAACAACCAACAAGTGGATAAAGCTGCTAGGATTGAAGTGGCTCAGATGGACTTAGATTGGCAACATAAAGGTGAATTATTTTTGGCCCGGTGGGCCCATGACACTTCAGGCCATCAGGGCAGAGATGCAACATATAGTTGGGCTCATGATGGAGGGGTGGATTTAACAATGGACACTATTGCTCAGGTTATTCATGAGAGTGGAACATGTGCTTGCAATTAAGCAAACTACACGGTTAAAGCCTCTTTGGTATGGAGGGCAATGGCTAAATTACAAATATGAGGAGGCCTGGCAGATTGACTGTATCACACTCCCAACCAACCCGCCAAGGCAAGCACCATGTGCTTACTATGGTGGAAGCAACCACCGAATGGCTGGAAACATATGCCGTGCCCCACGCCACTGCCCGGAACACTATCCTGGGCCTTGAGAAACAGATTTTGTGGCGACACGGCACCCCAGAGAGAACTGAGTCAGGCAATGGGACTCATTTCTGGAATAACCTTATAGACACTTGGGCCAAAGAGCATGGCATTGAGTGGGTATATCACATCCCCTACCATGCACCTGCCTCTGGGAAAATCAAACAGTACAATGGGCTGTTAAAAACCACACTGAGAGCAATGGGTGGGGGAACTTTCAAGCATTGGGATATGCACTTAACCAAAGGCCACCTGGTTGGCCAACACCAGAGGATCTGCCAACACAGCTGGCCCAGCCCAGTCAGAACTTTTACATATTGTAGAGGGGGACAAAGTTCCTGTGGTGCACATGAAGAATTGGCTGGGGAAGACAGTCTGGGTTATTCCTGCTTCAGGTAAAGGCAAACCCACGCGTGGGGTTGCTTTTGCTCAGTGACCCGGATATACTTGGTGGGTAATGAGGGAAGATGGGGAATTCCAATGTATACCTCAAGGGGATTTGATTTTAGGGGAAAACAGCCAATGAACTTAACTGTATGCTGTTGCCTGCTGTATAATGCTTTTAGAGCCCATCAACTAGATGTCTTCAGATCACTGGCGACTGGCCCTGACTTCCCTCCAACCATCATCCCAACAGAGAATGAATTTTGACAGAACCTGACAAGTTCTGCAGTGAAGGAACGATCAGCATCAGCAGGCAACAATCCAACACTGCACACAGCCTTTCCTGCCCTGAGAGACTGTTACAAGGGATGGAATTTGACATCATGGACAGAATGGACTCGACAGCATTATAGGGATTGGTCCATGCACTAAGAAATTATTTCTTTCTCTCTGTCTGTGTGTGTATGTGAATGTATATATATATGTAAGAGAGATGGTATATTGAAAATGTGGGATCTGAGCATGATGTGAATGGTATGGAATAAGGGGTGGATACTGTCCTGGGTTCACCAGTAGCAGTTTTTCTCCTTCTTGGTAGCTCGTGCAGCACTGTGTTTTGACTTCCAGCCTGGGAACAGAGCTGATAACACTGACTGTTTTTAATTGTTGCTAAGTAACTTTTATTCTGGCTAAGGACTTTGTGAGTCTCATGCTCTGCCAGGGATGAGGGGAGGCCGGGAGGAAGCAGAGTCAGGACACCTGACCCAAGGTAGCCAAAGAGGTATTCCATACCACAGCACGTCATGCCCACGGAGGTAACTGAGAGTTACCCGGAAGGGCACGGACTCTCTTTCGGGGGGTCGAACTTGTTCTCTAGTGGTATTGTATTCTCTTCTCTTGTTATTTTCTCTTATCATTATTATCATTGGTGGTAGCAGTGGTGATTTGTGTTATACCTCAGTTACTGGGCTGTTCTTATCTCAACCTGTGGGAGTTACATTCTCTCGATTCTCCTCCCCATCCCTCTGGGAGCAGGGCTAGGGGTGGGGAAAGAAAGAGGGAGAAAAGGTGGGGGAGTGAGTGAACGAGCTGTGTGGATCAGTTTAAACCATGACAGAGACTTATGAGTGTTCAAGTTTTTCTAAACGTACATAGAGCAATGCAGTCAATGGGACAGATCTGTTTCTCCTATACCTGTAAAGAATAAGGCTCAGGCACTCAGCAAGTCGTGTCTTAGAGGCAGTGGGCCAGATCTTTAGCTGATGTATTTCGCCAAACTGACAATTAGATCAGGTACTTAGCAATTCTGAAAATTAAGTCAATTAATATGATAATAACAGATTTAGTGCTCCTTCTTAATTCTAATATGAGCTTTTATTTTTCAGTACTAGGCAGAAGAGTGAAATTATTCCAGGCCTACAAAAAATAGTGACATTGTGCCACTACAAGCAAAGACAAGTGATTTCCCTGGATGTAAAGACTTTTTCTAAAATGATATGAACAAGACAGTGTCTTTCATAAGGATATGGAGAAAATGAATATGTGCTTAGTGAACAATTCAAGAAGAAAGTATTAGGCTAATCAGTAGTTTTGATTTAGGATGTCTATTTTTTGTGGTGGCATTCATTCTCTTGTAGCATTACAGTATTAAGTAAATATCGATATCACATTAAAAGTAAATTACTGGAATTATGCTAATTCAGGGAGGAAGGAAATATATGAAAAGAGGCATTTAATATTGAAATCGAACATACTGGAAAACTGTAAAGTACTTCTTCAGTAACAGTATGACAGTAGACACAAATAAGGATGAGACACATGCTGGATGAGGACTTTAAAGGAGAAGCCCAAAAAATTTGCATCTGAAATTTGAAGAACAGTACACATTATTCATTTTGTGCAGAAGCAGCAGCACTCTTATATTTCTGTGTAAAGAGATTATATAAGTAAGTTTATTGTATGGACATCAGGAAGAACTTCTTTACTGTAAGAGTGACAGAGCACTGGAACAGGTTGCCCAGGGGGGTTGTGGAGTCTCCTACACTGGAGATATTCAAGGCCCGCCTGGACAAGTTCCTGTGTGATGTACTGTAGGTTACCCTGCTCTTGCAGGGGGGTTGGACTAGATGATCTTTTTAGGTCCCTTCCAACCCTTGGGATTCTGTGATTCTGTGATTCTGTGATCTTTTGAGGTCCCTTCCAACCCTTGGGATTCTGTGATTCTGTGAAATAGTACTAATGAATAAACATTAATTGACTACTAGCATTTTTTCACCACAAGCCCTGCATATAGGAATAATATTTATGGTAATGTCATTTCTAGCCCATCTTGGATGTTAATATCCATTTTTTCCAATAAATTAACTAAATGTATGCTTCTTTGGCAAGGGAAATATCAGCATTTTTATAACTTATGTTAAGGAATCCTTTTGCATTGTCTTAATTTTCTCTGAATACCTGCATTCCCATGGTATCTCAAGAGTGAACTTTCTAGAGGGTAATTTTTGCCACTAAATTGCTCATCTCCAGTCAGCTTTCTCCAGTGATTCAGTTGAGTACAAAGTACATGACCAGACTGGGATGGAGATGTATCATAATCTTGATATTCGGGAAATTATAAAGGATTAGCCAAAAACAGTGACCAGGGGCGAAAGAAGAAATCATTAGAAGAGAATCCAGATTGGGAGGCTGACAATAGCTCACAATCTTACATTTGAAACAGTATTTTCTTAATTTTAGAAGTAATTTGAAAAAGTGCTCACTTAAGGTAGAAAAATGACATGTTTTGCATAGCTGCTCTGTAGCTCCTGGTTCCAGAAAACTTCTTAGAAGATGGATTTCTTGATCGTGGTTTACATTAGCTATCACCAGAGTATATCTTTACAATAACTGCAAAAAGCAATGAACTCTTTTACACTAGAACATCAATTATATATCTCTAATGCATTTAACCAGTGATACTGCTCACTATTGAACACCCATTCACATCCACAGAGCATCATTTAACCTCTGTGACAAAAATTAAAGGTTCAAATGCTGTGCGCCACGACCGAAGTAGGAATAAATGCTGTATTTCTCAACACTAAACACTATAGCAGTCCTTGGGTACCTAGCCAATAATATGATCCAGAACCTTCACTTGCTGATTACAACTTGGAAATTTTACATAGTACACTGGAAGAGTTGGCCATCTAACTGTGAAATTCAGATGCAACACATGAACCTGATCTATCCAGTAGACAGCTCCCATCTGAGGGACAATGGCACTTCTTGAAAATAGGATGCTACTGTACAGTACAGAAGAGAGACTCCCAGATCCAGACTGGTTTTTGGGGCAGAGTATCCATCCCTGCTCCCTGCAAAATGAGAGGTGGTGTTAAAAAAGAATAAGAGGATCTGGTGGTGTCTGTGCCATGTTTCACCTGCTCAGCATGCACGCAAGATGCAGAATAAATAGGGTTGATATCTTTGATTGCTTGGTTATCTTTAGTGTGCGTCTATTAGCTCAGTGCTTTAGGAACTAATCTATAGGGTTTTCCAAAGTGGGACTATTCGTAGAATACACTTTAAACACTCATTAGTAAAGCGACTAGAATCCAGGCTTCTAAGTCCCAAATGACTTCCTCAGACATCAGTTTGTAAAATTTTGCAACAGCTAGTTAATTTTTCTGTTTAACAGTAAGAGTAATTGAGGAAACCTTACCCTATATTCTGGCAATTAGAGATTCCAGAGGGTTTTAAGGTTTTTTTCCATATAGGAGAAATCTACAGCATGATCTCTTCCATGCTAGGAGACAATCCTTGACATTAGATTATTTAATAAGTGAATTTGTTGGATGTACATGTAAGATTTAATCCTGGACATCTTCAAAACCAAGTGACTTGAGAATCTGACTAGTACAGTCAAGGAGCAGATGTGATAGAGGCCTCAAAGCCTTGAGTTATGATCCTTTGTGTACGTCACATAAAGAAGATATCTGAATAGAATTAAAGTTTAGTGGTGGTAATATAAAAGGGTAAAGTACAGGCTCACCCAAATTGTCTGTACCTTTGTAAAGCACTTGTACCCCCATAAGCTGTTTCAAAGCTGATTAGATAAAAAGCTTAATGTTACGTAGCACAGACTCGCAGGTTTTGGGTGGTTTCAACATGGTGATGGATAACTTTACATTTGAGAAAACGGTGATTTTGCTACTAGTTGCTACTATATGCTGCATTTCTTGTCATGTGTCTGCAAATGTTTCCGACCCAGCAGTTAAAATTTGAGTGGAATTTTAGAACAACTCATGAGTCTGTTAGCCATTTCTAACTTGTCCTAGGTAAAGGAAGGAATAAAACTCAGCTTGGCTGCCCTGTTGAGAAGGAGTGGGAAGAGAAGTATTTCCATTTGCTTGGTTGTGCTCTAATTCCCAGCCTTACAGCATGTTCAATACTGTGTTGCCTTAATATTACAATATTTCATCAGTGGCAACTGCGGCATCAGCACAGCAGATGATAGTATTCATAAACCATGTAAACCAAGCCCTCAATGACATGGGTTAGTGGTGGCCTTGGCAGTGCTGGGGAATGGCTGGACTTGATGATCTTAAAGGTCCTTTCCAACTTGGTTGATTCTATGACTCTATGGACATTTTGAATACTTACCCCTTATTAATTTCTCAGTAAAAAAGAGTATGGGGAATAGAGGGAGTATCAGCCAGTATTTACCTATGCATTTGAATCACCAAATGAATCACCAAGATACGATAGCTGAATTGCTAACTGCAGTATATACAGCTTCATGCTCAAGACTACATATCAACACCAGACAGTTGGCAAATAGACAGTATGATGCCAAGGTTCCTGGGAAGATAAGTAATTTTACAGACCAGTAAATCTGATCTCAGGAGTGCAAAACTAAGAACTATAATAAAAGGTAGAAGTGATACACACTTGGGTTGATATGATTTGGGGAAAGAATTTTTTTTTCTTCCACTTTAAGACAATCCCTATCTAAAAATTTTATCATTTTTTCTTTGAAGAAGGTAGAGCCATATAACACGCCTGTATTTTCAAAAGGCAGTTTAGTGGGATCCTGACATCAAATTGTCTCTGCAGTAAATAATAACTTGTGCCCCATTGATTTTTCTTAAGTGTTAAAAAAGATGACTATATGGCAAGGTCACAACACTGAAATTTACTAAATAGTTTTGTTTACTGATGCAGAATAGCAAGTCAATACGTCTAAACATTTCAAACACATTAAATCTAACAGTGCGGGGAGGGGGGAGTGTCTCTACGCATATACACTTCAAGATTATATTTGAAAGTACTAGGAGACTAAGTGTAGTACTAAGTACTGAGCGTTAGAAGCCCTGCTAATCTTACTGCTTGTCCACCAAGGTCTTACTATAAATTAATAAAACAAAGGAAAATGGCAGGTGAATAGGAACAAACTTTGCATTAAAATACAGCATACCTTTATTTTGCTTGTTGTGAGGGTGAAAGTCATGTGGCAGGAATACCTCTTCTAAGAGGTGATTAGTCAGGGCACAAAGAGAGAGACTTCTCCAGTAAACCTTTCAGGGAGCAACATCCTGAAAAACCTTTTTTGCTTTGACTTTAGGGGAAGACTGTTCCCATGACTGAGTTAGCTGGATAAGCAGAGCCATTAGATGTTAAAGTGAAACATAAATAGCCTTTTATCAAAAGCTTGATTTCATCAAGGATGATACATAGAAAGGTTTCATTTCCTCTTTTGTACAGTGTATTTTTTAATCTCTTTTCCAGCCACCCTGTGTGCCTGTAATAGCAATAGCTTGAGTTTTATATATAACTATATGCAATCACAGATTAATTTAATTTAAAAAAATGGTTTGGAGGTGTGGGGGAATAGAGGCCTTGAGTCATTTTTTAACTGACTCAACGTTAATACTTTCCATGCATTATTTTTTTTGCATTTTCCCAGAAGGAATCGTGTGCCTGACATTTTGTCATGGAGAGAAAAAAAAGAAGCTTCAGATTTTAGTACTTTATTCCATTTCCATTGCACTTTACCTATCTCCTTCAGTAAACTATATTCTTGAAGCTGTTTTAGCTGACAGTATTATTATATGGAGAGGGAAGATACAGAAGGATCGTTAAAAGAGAAAAAGAGGAACAGCATTGAAAAATGCTAGTCTTACTGAAAGAGAAGTACCACTGTAATGGAGATATTCAGCTAATGAAAGATAAGCCAAATCCTCTTTGTGTACAAACTTCTTTGAATTCTCTGTCTTTCATCTGACGCAAGTAGTTACTTCACAAAAATAGTCACGCTTATCTTGTAACCTTCTAAATGTAAGAAAAATAAAGGAGAAATTAAGACATTGAACCTCAGCATTTGCAGCTGGACTATTAATATCCACTCTATATATATCTAGGACATTGTTTTGTACTCCCTTTGTTTTATTGTACTGCCTCATGTGGCTAAGCCAAAGACAATAAAGGACCTATTTTAGATTTTGTTACAGCTTTTGAAGCACTCAGTATTGAAAAAAGATTGCTTTCTACATCAAAAATGCTTCCAATAACATTTGTAATTTGCAGATGAATTAAAGAGGCTTTGATTTCAATATAGGGAAGAGGAATTGAAAATTACTCAGGCATCAGAGAACTGGATAATCCTTAGAGGTGTCTTCTTCATAAACTGAATTTTGATGACACACTACAGGTTTGTCCTGGGTTCAGCAGCAGCAGTCATTTTTAGTCCTTCTTAGTAGCTGGTGCAGTGCTGTGTTTCTGACTTTCAGCCTGGGATCAGCACTGATAACACCGATGTTTTTAGTTACTGCTCAAATGTTTGGTCTGACCAAGGACTTTCTGAGTTTCATGCTCTGCCAGGGAGGAGGGGAAGCCGGGAGGAAGCAGGGACAGGACACCTGACCCAAACTGACCAAAGAGGTATTCCATACCACAGCACGTCATGGCCAGGATGTAAACTGAGAGTTACCAAGAAGGCCTAGTTCACTGCTGGGCTGGGTTAGGTATCGGTCGGCGGGTGGTATTGTATTCCCTTGTTATTTCCCTTATCATTATTATTATTGATGGTAGCAGCAGTGGTTTTGTGTTATACCTTAGTTACTGGACTGTTCTTATCTCAACCTGTTGGAGTTACATTCTTTCGATTCTTCTCCCCATCCCTGCGGGAGAGGGGAAGGAAGAAGGGGGGGAGTGAGCGAGTGAGACTGCGCGGCTGAGTTTAAACCACAGCAAGGTTTTTATCCCTTATTTGTAAACATACCTTATGTTAATTTGCTTAATTCATTGGTCTACTTCCTGACAAGTGCTTTGCTGAAGAATCTTTCTGTATCTTCCTCTGCCTTCTCTGTATCTATCACATTTAGCATGCTAAGGAAGCCACTCTGGTACACAGAAAGGTTTTTGTGTATCTGGTTTGCTGAGCACTGCGAAAACCTGACTTTCAGATGCCTTATGCACCTAGACTCCCTGTGCAGGGGAAAGAGGGGTTTCCAAACAGGATCTGCAAGAACTAGCTGATAGGTAAACACAAGTGTAAAAAAATGCGCTTTATATAGGGCCTGTTCCCCAGGTTAGTCCAAATCAAAGGCGAACACCTCTCTCCACTTCGAATTCAGAGCCTGAAAGCTCTCCTCAGCACATGTCAGTATAGAAGCAAGCCAGAAACAGGAACAGCATCTTCCATCCTACTTCATAGTCTTGGGATTAGAAACTGATCCTTCTTTTGGAAACCCCCAAAGATTAATATTTTACTACGTGTATCTCTCTCCTGCCAATTTATTTAATAAAGTCTTTGACACAGAAAAAAAGGGCAGGACTACACAGCTTATGGGCTCCAATATTCAGTGAGGCAGGGATTCCTGGTGTCTGCTTCCAGCTGTGTTTTGGAGAAAGCAATGTCTGTGGTTCTGTGCAGTCCTGTCTTTGTATGGGAGGTGCTCCATCTCCCTGATCATCCTTGTGGCCCTCTTCTGGACTTGCTCCAACAGCTCCATGTCCTTCTTATGTTGAGGACACCACAAATGTACACGGTACTCCAGGGGGGATGTTACAAGAACAGACGGGCAGGATCACCTCCTTGAATCTGCTGGTCACACTCCTATTGATGCAGCCCAGGATACAGTTGGCTTTCTGGGTTGCAAGCACACACTGAAGCCAGCTCATGTTGAGCTTCTCATCAATCAACACCCCCAAGTCCTTCTCTGCAGGGCTGTTCTGAATCCCTTCTCTGCCCAACCTGTAGCTGTGCCTGGGATTGCCCAGACTCAGGTGCAGAACCTTTCACTTTGTTTTATTGAACTTCATGAGGTTGGCATTGGCCCACCTTTCAAGCATGTCAAGGTCCCTCTGAAAGTCATCTCTTCCCTCCAGCGTATCAACCAAACCACACAGCTTAGTGTCAACTGAAAACTTGCTGAGGGTGCACTCAATCCCACTGTCCATGTCACCAACAAAGATGTTGAGCAAGATCAATTCTGTCTTTGCTGGTTTAATAGTCCCGAGGTTGCATTTTCAGTATTTATGTGCATATGAATATATTCATCCTTCTAACCACTTTTTTTTTTTTTCTCTCATGAGAGTTTTAGGTTTGTTAATGCAATATATACAGATTGAACAAGCAAAACTGTTGAGAAGGTAATACCTTCAGCTAGGAAGCACAAATTACTTGGCCAGCCAGCTCAGATGCATTCTGCAGACTTGTTCCCCGCACTTGTGATCTCAAGGCAAGCAGTAGAAAGAAGCAAGCCCAAGTCTCTCTGACCCCATTAGTGTAAAAATGTCTTAAGTCTCACTGCTCTCTGAGGCTTCTGTCTTAATCAAACATCCTCTTATTTGCAAAGAAAGCAAAATTCACTGGAACAGAATTAATTAAGATTTGTTTTTTCTTTTACAATCAATTACAGTAAACGCATTTAAAATTTTCAATAAATCAAGAATACCAGCTTGAATACACAAGTTAGCAACTACTGAATTGACTATACATATAAATATATATGTATACATATACATATACATATATATATATGATGTATAGAATCAGCTGGTGAAATAACTGCTTTCCTATTGGTAAAGGAACTGAACCTTGTTATCATTGCCAAACTGAAAAAGGTTAGTAATTGCAATAGGGCTAGACGGGTACAAACCATGACTGAGGCCGGAGAGAACTCTGACAACCCTGGTATCAACAGAAAGCTGTCATATGCAGGTAAAATGGAAAACACAACCTGTTTACGCCCTCTATACTCCTTTCCCAGCATTTCTTTACCCTGACAGCTGTTAACAGAAACAGCAATTACATCCCTTTCAACACATCTGGAAGCACTTGTCTTTAAAACATGGCCTACAGCTCTCTCTTTCTCTCTTCTCTTTCTCTTTCATGACAAGCACAATTACATCACACCCCAGCTCTGCAAAGAAAGAGGTAGACACAAAACCTAGGCCTGAGCCAAGTATGTGCAAGTGACCCCTCTAACTCCATAAGGCCCACTTTAAACTGTGCTGGTTTAAAAACATCAGTGTCAAACCCTTGAAATCTGGTGGCTTTTCAAGTACAAAAATGACAGCAGAGCATACAGAAAATAAGGGAGTCCAGTGCAAATGGAAAAGTTATTTATACTGGTAGAGCCTAAAATATACAACTGCTGAGAACATATGAAAACAAAGACTCTACTAAGATTTAACTATGGGATCAAGTCTTAATTAAGGATGAGATGTATTCCTGAATAACATCTTGCACCTGCCCAGAATATAATTTTTTTTCCCTATATTTCTTGTTCCAGCACTTTACTGGAGCACATGTAATTGAGTTTTGTGTGGTAAGTTTCTGCAGACTGTATTCATCAGGCTTATATCAAGCTAGCAGAGTGCCAAAGAACAATCTAGCCAGCACTGGCTTTACCTTACAGAAAACTGGGGTGAAATTGACCTCAAGGTGTCACCCATTTAGTTCTCTTAGCCAGTTTCCTTCTGACATTCCTGACACCAGTTTGTCTAAGCTAAAAGCCAAGAGGAAGGGAAAATACATTGCACTCCCAGACAATTCCCTCAAAGGCTAAAAGAAATTTAGCAAGCTTTGTAGATAGACAAAAGACAATAGGTGCAATCTCTTACTTTAGGGAGGGTGTTAACTATCTCTCATATCCTTTCCGTAAGTGTTCTGCAAAAATACAGTCCATGTGGGATCTACCATGAAACAAATATAGGAGTGAATAGAAAAATCATAGGGTAGTTCTTATTGTTTCACCATCAAACTGTAAAAAAATATCAAATGTGTTTTCACATTAGCGATACAAATCATTGATTAAACAGTGCACTTAAGACATTTTGTGTGTGTATGAAAGGGAAAAGATTGCACTCACTTTGGCAGATAGAGAGTATTTAAAATTATCTTGACAAGTCAGGGAAATAATCTGTGCATGATATTATGTTTCTGTGGGAATAACCAACTGTAGAAGTTCAACTTGAAGAACATCTAAGCACCAGCTTTACAGGAAAAGAGCTGGAGATGGAATGACTCACAGACCAAAGAGGTTTCATCAGCTCATGCTTGTGCAATATGGTATCATCTGACACAGTCAAGACTATGGAACCCACATGAGTAAAAAACTTACTAATGAGAATCCTCTGTTCTAAGTGCCACAGTTCAGAAACTGTTGTACTGGTGGAAAGCTTCTAGAGGAGATTAACAGATGGAAACATAAAGGGCAGGGTGAGTGGGTGAGCTGGAGATGGCAGGGGTATTTATTTGGTCTAGGGACTATACTGCAATGAGCAAATTAATAAATATTTCCCTTTCTCATGGATGTAGAAAGAGAGGCAATAATGCTGAGCTGCATATATATATTAGGTGTCTTTAATTGTGTGGACAGTTAAGGGCAAGAATGCATCATCTAGAAAAGATTATAGACTCTCCTAGAAAAAAAAAAAAAATGTGTTTGGAACGTTTCAGGCAAACTTCCTGAGGTGCCGAATGAACTAGATAATCTTTATTCTATCTGTAAATGCTAAGAATCCAGCTCTTGCTCTCAGCTAGTTTTGGAGAAGCTCGTGATAAATTCTTGGCCCAATGTATATAATGACTCACCAGCTTAGATCATGTTTCACCACTGTGGACACCGTGAGTACAATGCATGCTGTTCTTACCACAGTCAATACAGCCGTCTCTCACTGACCTCTCCAGCACTATCAAAACACTATTGTTTCCTGACCTACCTTGTGTTTGTATCCCTGACACATTTTTGGAGGGCAGATGCCTTTTCCAAATCCATTCCTATTTGATTTTTAATCAAGATTAGTTTTAAAAAAACTCCACTTAATGCTCCACCTGTGGGGTTTTATCAGCGACAGCACTGCAGTGGTGACACAACTGAAGTTCCATCTACTGGCACACAAAGACAGAGAGTTCTCCTTCTCAGCGTTTCAGTACTCTGGTGTTATGCCAATGCCATGTGATGCAAGCCTGAGCAACATTGTCTTTGCATGCCTACTGGAGCACAACGTTCGGTGCACCACAATGCCATGTGTCAGCTTTTGTATGCTGGTACAATTGATGGCAATAACCCCTTGAATTAAATGCAATGTATCGGAACAATAGATTGTGGGGTTATATTTTTCCTATTTCCAATTTAGAGGAATAAATGATTTTTATTTATTTCAGCTATAGTTAATGCTGGTAATAGAGTTCAACTTATATCCACAGAAAACAATAAAAACAATGTTGTGTGTTCACCTTTTCTTCTCTGTTGTTGCTGCAGAAAAACACCTTTAAGATGGTGTATGAAATCTGATAAAAAAAAAGAAAAAGAAAACCAACTTTAATTTTTCTCCATTCCTGCTATCATCACAGAATTACCTTCAATAACACTTTTCCACCTCCATAGCAAATTGCATAACATTGCTGAGACCAAGTTCTTGTCCTGATTTACAAGAATGGTCCTTACTTTGGCTGAGGGAATGACGATGTCCATTACTGGCAAACTTATCTCTAATCTCAGGCTTGTCATCCTCTCTGATTTTCATACCAATACTAGATACAGAAATTTCTCCAATTACTGCTGAATCTTCTACCTCACTTCTTCAGAAAAACATTTACATGGTTAAGTGGTGGTCTTGGCAGTCCTGCAGTAATGGTTGGATGTGATGATCTTAAAGGTCTTTCCAATCTAATTGATTCTATAATTCTATGATTCAATGAAAATTAGATGCAGGCATCTTGAAATTAGTCTTCAGCATGTAAATGCCAAACAAATCTGAAAAGGGCAGATTACCTCAAAAACCTGAGTGGAACACGATCTTACATTAGTGTCCCAGATTGTCTTAATTTACCAAAGAGGAATGAAACGTAACATATCACCAAATCAAGATGATGGGGTGGTACTAATGGCACAACTGCCCCTTTATATCCCCAGCTCACTAGAAACTCTCCGAAGAGAACCTGGTTGCAGTGATCTTGCTACATACCTTCTTCATGCGGAGCTGTGTTAAACTTTGTATGTGAAAAGCTCACAAATCAAAGAATTAATAAAAATGTAAGAATAGTTCAGTTATTGTGTGATATGCCTAAATCTGTCTCGGTTTGTCCATGTGAAGCTCTAGTTTGTGTTTGATGCAGGTTTTTAAAGATCTGGTAACTGCAGAGACACATTCCTTTTCAGGAGTCCTCTTAAGACCACAGCATTCTTCTGAAGCAAGGCAATGCCCACAGGTGAAGCAAGCAAAAAACAAAGAAAAAAATACTGCTACTTTAAGGTCCTCAGGGGTTGAATTTCTTGAAGAGATCACTCTTCCCACATTGCAGAATTTTGCCTGTAGATGTTCTCCTGACCATAACCATGGAAGGTGAAAAGAAAAAGACATGCACTAAGCAAACTAGAGTATCCCCTAGACTCCAGTGCTGTTAGTTTACTTATGGAAATGGTTTGGTTTGGAAAGCTCATCTAGGGTACAGTATTTTCTGGTGAAAGTTAGATGCATTGGCAATTCTAACAGCCTTAAGGAGTGACAAAGCAATTAAACTTCCACATGGTGACAGCCCCTGCAAATGTTGCAGAAACTGTAGTGCTTTGACTGGTGCCTAACTGTGTAGAGAATTCCCAACGGTTATTACTTCCTATAGAAAGGACAGAGGGTTTTTTTTTCTTACTGACCAAAAACTCTCATGATTTCCTTTCCATAGCAAAATAAAATAATTTAACAAATTATGTCAGACAATAACAGTGGAAATTCCATCAGGTCCAGGATGAATTTTATGTCATACATACATATTCATCTGAAGAAGTTCTGACGTTTGTCTGCAACGTGGTAAACAAAGGTACAGGATTTATTGCTAGTTGGTAGAGACTATACTTGAACCATGGTTACATTTCTGAGTTTCTCTCAAAAGTTCTTCTGTCATGTTATCTACATTATTGATTTATGCCACCCAACTGGGGTGGAACAGGGGCGGAACAGGAGCTTGTGATGAAAAGGCTTTGATTCTTCCCTAGTCAAAGTGCAATCTTCTGCACAAAATATTTTATTTCTCCAAAAAGCTCAGTGAATAAATTGTTGCACACTTTTGGAGAACAAAAAAAAAAAAAAATTGCTCACTTATAACACTGTTTTATTCTTCTTTTATAACTCTGTTAAGTATCTGTGGATCCAAGGCAAAAGATGAGCCAGGACTCCATCAGCATTTTTTTAATTTTTCCAATTCACTGAGATTGCCAATGTTCAATATTTTGCAGAAGCCATAGTTTTCACCTCCACAAACATTTTTCCTCACTCAAAGGCTATGTATATTACATATATATATATATATACAAATCAGTGTTTCAGACTCCCTGTATATAAACCAAGAACAACATCTCAAAGATTTGTTTTATGCATCAGAGATTGTTTTTAGTAGAAAACAATCACTCTAGAATTTTTACTCAACTTTTATTGCTTCAAAATTTTTATAAAACATGGTACCTGTAACATCCTCTATATAAATTACCTATTTAACTAGCCTTACATTCTCAAATCATCATCTGAGGTATACTGCAATAAAAATGCTAGTAAAGGATGGTAATTTGTCCCTTATGAGGCATATGTGTCTAAGAAAATTGTTTAAATAGCACGCTCTAAAGAGTGATAAGTTGTTTTTACAGAAAGGTGTCTTGTGTCTCATTAGACTACATCAGAAGTCACAAAATATGAGGTTCTTATGGAGCTGATGGCATAACAGCAGACCATTAACAGACTACACCTGATAGGTACTGGGAAACTGGTAAGAAAATGATCCCTTGGGATCTTATTCAAAACCTATGAAATGAACAACAAGAAAACCCCCAAAAGTTTACTGAATACCCAAATATTTGCTGATAAACAACAAAAGCCCCTGGACTGAATTTAAAATGATCCTTTGATGTTATTATGTTTCATAGAATATATAGGAACTTGCAAGTATTTTGGTTATTATAACCTTTAATTTTAAAAAAGCCTAGAAGATAAAGAAATGAGGGGTGTTTTTTTCCTGATAACTGAATAAATGTGCATACAAGAGAGCTTGAGAAAGGGATGTAGAAAAAGAACAAAATCAGTTGAGCTCAGCAGTACCTGAAAAGGGAGTGTCAGAAGGAAACAGCAGGAAATTGTACTTTTACTTTGAGTTCTAATTTTTTCTGTTCATAACTTAGAGCCATATGCAACAAAAGCATTTTACTAGTGATCACAAACAATCCTATTTTAAGAATATAGGACCTGTACAAATGCCTTGCCCTCAAGTGACAGTGAGAAACTGAAATTTTCTGTTGTTTAGGGTATAAAAATCAGGGAGCAGGAAGAATTTTACCTGTCACTAAGCTCACACTTCAGAGACATTGCATCAAGTACATAGAGTGTGCAGTAACTTTTGGTGTCATCTTGATGATGTCACCACAGTGACTATTTCATTGAAGTCTGACATGGAATTATAGAGTGTTGTTTTGCATCCAAGTTCTGGACCATTAACACATTTGAGAAGGAAAGGACTACGTTGTAGTGCCCTCATATGCCACATACCTCTTGCTGTGAAAAAAACATCATTTTTGCATTACAAAGGGCAGCATTGATTCTTTATCTGGTCCAAATCCCACTTCCTTCAAAGCTGCCTGAAGAAGCAGAGGAACATTATTCTCGTCTAGGTAAATTTCCAATTATATGTGTATAAGTGAACATTATTTCCATTCAGCATCTGACCACCTGCTTGAAGGCAGCAATTATTCATTGTGTTTTGAGAAAGAAAAACAAAATCACAAGTTATAGCAGTTTTGAATCGTGCTTCTTCAGAAAAGAAAAAAGTTTTCATTGGCTCATAGAAAGTTTTACAACACAGATGGTTTTCCTGGAGCTTTGACAGTAGAACTGTGCCTCTGAATTGTAAACATAGCTGCTGTTTTGGCCATCAGAAATTTGGTTTAAAATATAAACCCTTTTGAATAAAATCGGCTTGGACTTTAGTACCTCGTGAGTTACTGAAAAAAGATGCAGATACACATGGAATTCATTCTTCCCCAAATGCTCAGAAACCACAGCAACAGTAATTATTTTTCCTCAGGTGCTTTTAAACTCACTCCAGCCATTGTTCAATGATTTATAGGCCCTGCAGAAAAGGAGATTATGTGCTTTGACCATCAGTTATTTTACCAGCCAATTTTATTTCCCTTTTGTTTTCTATCCTTTCTCCTGCTTTGTTGCATCTACTCATTTTTTCAGGTTAGAATTTAGTAATTCTCCTAGGTAAGGACAATTTCTGTATTGTGTGTGGATGGTACCTAACACAGAATGGCTCTGCCCCTAGTGAAGTCTTCTGGAAGCAGAAGTTATACACCAATGAATCTTTTAGTGCCATGTGCTATTTTCAGTTACTTGAGATGTAACTTCAAGTGTTTCATTACTGTGATATTTGCCCAATTAAAACACTCACTAGACAGAAAAATGCACTTCACTTGGTGGATTTCAGGAAAGTGTCTAAGACGTAGCAGAAATAGTCTGAATGATGGTCCACTTAGCCTTCCTCAGAGTTAAAAATAGAAGTGAAAGGACATGGGCAAAGCAAGCAAAACAATTGACAGTCCTGTCAATGCTACAAGCAGCAAGTAGGAACTAAGGAACCACATATGTGTTCTGGAAGGTAACAGGTCCACTAATCCTCATCAATCCACTAATGCTGACTTGCTCTGAAAGCAGTTAATAACTACGTAACTGTAGGCAGCCCAAACCTTTGTCTGCACAGAAAGCACAGTGTGAGTACTAGGCAATAACACCACAGTTGCGTTTCCAATCAGCAGAAACAAGTACATCTTTTCTGTTTTAAACATTTTTTTCCAAACAAATTATTCCTGAAAAAACAAGCCATGACTTTTTAAAGAGTCCCTCGTTTATTATTCATCTCTCTTTTACTGCTACTTTTCAAAATCATTGAAGAATTGATACACAGATGAACAGCAGCTGCTTCCTTGTGATTAGTCTTAATTTACTTAAACACACAAACAAAAAAACCAATAACGTGTCAACTTTGATCAGCATTTGCACTACACTCACTGCTGGGCAGTTCTGTCCTCATTTTCTGCTGCACACCTTATGTATGCAACTGCCTCTGCATGCAAATACATCCCAGCATCATAATGAATTGCTGTTGTAAGATTCATCTGTTCCATTTGTGCATTTTAAATAAAGAAAATAAACATTTCTGAGTTACTTTAAATAGAAACTCTTTGTAAATTGCTGATCAAATTAGCTGAGTGTGTTAAGCCAACTTGTCCTGGGTTTGCCTAGGTACTTTATGTGGTTTTGAAGAGAGATTTAGATATTAGAAAGACTCTTCAGTATGAGGGTGGTGAGATACTGGCATAGGTTACCCAAAGAAGCTGTGGCTGCCCCATCCCTGACAATGCTCAAGACCAGGTTGGCTGGGGCTTTGAGCAACCTGGTCTAGTGAAAGGTGTCCTTACAGCAGGGGGATTGGAACTGCATGAGCTTTAAGGTCCTTTTCAGCCCAAAACCATTCTGATTTTATGATTCTATGTTCAAGGAGAAATGTGCATCCTTTTGTGAAGCAGTAGCATTACAGTCTGGTGGTTGAGAAATGAGAACCAGGTAAAGTAGCAACAGGTGCCCTGGAAGGAACACACCAAAAGGTCTCTGTTGTAAGCCAGAGTACATGTCTGCATGGGTCTCCCTTCCAGTCAGAGCCAAGATTGTATGATACCTTCTGGCACAAGTGTGCAAGCACCCAGAGTACCTCAGGGGAGAGGAAATGCAGGGGGATGCCAGATGGCAAATCCATACAAGAGAAACCACAGCAAAAGTTACCCAAACTGCCACCAGCCAACAGAAAAACCACTTGCAAGCTATCTCTCTCCAGTTTTTGGAAATTGCTTATGGTTGAGAGCCGGCATAAGAAAGCCCCACACTCAGTTGCCTACAGACATGTCTGACAGCAACAACAGCAGTAACAAAGGACTTTACTGCTAAATAACTACACTAGGTGAAAGCTAGCCAAGATAAAATACATCGAATAAGTCACAAATGCTATTTTGAGTAGGAGAGGCTGAAATGGTAGTAATCTAAACAGAAGGAATATCAACTACACTGGAAGCAGGAATACTAACAATTAGACAAAAGCTGAACATGCCCTTTAGAAGGACCTCAGAGATCTGTCCAAACCCAGTGAGTCTGTGTGCACTCACATTCACAACACTGCTTCCATCACAGTTGTGCCAAAGATACTCTAAAGCGCATAGAGCTTCTTTTGCAGGCTGCTACTGCTGAACCCAGGACAGCATTGAAAGGAGCAGCTTCAATCGGATTGAACAATAACACTTCTTCAAGAGAATATTTTGTAACTTAAGAGGTAAAGCAGCATGGGAGATATGGGGTGAAATCACTTCATGGTCTTTCAATGAAAGACTATCCATGCTGAGGTGCATTATAGTAAAGTTCATTATTAAAAGTGGCACTCGGTCACTTTATCTTTTGTTTCAAAATAAATGCCTTTGAATATTTTTTCTGTGAAGGATGAAAGGTTGGGTTAAGAGGAAGCTGAAAAATTAACACCAGCTCTTTGAAAAGGAAATTGACTAATGAATGGTTGTCAGTGATAACCGATGGTTTGTAGAATATTTTAATGCATCATGGAAATAGTTTCTGAAATGCTGATTCACACAAGCCCTAGAATGGATTTTTATTCCTAAGGCATGTCCAAAAGATCTTCTCTTCCTTTACTGTGGTTTTCAAGTATGTATACATATACTAAGATTGGCAATTTACATTGTATATTCATGAAAAATTAACAAAGAAAGAATATTTGAAGGAACGTAAGCATGACTTCTACAGTAAACAGTAAAAAAAGAATACTGCCATTGTTCTCCGGAGTTTGATTTATAAAAAACTTAAGTAGTTAAACAATGTTTCTATTGTATTTAATGTAATGTAGTTTTGGGATGTTCCAGATTGTGCTTGGGTTTTAAGGTTTCAGATACCTACAAATTAATCACTAACTGCGGAGAAGTTGATTCAGTGAGGGGAAAAATGAGGTGTTAGTTCTGTCTTTGGGATTATGCACTTTCTGATGTTTGCCTAGACTAGTTTAATTTGTTCTTCCAATTATACCAGTGCACTCTACTTGTGCTGCAGCAAAATCTGACTGAGAGTCAGCAAGCATGCCCTTTGCATACTCACCTGTCCTGGGTTCAGCAGTAGCAGTGATTTTTCTCCTTCTCAGTAGCTAGTGCAGTGCTGTGTTTTGGTTTTTTGGCCTGGGAACAGTGCTGATAACGCCGATGTTTTTAGTTGCCGCTCAAATATTTGGTCTGGCCAAGGACTTTCTGAGCCTCATGCTCTGCCAGGGAGGAGGAGAAGCCGGGAGGAAGCAGAGACAGGACACCTGACCCAAACTGACCAAAGAGGTATTCCATACCGCAGCACGTCATGCCCAGGAGGTAACGGGGAGTTACCTGGAAGGGCTAGAGGGACTGCAGGGTTGGAGGAGGTATCGGTCGGCGCTCAGCTGGGGGGAGTGGGGTGAGTTATTGGTCGGCTGGTGTTGAGGTGTTGTATTCTTTCCTCTTGTTAATTCCTTTATCATTATTATTATTGGTGGTAGCAGTAGTGATCTGTGTTATACCTTAGTTACTAAACTGTTCTTATCTCAACCCGTGGGAGTTGCATTTTTTTCGATTCTCCTCTCTGTCCCTCCAGGGGCATGGGGAGGTCACGAAGTGGGGGGAGTGAGTGGACGGGCTGTGTGGTTTATGGCTGACTTTGTTTAAACCATGACATCACCAAAGCTGACGCTAGTTCTGCAGGAGAACTTACCACCTGCAGGAGGAAGGAGAGAAAAGATATATAGACCCCTGCTAGCTCATTTTTTCAGCTCTAATTGAGTAATAGTATAGAGAGTTTGATCAGGTCACAGTGTAAAAGCAATGAAGTGGGAGAGGACATCCCAGCTGAGGCAGCTGAGCAAAGGCTTGCAAATCACAATCCACAGTCCTGACAGCAAGGTGTGAAGCTTCCTCAGAGCCAGATCCCAGGCTTACTGGGAGATCTTAAGGTATAGGGAGGTTGTTAACTGAGGTGATATGGAGGCTGTGGAAGAAAGAAAGCGGGGAGAGGAGGAAAGTAGAACAAAACTTCCCCAATTCCCCATATACCGCCCACATTAAACATAAAAAGAAGCAAAACAAACAAAACCACCATCAAACCCCAGTCCTTTGAACAGGTGTACATATAACTGACATGTCAAATGTAGGTCTCTGCAAAGTCCAACAACAGCTTAAATATCTTTTTTCTAATACTAATCAAGACTACATTTGCAGAGTGTTGATTGGATTACATATGGATTGAACTTCTGAGTCTGTGTATGCATGTAGAGATGTACCTGTCAATGGTGAAGAATTACAAAGATGGGAGAAACTATTTGGTATTTCTCAATCTCACACTTTATTTAGAGAGCTCAAAAACACTTCACAAAAAGGAAAGTGTACACTGTTTCCATGTTTTAAGTACACAGTCAAATCAGAAGAACATACTCCTTCATACTTACTACAGGATTAGTGGCGTCCTACTCTGCAGATGGCAATTGGTTTCCCTGAAGTATGGGGCAGGGGTGCAGCTCTGACATGTCCGAAGTCACAGACATCTCTAATTACCTGACACCAAGTCTCTATCACAGGTTTTTCTTTAGCAGTGTCAGGAACTCAGTTTGGCCTGTGCTGTTAAGGACACGAGCTGCAGCTGCACCGTTGCTAAGTGTAACAAAAAATGAAAGGCTGCAAGCTTATGATCACTGGGAAAATTTTGACACAGCAGAACAAAGCTCCTGAACAAAATATGGTTAAGATCATATTGTACCATCCTGTCATGTTCGTTCTGTAAACCCCAGCCATGAAAGCTACGACTTGGGTTCACCCTGAATTTTCAGTTTGCTTTAATTCCCTCAAGAACATTCCTCTTTTTTCAAGAAGGAGAGTTTTCTTACGGTAAAAATGTTAACACGGCGTTAATGTGACAAGAAGCCTCCAGACTGTGTTGCTTACAACAGACACAAGCTCAAACACAATTTTTAAGTGTTACAGGTATCTTTCAACTTTTTTGCAAAGTCTCACACTCCATTCAGCCAACAGGCTAGATAAGATAAGTATACATACAGGGCTTCAAAAAAAACTTAATAAAAATCACATTGGCATGGACAGGAATTCCAGAGTAGAAGAATTTTGGGATTTTTGATCTGTATGCACTACCCACTAGAACAGAACAAGCATGAATGTGCTGTGGCATATAGCTGCAAATGGCCACTGACTACATCAGTTGTCTTGTCATGGTGTACATTTCCCCGCAAGCAGAGGCAAATCCAGTTATTCTGATAAGTTATCAGGCTTTTATTATGAATGCCCCATAATGTCAAGATCCATTTGTTTTAGCATGTGTGTTGTGCCATACCTTTCCACAAAGTTTTTAAAGGTACACAAGTGGCTGCACATTTATGAGACAAAGCCAAAGTGATGAACTACTTTCGCCTCATGCAACTTTGGCTGTATTTCAACATTTCCAAGGCTGCTTACAAAAACAATGAGCTACAGTGGCAGTAACACAGTACAGGAAGTTGTTGATTTTATACCAGTATGTAAAAGCTGGGAATTAGAACAGGCCATGGAAAAGTGGCAACAGAGTCAGAATAAGTTTGGTCGTGATAAGATTGTGCTGAGTCTACAAGACAGGGTGTATAGCTTAGAGTTAGAGAAGATAATAATCCTGGAATATATGCTAATGAATTGGAAATGTCTAAGATCAATAGTTATCAAGATTTTGCAGTAGAAGTGGAAGGAAAATCCTAGACATTGAACTCTGCAAGCAATCCAGCGATGACAGTCTCATCTGGTTTTGAATTTGAAACAGTGTTCATTGCTCAAACATAGGAAGAAAATGCATGTTGCTCTTTGTATTTGGAACAGTTCCTAACAGGTGATGCTTCATTCTTGCCTTTCACAAGCAAAACTGGGCACAGGGGGGAGCTTTTGAAGTTCCTGTCTTTGCTCTTTTGGATAAAACAGAAGTCTCATGGGGAAATAAAAAATAAAGAACATTTTCCTTCTGCCACTTTTATTTCACAAAATGATATTGTCAAATCAGATGTGACATTAGGCCAGCATATAGATATAATATAAATGCAATGTTCATTATTTAAAGTCAAGCCATACATTTCTAAGTTTTGAGAGGTGCTTGGATCAAAAGTAAAGCTCCAGATCACCTTTTTTACTTGTATTGAATAACACCCCACAATCTAGGTGGCTCTGCCCACCTCAGCGTGGAGTAGAAACACAGAACTGGAAAAGGAAAAACTTACATGCTCAAATTAAATGAACATCAGGTAACTGAAGAGCTGGAGAAGCTTAAAGAAAAGAATATTGCTCGATACTAAAAAGAGTAAAGAAAGAATTATATAATCTGGTTCTTGGATTATATAATCTCGATATAATTTCTCACTTGTTTGAAGTTTTTGCCTCGAAAAATGTTCCAGCTGTTAAAAGCATCTAACTAGCAAACAGCATGTTTCCCACAAAATCATTCCTCATCTTACCTGTTGTGTCTGTTAGCTCAGAGGAGTCCAGTTCTGTCACTTAGTCTTTTGCTGGCACCAGCTGCTGGAGAGTGTCCCCAAAGGTCTTTTGGTCCTAGGATGTGCTGACTGACTGTAGGCTTTGACCTCCACTACTACTCACAGTCTTCTTGCTTGCCTGTGAGAGTGGGGCAAGACCTGAGAGTTTATTTCACTCACTTTCCATTTCTAGCTGATGCAGTATCCTGTCACTTCAAGTGATGCATCTTTAAGGTGAATAAAGCAACAAGTGAAGAAGAAAATTGTCATATGTACAAATAAATACTAGCAAAGTTTTCTAATACATGAAACAACCACTTTCAGGGCAGTAAACACTTTCAGTTCCTCCTACCTAGAGGAACTGGGAAAAAAACCAAAACCAAACTAACCTCCCCCACCCAATAAAAAAGAACCAAATAACAAATAGAGAGGAACTTCTGTGCTTATGGGAGAGATACCTGACAGGAGAGCGGCTTATTGAAAAGGTGGGGATTGGCTACAGAAACAGTATGACTGACAGCCTGGAGTGCCATTTTCCTTTTGATCCCTTTTCTTTCTTCTGCACAATGAAAGGGACACCTGGATACAGAAATGATGCCTTCAAAAGATTATGTTAATTTGCCTTTGCCCCAAAACCCAGGCATTTCTAGGTGTAGTTTTGCTGTCCTCCCTATTCTTTAATATTTTGCATGTTACAAAGCATACTGAGTTTTAATTATTTCAGTTTTACAAAAGAACAGATCATTTAACTATAAAACCTTTCCTCTTGCTTTTAGATAAAAATTTAACTTGCTTTTGAGCAAGCCTGCATTTCTGTCTGTTTCATTGGAAAAAGGTCAACTAGTGACCAGAAATATCAATGCTATTTAGTAAGGGACAGGTTTTATCTTTCATTGTCACAATTCTTGTGTTAAGTGTCTTCAATGATTTTAGTGGGGATGTTGGGGATGTTTAATCAATGAAAATCCTCCGTGGACAGATAGTGTGAGCTATGCAGTGTCTGGCCATAAGCAGTTAGCTAAAGCTAGAGGAAAATGTTGGCTTGAGGTCCAAAGACCAGTCTGCCATCTATCCAAAATTCAACTGATCCAGCAGGAACACAGGCTTCCTTTAATTATCTAGAGCTACAAAGTAGGCAGGATGGACAAGGAAAACAGATTAATTTTGTTTTCTTAATTAATTTTAAAAGATCAGTTAGTTCTTGTTTTCCTCACCAAGTAAACAATAGAGATTGTTCTGGATTTCACTGACTTTGTAATTTCCCTGTTCACTTCAAAGTGCTCTGTACAAAGTCAAATCCTCAGATCCTGTCAGTGTTGTGTAAGGTAGACAACCATTACTTTTCAGATAAGATAATAGTCAACTTTGTAGAGAAAACTGTTAACAGAATACTGCTTAAAGACTGTATTTCAGTAAGTCACAGGTGCTTATTTTTTCCTTTTTTTTTTTTTCAACTTTTAGAGCTAATAGGGTTTATTTTCTACAGCAATTCATAGATTCATTACTCCTTGGCTCCCATCCATTTTTTTGTATCTTCTTAGAACAGCAAACTGTGTTTGTTCTCTCTGGGTAGTGTTTCCAGTATGAGAGAATCAATCACTGATGCTATTGGACCACTCTCATCTAACTTCTTATGTAGCATTGCTTCTTCCTTAATTGAATCCAATTACTGTCCTTTGAAAGTGTACTGGACATTCAGAACATGTTCAATTTCGTGTCTCAGCATACGTCTTTATATCAAGTGGGATGATCGCCTGCTGCTCTTAAAGAATTAATAGCTTGACACACTTTCGATGGGACAATCACAGCTGGACATGGGAGCAGCAAGTGCAAAAGAGGAATGAATTATGTGATTTGTATCTTTGGTGCAGCTTAGAGTTATATATTACAATGCAAATATACTTTGGAGTAGATATTAGGAATATGTAATTCTTCATGTACAAATGTTGGCAAAGAACAGTTTGGCATTTCTGACAGGCCTGAAAGGAGTATGACATAAAAGCATTAGTCTGTCTAGCGTCTGGTTTAACCCAGCAGGCGGCTAACCACCACACAGCCATTTGCTCACTTCCCCTCAGCGGAACTGGGGAGAGAATTGGAAAAGAGAGATAAAACTTGTGGGTTGAGACAGAAATTGTAATAGGACATAAAAGGAAAGGAAAACAATAATAATGATACAATAATATAACAAAACAAATGATGCAACAAAACAAGTGTTGCAAAATGCAATTGCTCACCACCCACTGAGTGACCCACCCAGTCAAAGAGCAGTGAGATGCCACCACCTGGCAGATTCCTCCACAGTTTTATTGTTCAGCATGATGCCATATGGTATGGAATATCCCTTGGGTCATTTGGGGTTAGCTGTCCTGGCTGTGTCCCTTCCCAGCTCCTCCTGCACTCCCAGCCTCCTTGCTGGCACGGCAGTATGAGAAGCTGAGAAGTCTCTGACTCAGTTCTCAGCAACAACCAAAACATCAGTGTGTTATCAATATTATTCTCAGACTAAACCCAAAACACAGCACTAATCTGGGTTAGAAAGAAAGTTTGTCTCTGATACTCTCTTTCAAATTCAAAAATACGTAGAAAATCAGGAACTTCCTTGTGCCTGTATGCAGATTAAAAATATGAGCATTTAACTTCAAAGCCAATGGCTAATATTGTGGTATGGCTACCATTTGTCCACTCCACTTCTAGTCAGTACTTTTTGAAAAGGAATTACAGACCCAGTCTTCCTGTCGTGCCACTTTCTGCTTAAGAGATAAGCACGGGCCAGGACAGGGTGACCTCCTCAGGTCTGAGACTATTATTGTGTCCGTCTGCACAGACACTTGTTTGTGTCTGCACAGACACTAGGTTTTCCAAACACAGGCTTCGGCCAACCTCACCAATCTATGTAGCACTCCCACACTTTGTCATGAGAAGGGTTTTCTTATCACCTAATCTGAATGGTCCTTCCTACAGATTTCATCCCATTGTCCCAGCAGAGAGAACAGATAAGCATCACTGGGTTTTGCAGCTCTCTGTACATATGGAAAGGCCATGTCCTCTTAGTTCCTTCACTTCATCTAACTGTTCCTCAGAGCTCATGTTTGCCAGAGAGGTGGTCAGCATCAATGATTTCCCCAGCTTGGATCTGCTCTGTGCACTCTCCAACCTGCCAATGCCTTTGTTTAAGCGCTGTAACTGAAACTGGACAGGACAGGGCTAGGGAAGCCTTGCCAGTGCAGCAGGGTAACCAGCGCCTGTTAGTGCAGTTTCTGCAACTCTTTATGAAGCCTGTGAGAAAGAAGGATGCTACAGGGTCTGAGTCCTAAAAATTACTTTTCCCCAGACATAATCCCTTTGCACTGCAGCTAAGAGTCCAGTAATAGCAAAGAGGGAACTTCTGAAGTCAGATTCTCTCCTCTGAACTTCACTGGAATGCAAAAAAAATTACAAGATGCAGGGACAGATAACTTATTCTGAAAGCAACCCTCATGGCACAGTAAGAGTGTATCAAGAGATGGAAGACAGTAGGAGTATGAAAATTCTTGATTCCTATGCAGCCTCCCAGCTTAATTTCCCCAGCACAGCAATGAGAAGAATCAGCCATGAGGCACAGTACCAAAAAAGTCATCAGCCTGACAGGATTTTTTCACATTCATTTAACAAACATATTTTGTGCCACTTGCACTGTCTGTGGGCCAGAGGTTAATCAAGCAAAGAAGGCTGGACAGATGGGAACACAACTCCAAGGGTATCATGTGAAGGCAAGGGTAGGTCCAGTGCCAAAAGGGCATGAAACCAAAATCATAGAGATTTTCTTCGCAGTAAGACAACAGGAAATGCAAATGAATTTTCAGTGAGGGTCTAAGGTATTGCACTAATACATCTTTGTAGTTCATTAAATACTTCCATATAGCTGTAGTTACATGCCATAGAAATGCTCATCAATAAAGGTACTTGAAAACTGCAGGAGCAACAACCAAGAAAAATATCCAGATTGCAGCAGCCATTTCACTTAGGAGCAGCCACATTTCCTCCATTTCTACTTTGTAACTCCCCTTTTCAGACACACAGAGTTACAACTTAGGTTTCACGGAATTACTATCACCTCTTACTAGCCGTTTCTATGCTTTGAGTAAGACGCTTACTGTGAGTCCAGCAAAGGTTCTTAAGCATGTTGTCAGTCTAAAGGAGTAAGCCTATCTGCTTCCTTACATGCTTTGATGGATTGAGCTATAATTTTTCTGTGTTATTCAGACAGTTGAGGACATTCCCATTAGTACTCCACTGTGAGACTGAGATTACCAGATATTCCTTTTGTTTAACCAAATATCAACCAAATGCCAACAAGTAAAATAATACACTTTATTAAAACAAAAATTTTCATCAACAAAGGTAGTGAAATTGTGCTTCAGTGTTTAGGGTTGAACGTACACCTTTCATGCTGAGCTGTGAGGAGCTTTAAATGTGTAAATATCCAGACTCCTCTTTCAGGAGGCCATCGTTACTCATATTTCCTCCTTGCAACCATACCTAGTGTAGATTAGTGACCTTCTAGAGACTGGGGACCTTCTAAATAGTTCTAAAAATCTCACCAGCATCATCAGTAATTTCAGAATATGTCAGGGCACCCAAGAATTTTCTTACTCAGCCTGAACATGCTGCTCACTTTTTTTTCACTGGTCTGTGTAGGTTGATCAGTAGAACTTTAATCCATACATAAATTTGCTAGTTTTATTTGTATTCTTATGGGGAAGGAGGTGTACATCAGAGAATTTTACCAAGTACAAAACAATCCTCAAACAATGAAATATATATCCCTTATCAATTTAAATCATGCATAATACTGACATATTTAAAAATGGATAAAAGGCTTATAAATTAATTAAAAATTAATTCTGATTATAATAACAATAAAATTTAGAGGTTTGTTTTTTTGAATGCCAGAAAACAATCTGCTTTGAGATCATTTGGTGGCAGCCAAAAAATTACTTCATGTCTGGATTAATGATACATTCAGATAACCAGACAATTGCTGTTCATGACTATCATTGTAGTCCCAGTCTAAAACTGACATCAATTTTACTCATATCTAACTCTAATAGCTATCTTCAGAGATAATTTTATCCAAACAATATAAGACAGAACCTTCTATATTTATCTTCTAGTTACTCCACTAGCAGCCATCTCACTGTAAGTATCACATGGTCATAACCACTGAGCATCTTAGGTAACTATCACACAGTTCTGCTGAAGGAGAATTAAGCACAGCAGATACAACTGCATAGGAAACTATGATGAAGGGGAAGGAGTGACAGTCTTTGTGTAGGTGTTAATCCTACCTTACTGTTCTGCTTGAAGACACATGCTGACTGCAGACAGCTTCACTGCTCAGACTACTACAGCTGTAGCTGCGGTAAGTGGCAGTTTTCAACCCATCTCAATATTTTTCTTCACTTTCTCATTTTGTTTCTCACATCTAAAATAGACAAATTAGTCATTAAAATCCAGGGACACCAAAACTCAAGGAAAGTTTAGTGGGCTTTGTGCCTATAAAGCAGACAGCCATTAGTATTCTGGAGCTTAGGAAGATATACAGAAGACAACATTGTATTGTAGTTAAGTGAAACTTTATCCATGGGATCTGCTGACAGTCTCAGATACAGAAACACCATATTTCTGTCAGATGTACAAAGGAATATGCATGAACGTGCATACAATTTGAGTTGGGGAAAACAAATAAGGGGAAAAACCAAAAGAGGTAAACATGAAAAGACTTTAGGTTTAAGACCCTTTATATCTGTGCAAAGCTTACCTGTATAGCACTCTGACCATCCATTTCACTGTTGTTCGAAAAGGAGCATTTCTAATATATGTACATGCATGAACATGCATATATGTATGAATAAGGTAGCCCTCTCTTTCCCCTCCGACAGAGTTTTCCTACTGAAGTACCATGCTGGTGAACACTATAATAGAGGTGCCAGAATGCCCTTCTTGGCATCTCAGCTTTCTGCTAAGCAGATGCCGCAGCCACATATTGGGCATGTAACGACTAATCTATGCTACCTCAACAAATCTTCGACAGAAACTCTGGAATACAAGGAATTAGAACTTTAAGGAAAAAAAAAAGTTTCCTTTGCCCTCAGGCTAGTATCTGCAGACATCAATTGTGATTAGAAAACTCAAAATCTAGCATGGGTAGAATCTTCTTGTAGTTTAATAAGCCTTCTTATATTTTAAGAGCATTTGAATTTGGAAGACAAATCTAGTTCCACTCTTTCCTTCAATGGTGTTCATGCAGTGTTTCAGTGTGTAAGCAGATGTTGTCATCATGGTTATATCAAAGACCTGTTTGAGTTTAATATTTGCAAGCTATTCATTTTTTTGTTTTGTTAGCAACTTCTTTTGTACATATTAATTACTGCAGACTCTGTCAACATGTGTTATTATTCAAGCACAGTCTCTTTCAAAGGGAAATGTCAAGATTAAATTCTAATGAAGGATAACATTTCAGTTTGCATATTCCACTTTTAATATCACTTCTCTACCTTCTAGAAGCTTAGGAAAACTGTAATACTTAAAGAAAAAGCCTTAAAAGAAAGTTCACTTTATATTTTTTTTTAATAGCTAGGGTCTCCAAAACTTAGTTCCAGAGGCAAAAAAAAACAAAACAGAACTTTACATAATAAAAAATATCAGCATTGAAAGTAAAATCTTTCATGATACACATGCTTTACTTGCCAGATGCTAATAAAGAACTGTCAGAAAAATAACATGTATCTCATTCTTCTGCGCTTTTGATTTTCCTAACTGAATGCTTGTGCAGAATGCATTAACAAGCACTTCTGCTTCTAGACAGTTTTCACTGCTTTAGGCTGATTTGCTCTCATTGTCAGTTTTCTGCGCATGTATCAAGAAGCAAGGCTTGTATGTATTAGCATGTATCAGGGCAGGCTGCTCTGCAACAGAAAGTGAACTAGGACTGAGCATCACAAAGACGGCAGAGGCAGTGACTCACTGACAAAGACCCAAGTTCACCACATCTGAATGAGAAAAGCGAGGATGAGATAGGTAGCCAGGTGGACAAGGGATATTTGTCTGCCATACCAGAGGTCTCCCTGGATTCTTCTCTTCTCCAGGATGAACAAGCCCAACTCTCTCATCCTTTCCTCATAGCAGAGGAAGCATAGCTCTATCCTTCTGATCATTTCTGCGACACCTCACTGGACCCTCTCCAACAGGTCCAGTTTCCAGTTTCCTGTGCTGAGTACTCCAGAGCTGGACAGAGTTTTGGACTTACTGCTTATTCCTGCGGTATTCTCAATGGCCATGTTATACCCACACAAGTCTGTATGGGAAAAATCCACAGACAACCAAACTTACCAATAGTCCCATTAAAAAGATCAAAACCAAACTCTGGGCTGAGGGAGCAACCAACAGATTTTCAGTTTCATTTTATGCTGAAAGAAATACCAACATGTCCCTAAACTGACTACATTTAAGCCTCAACTACCTGGAGGTCTCACTTGTGGAAATACAAGTATCGAAGTTCAAGTGTGCAGGCGTCATCACCTCAAGCCTGCAGCAGAGTGCCAGTCTTAGGAACATCCCTGTTGATCTTCTACAGTAAGAAGGAATAAGGGCTAAATGGTGAGAATTTCCCAATTGTTTCCCACCATGGAGCAGGCTCAGACCATAAAAGCTGTGTTTCTTCTGAATAACACTAAGGATATAAACGTTCTCTGGGGACTTGCCTAATGCACTCCTACCACTAATGGGTATTCAGATCAAATACTGCACTAGCACTGCCTGAAATAAGTCCACTCCTCCTCAGAAAAACACAGCTGAGTGCTGCCGTAAGTATCATAACACCAACGTTGTCAGCTCCTAACCATTCCCATTACTCATCAGCATGCACACAACTGGCATAACATAACAAGAGACCACTGCAACTCTAGTGGTGTAGCTACATCACTGAGGATCTTATCTTTGACCTTTAGCAATTTTCTATTCCTCTCCAAAGTACTCAGAATTTTTTAAAACTGACTTCTCAGCAGAGCTTTCTTACAAAAGGAAAAGCAGCTACGCAGTTAGCAATAGCACTGAAGGATGAAAAGATCTCAGGAATGTAACATTATCACTTGAACAACTCAGAGCGCCGTTTTGCCCAGACCACAAGAGGAAACGAGGAAGAGTGGGATAAATTGACCATTAATACATTTAGACTGGAGATCAGGTAGAAACCTCTAACCCATAAAGGATTCAGAAGTTGAAAGCATCTCAGCAGTTGCTGTTATCACTATCTGTAGCAGGTACAAGGAGGGAGCTTGTTCATATTTTTAAAGGCATTATCTGAAATACCCATCTGAGAATATTGTATGTTAGACTCTGACCCAGTAATATTTTCCTAAGCTCCCCAGACAGATATGTACTATGGGCAAGTGTAAATACCAGCAGGGATGAGAATATATTCCCACACCAATGCTGTGATACTACTGCCTTAGTAGGTGTGGATTGGTACAGTACTTTTTCTTCAAACACTCCTTCAAAGCCTCAAAGAGAAGGACAAGACAGCCAACGCAAACTCATAGGTCACCACTGTTTCTCACGTTGTACATCCACAATAGTGGATGATCATGTGAATGTGATGAGAACCAAAATAATACTGCTGTGCATGCATGTAGAGATGTACCTGTCAATGGTGAAGGTTTACAAAGATGGATAAGGCTATTTGGTATTTCTCAATTTCTGACTTTATTCAGAGAGCTCAAAAACACTTCACAAAAAGGAAAGTGTACACTGTTTCCATGTTTTAAGTACACAGTCAAGTCAGAATCAATTCATACTTACTACAGGATTAGTGGTGTCCTACTCTGCAGATGGCAATTGGTTTCCCTGAAGTATGGGGCAGGGGTGCAGCTCTGACATGTCCGAAGTCACAGACATCTCTAATTACCTGACACCAAGTCTCTATCACAGGTTTTTCTTTAGCAGTGTCAGGAACTCAGTTTGGCCTGTGCTGTTAAGGACACGAGCTGCAGCTGCACCGTTGCTAAGTGTAACAAAAAATGAAAGGCTGCAAGCTTATGATCACTAGGAAAATTTTGACACAGCAGAACAAAGCTCCTGAACAAAATATGGTTAAGATCATATTGTACCATCCTGTCATGTTCGTTCTGTAAACCCCAGCCATGAAAGCTATGACTTGGGTTCAACTTGAATTTTCAGTTTCCTTTGCTTTAATTCCCTCAAGGACATTCCTGTTTTTTTGGTATTTTTTTGGAAGGAGAGTGTTCTTCAGGCAAAAATATTAGCACTGTGTTTATGTGACAAGAAGCCAAATAAATTGTATACATGCCTATCAAACTTCATATTTAAACTCCAGGCTTTTTGACAGAGAAATTTTTCCTATTGGAATGAGAAGAAAAAGGAGAAGCGGATGAGAAGGGGAAAAAGAAAAGTTGCCTCTTCAGCCATTAACAAATAAAAGACATTCTAATCAACCCTAGCTTCTGCTAATAGCATCATCCATTTAATTGACACTGGCTTACAGACTGGCACCATATTCATCATTTACATCTGGAAATAAACACAACCTGCAAGACAAGACTCAATGAAAATTTTATCTTACTTGTCAGTACAAGTCCAGAAGAATATCAAGGGATTTTGTTTTCAAGATGGCCTCAGATTCAATTATGCCATGCTCACACTGTTTAGGG
Organism: Lathamus discolor; assembly: GCF_037157495.1. Lineage (NCBI taxonomy): Eukaryota > Metazoa > Chordata > Aves > Psittaciformes > Psittacidae > Lathamus > Lathamus discolor. The sequence goes on along the minus strand of NC_088909.1, from coordinate 44,632,387 downwards.
CTGCCACGTAGGAAATCCTTCATCCAGAGATAGCTTTGGAATACCGACATTAACAAAACATTTATTGGTAATCACTTTTTTTCATTTCTGACATCAGGCGTTTGAAGTACATAGTTCTAGGGAGCAGATAAAGCTTTCCAGTTGTAAGAAAACTTATCATTATTTAGAAGACTATAAAAAATATTTCAGACTTACCTTATACTTAAACATTCAAAATTCACTTCTTAGAGACCTTGCATTCCAGGTCTTAGAGACCTGGCATGTCCTCCTAGCTTAAGGACAGAGGCAGAGCTGTTTTCATTTCTTCATTTTTCCTACAGATACTTCTATGAAAGAAGCTGAAGTGTGAAAATGCTGGGCATACAGAGCTGGAGTTGTGGGTACTGCTGCAGAAGACTTACTGAAACCAACAGTCTAGTGCTCTTATGGGAGTTTAAAAACTGAGCTTGAAAATACTCTATATGTAGATAGAGGTCAGAAAGTTGGTGATGACACCATTTTTTGAAAAGCACTTGTCGGCCCCCATAATTATTACTTCATACAATGCCCATCTGTGTGACTATTTTTGTTTAGGTTACTTTCAAAGACATTGTGTAAAATAATACAAATATTATACCAGAGCTGAGGTTTTTTATCTGAAATAGTAGGGCTCCCTACATGCCAAAAAGCAAAAGTCAAAAGATCTGACAAGTGCCTCAGCAAAGTTTGCTACTATTTCCTGAACAAGTCTCTTTTGCACTCCAGATTGTGTCTTTTCCAAGAGCTGCAAACTCACACCTGAATTTTAAGTATCATAGGCATCTTTCAACTTTTTTGCACAGTCTCACACTCCGTTCAGCCAACATGCTAGATAAAATAGCATCCTGAGGCTATAGGAAAGCTTTTGGCATAGTCATGCCATTGTTGAGCATAACAAAACATTAGAAGATATCATGCCTACGATCGAAGAAGAATGTTTTGGCAGAAGGAGACCTGAAAAAGGAATAAGTAACTGAGACAATAAAAAAGAACTACGTGGAAAGGGGTTTAAAGTTCAGGGCACACATGTGAAAGCTAGGAAACTAGAAATAAGCAGAGTGTGAAGATCAATAACTGGTCAAGAAGCATAAGGAATAATTCCTCCAAAAAGTGGAAATGTGTAGTAAAGCCAGTACCTTCCAGCATGGGTGTCCAGGATTTCCTGAGGTCAGTAAAAGTTTTGTGACTGAGAACAGAAAGATCTGAAGTTTCATGCCTGGAGGCTTGGGCTCTCAAGAGTGCCTGTTTTTATGGTAATAGAATGTTCTTGTTAGAGCAAAGATTCGACTATTGCACTCATCTCAGCCAGCAGCAGCTGCACGAATGTCCCTGTAGAAATTGAAATACTACATTAGTGTATCAGGATATATAAAAATCAGGAATATATCAGGAATATAAAAAAAGTGTTCAAAGTATGTTTAAGTGGTGTTTATTCTTAAAAATTCACCGTAATTTTAATTTACATCACCTGTAGCACTTTATGGTTATTTATTTATACATGCATCAGTGAGCCAATATATTATTTTTGTTACCAGTTGGCACATTTTCAAGGTTTTAATGAACTGCAAAGGACTGCAATAGGAGGAAGGCCATTAGTTTCCAGCTCATTTCTACTCTGCCCTGAAAAGTCATTACCTCCCTACTGGGGGAAGCCCCTGGGTTGTTTCTACAGTATCACTCGGAGGCCAGAAACTAGCTCTACTGCCAGCCAGAACATAGGGATGCAAGAGAGTGAGAAACACTATGACCACCTGTGGAAATCCTCCTCCACTGCCAAAGCCTGAAGACATTTGCCGTTACCTCAAGCAACTTGCTATAGGCTGCTCAGACAGAGTGCATCAGAGTAGGGCACTACGTCTGAACCCCACTGGGATGTCACTTCACAGTGAGTAGCATTTTAGGTAGTTATTAAAACCAGTGAAAAAAAGGAACCTAAATACCATTATTATTTGTTCTGGTGAAGCAAGATGTAACTGCAGGTAGTTGTCCAACAAATGATATTGGACAGCACTTTCGGATTTGTTCTTGAAATTTATTAGAAGTGAGTTATTTGAAAGTAAAGCAGAGCTTATAACTTTCAAGAGCAAAATCAGAAGATATACATTGTAGAGAGTCAGAAGTAAATAAAATAAAATGTTAAAATTGTCCTGGGTTCAGCAGTAGCAGTCGTTTTTCTCCTTCTTAGTAGCTGGTGCAGCACATCATGTCCAGCATGTAAACTGGGGGCAGTTACACGGAAGGCAGTTACACTGCTCAATCGGTCTGGGTATCGGTTGGTGGGTGGTGAGCGGTTGTATTCTCTTCCCTTGTTATTTCCCTTATCATTATTATTATTGGTGGTAGCAGTAGCGGTTTGTGTTATACCTTAGTTACTGGACTGCTCTTAACCTGTGGGAGTTACGTTTTTTCGATTCTCCTCCCCATCCCTCCGGGAGCGGGGGGAGGAAGGGGGGGAGTTAGAGAGAGGCTGTGTGGCTGGGCTTAAACCACGACAAAAATAACATACACTTTTAAATTTCATTTTCCACAGTCAGAATAAAACAACTATGATACAGCACTCTCTTTGTCAGCTGCTTTCCAAGCATTTTACAAAGGAATTGAAAAGAACGAAGTAAAGCAAAAGCAAGTATATGACTACATCATATGCAGGTGTCCAGGTGTTGACTGTAGGAGTATATAAGAAAGGACAAAAATACCAGATGGGGTGGGTAGGATGCAAACAAGTGGAAAACAGCAGAATGAACACTAAGGTACCAGAAGCAGGAGCAGGATGAGGTGCCCCATTGCAGAGCACATGTCGACATCGCAGCCAATGGAGACGAGCCCACATTATGGCAGTTCATGAAGGAACATTCTATGCCCATACAGACTCCTTTATTCACTCCTGAATTCACAAAAAAGAAAAAAAAGAAAATTGCAGGTAGAACTTCAGTTAGCATGAACCATCCTGCAATCAGAGTAGCAGCAAAGTTTTGATACCATCAATATATGCAAATGCCATTTTTAAAGGCCATTGGACTTTGCTATTCCATCCAGAGTTGTATTAAACTCTATTGTCTGCATAATTGTTCTCCTTCCAGCATGTTTACAAGCAAAGCATCCAGTGTTGCAGCACTGCAAAATGCATACAAATACATTGACATTATATAATACAGTAATAGGATTATATTAAGAAAAATCCATTATATGCATGAAATGAAAGAGTGGGTTGTAAATGGTCTTGGGACACAAAGAACAACAGTGCCGCTAGGTATTACTGCCCTTTCTATCTTTGAACAGGACTACCCGTAAGTGCTTTCCTTCAATGCGGGGGGAAGGCAGAGTTCTACCTACTTGACCCCACTGACCAGCAGACAGGTAGGTGGGAGAAGTGGGTCTATGCCATCTGCCATACCATTATAAACAGCAGTACAATCTACAACCGTCAAACACCCTCGGGTTATTATCTCTTCCCACAGCTCCCTGAGAACAACTAAAATGTCAGGAAGAATCTCCCGTGAAAAGAGAGGTCTCATGTGCCTGGAAAAGAGGGTGGATGCCGCAGAGGAACTACACACCAGAGTTTTTGCAAGCACTGTTAGCTTTCAGACTGCTCTAGAATAGAATACCCCCATGCATTGCACTTTGCAGATTCATTTCAATGCACACAGAATTAAGTAAGCAACAGTATCATTACCACCGAAAGCCTCATTTATGTTTCTAAAGTGTAGTTCCCCTAATTTAATCCAAAAATGCTTTTAAGGATCTTATTTATTTTGCCCTACTATTGGAGTCCTATTTCTTAATGTAGGCTTTCACTTTGACCTTCTTTTAGTTCCCTCCTCTCTTCTCTAGTATTTTCAAACTTTGATCTTTCCAGTTCCACATTCACACATTTGCCCCAAAGAATTTTGCAGCTGCAGCATATCAATAACCTTACAGAAGGTGCTGCATGACAGATTTATATCTATTGCTGCAAGTCCAAGGACAAAGAGCTGATAAAAGTAATTGCAATTTTCCATTCCTGCTTCACAACAAGCCAACCAAATGGGTCCAAAAAAGGTATTCAAATTAACTGGTGACTTCTAAAATCGAAATAAATAGGAATGTACTGATCTGCTTAGAACAAAAATAGAACAGAAAAAAACTCAGTAGCTTATCACTGTATGCACGCTCTACACAGTTGAACATTAGCGCTTCTTACTTTCATTGCTGAAAGAAAATGTACATCATGTTCACAACAAAAACAGCAGGCTGAAACTTACATTCTTGACATCAACAAGATTTTGTCTGTGCAATGGTTCCTCAACAAACTGAAATAAAAATACAGCATGTAGATTTCTCGTGTGCTGTTAACTAATAATGAATCAAACAAACCTTTAAAAGAGGCTGTTTATGCTTTTTGTTTTCATTTGTCTTGATCCAAACTATCAGATCACCAATTTTATTCCTGTTTTTTCACTAAAAGCCCTTTAAATTTTAGCCTGTAAAGAGAAATTGCTCTTTGAAGAATTTTAACTTCAGTGCAGAATAAAGGTTGCTGCAAAAGGAAACAAGTGGCCATCTTCTTTAAAAACAAATCTCAAATAATATCCTACCCACTGCGTGCAACTTCTGTGTATCTAAATGATATCTATGAGGTTAAATCAAGCAGCCCTGTGCATCCTTCTGCATCTGTATCTGCATCTTTTGTATATTTTTAATTAAATACATTTGCATATTAAATAAATTTGCATATTAAATACATTTACATATTAAAGACATTTGAATTAAATACATTTACACATTCATATGTGTCTTTTCTTCAACTCGTTTCTTCACATTATTCCCAATGTCTTAAGAAAACTGTAAATATTACTAAGAATTACAAGACTTTTTGTCAATATTCCTGGAAGGCTTTTAGAAAATTAACAAGATGAAGTATTCAATATGCTCTTCACTAGATTTACCATGAATGAACTGTAGCTAAAGTACAATATCATGACAACACTGTTATTATGCAGGACTGGGGAATATACTTTATTGCAAACTAGTAGCAACAGTTTTCTGTCTGTTTCATCCAGAATTTACACTGCTGCATTTTTCCACTAAATTTTAGTTATTATTGAAATACCTCAAGAAAAGTTAATCGGACCACAGATCTCCCCCTCAAACCAGAAAATTAGGATCACCAATTACTTTTAATGCAAGAGTCAGCTGTAACTGAGGAAAACATCTGTGGTGCATTTCCCTGAGTTTCTAAACTATACGACACCTGTATCAAAGCTAACATTTGCCTTGAATTTGTAGAGAAATATAAAATCATATTTCTTACACGTTTACTGAATGTAAGCTGAGTTGGGCTAAATATAACTTGGTTTATATTCAAGAACAGAAACATGAGTTTCTATGTGGTTATGTGAGTTCATGAGAGTGTGCATACATCATATGTTTATACATACACATAAACATATATATGTACATATACATATGCATACACATATACGAGTTTATATTCTGTGTCCCACCGCAAGGCTGACTGCGAGACATCATACTATGCAGAAAACTTTGTATGCACAGCCTTCAGCACTTTTCCAAGTGCTATGTTCATTTGAGGAAAATTGGGCTATTCTAAAAGGTATTTTGGCATCAAAGCTCGCTTTTTTAGAGATGCACACACAGATTGTACAGAATAACTGTTAGCAAATGGGTAACTGCAATGAAAACATTATCAAATTAGCAAGTCTGCTTCCTCCTTTCTGCACTAACAACTGTGTTAACAAAGCTGTCAGCTGTTTTGTGAAATTAAAACATATTTTCTCCACTTGTAAAATATGTCTAATTTACAGCCGTAGCTCTGTTCACTTCAGCACCCTTCTATGCCAATTATGGATACTTTTACGCTTCTGTAATCCAACAAGCTGTGGAACTTCCATTTTCCAAATAATTTGGTATACATGTTTCTTACCTCAGTCAAGTTTTTGAAACTGTGTGGAGTCAAAGAAAAAACACCAACAAATTGTCATCTGATGATGAGGTGGAGTTAATTTTCTTCCTGGTAGCCAGAAGAGTGCTGTGTTTTACCTTTAGTCTGAGAAAAATATTGATAACACAGTGGGGCGGGAGGAGGTGGGTAATGAGGCCGTGTAGTACTGAAGCTGCTGACTGCACATAAACCATGACAGTGTTGTAGCTCTGTTTCAAGAAGTCAGGTTACCAGAAAGTTATAAAGTATTAGGAACCTATACTGATTTAGGAATTTATCAGTAGTAGTTAACAAAATCTGCTGGTTTGCAAATTATTTTTAAGGCTTTTGCAGTAATTTTTTTTGGTTGTATATACACTACTGGAAGAGAGAGAATTCGCATTCTTGGATGAGCTGACTGTTTTTTATTAGTTTTCATTCCTCCCAAAGATAATTACCTTATGAGTCTGAGAGCTTTTCCTAGGTATGACACTACCTACTGTTCTAATCAGAGCTAGGAAAAAACAGGTCAGTCACTGAATATTTTCCAAGGAAAAAATAATAAAGAATATGAGTGTAGCATTACAATTACATGTCAAATCAAATTCTATTTAAAGACAGTATGTTCTAGACTAGGAGAGGAAATATTTTTATATAGTCAGAAGCAGTTATCAGCTGCTGGTTTCTTTTTACTAGTCCCTTAATTTTGTTCCTTTGTTTCCTCTTCTATGTCTGAAAGGTAGTGCAGATTTCAGTGAAAACTAACCATCTACGTAAAGCAAATATCACAGAATAATAAAGTGACTGTACTACTACCAGTAGAACATCTCTCTTGTCCTGCTACTTAGTGAAGAATGCTTAATTTCTGGCCATATAACCATGTTTCATGTCATTTTATCTTCAGTTCTACACAACAGCAGGAACAAAGCATTTTTCCTCACAAGTAAGTCCTAATTCAAGAATACCCTATGTCCAGACTTATCCAGCTGTTCCTGTAACTCATCCTGAACTTTGCAAGATGCTTTTTCTTTTCCAGTTTAAGCTTAAAAATTTCAGTTATACAAAACAGCGTTTGTGAAAACAAAATTCACACTACACTAGGCGCAGCAAGGGGCAGCAATGGCTGTTGTTGCAACTCTTTTGTCAATGTTAGGGAAAAAATATGGCTTAAGCCATCAAGAAGGAAACTTTCTCCAAATCAATTCCATCTATATAAAGCTGAAATAACTTCAGGCAAGGTCACAGCAACGTAATAAGAATGAGTTCATTTAGTGATTAAGATGGAGAACTTGCTATTTCAGGGAACCTGGAAGCCCATCAGAGTTTACTACTATCCTGGGTTCAGCAGTAGCAGTAATTTTTCTAATTCTTAGTAGCTGTGGTTTTTACTTTCAGTAAAGCAGTGCTGTGGTTTTTACTTTCTCCCTGAGAACAACGCTGATAACACCGATGTTTTTAGTTGTTGCTCAGTAAAAAGCAAGGACTTTCTGAGTCTCATGCTCTGCCAGGGAGGAGGGGAAGCTGGGAGGAAACAGAGACAGGACACCTGGTCCAAACTAGCCAAACAGGTATTCCATACCACAGCACGTCATGCCCAGTATATAAACTGGGGGCAGTTACCCAGAAGGGCTAGATCAGTGTTCAGGTCGGGCTGCGTATCGGTTGGCAAGTGGTGAGCAGTCATATTCTCTTCCCTTGTTATTTCCCTTATCATTTATTGGTGGTAACAGCAGTGGTTTGTGTTATACCTTAGTTGCTGGACTGATCTTATCTCAGCCTGTGGGATTTACATTCTTTCAGTTCTCCTCCCCATCCCTCCGGGAGTGCGGGAGGAAGGGGAGGAGTGAGAGAGGCTGCGTGGTTCTTGGTTGCCAGATGGACTTAAACCACGACAACTACATGATGCAGCATATAGAACTCAGAATAGCGGGAAAGGATTTTTCTCTTCCAAATGCAGGTAGCTGACTCAGTAGCGTGTATTTACTATGGTCTTGCAGATTGGTATTTGTTGCATGTCTTTATTCATCCAACAATTTTGGGGAGTGATTTCTTTATTATAGCATAGAACTATTTGTATTTATTACAGCATAGAATTATTTTTTGCTACTACATAGCAACAAAACAAGTACAACTTATCAATTCATCAAACTTATGTTTAATGCATAGCGAAATGTACAATGAAGCAATACAAACATACTTATAAGGAACATAGATTAATGAACTGAACTCACAAACCTTTCTCAGCTCAATGATTTCCTACTCAACAAGTCAGATGAATTATATAAGTACAACTTTTAAGTAAAATATTATTCACCATGTCTAGAAGTATAGAGATCTGGTTCCCAAGTAGAGTATTTATTCATGCATGCATTTATGTTGATTAGGTTCTTACCTAAACTTTGGGAAACACTTTCTTCAACAAAACCATTTATTTAAAAAACACTATTTTAAAATTATAAAATTGTACTTAACTGCTAGGGATACTTACCATACTGACCGCTAGTGACTTCATACAGCTTATTAGCATGTAACCAACAGCCATAACTGAGAAGATTCTGCAAATCTAACTCAAAATATTATCAGTAGACCAATGGAAGTCCTACTCATTGTCAGCCAGTGAGATATCTACAGAGAGAAGATAGCCTTGGTTCCACAGTCCTAGTTTGTGAATAATCACTGACAATTTTGTCAGAATGTGATGAAGAGCAGCAGTTGCTCTTGAGCAGCAGTTCCTATTGCAATAGTGGTATCACCCCTCTCCTCAGGACAAGACAACTTGGTAAGCCATTGTGATTAAGAGAGTTACACTGGAGATTAAGTGTTTACTCTGTCATGTAGAACTAAAACTTTGCAACCTCTGTTTACATTTGATTACTCATTGTTGCCCAGAAAAACCACTCACAATACTCAGGAGACAAAGGAGGTCATGAGTGACAAACCTCAGGAGACAAAGGAGGTCATGAGTGAGCATTAGAAGCTGTCGTGACTTCCACTGCCTCTGTTTGAGACCCCTTCATCATAAACAGGCAATCCCCACTCTTCTATTTTTATGACCAACAGTTTTGGACCACTTAGTGTTTCACAAATGCCTACAGGCTGATGGAAAAGTTTGCTTTCTCTTTGTATTATGCATGCTGCTTTTGGTACCTTAGAATACATCCATAAGTAAATAAGCAAGGCTTAAAAGGGGGAAATGCAATGAGAGTGCAGCTCTTTTCCTAATAACTTCCAATAGTCTTCTACTGGGATGTTCTCCAGCCTACAAATGCTTTCTGTGTAGCGTATCATTAAAAAGAGAAGCCTCATAACTGTCCAAACATTTACTTTATAGACCATATCCAGAAAATGTTGCAGCTTTCCCAGAGGAAACACTCATCAAGAACATCACTTTTCCATTATAGCATACTAACTAGCAATAGCTCCCTTAAACAGACCCACAGCAAGATTTCCTGCTGTTCCACAGAAGGTCCAATAATTTTCAGAAGGCACTGACCAGCACAAGTAGGACAAAATTGGGCTGGGTTTTCAGCCAAACATCTGTGGCAAAAATATTATCTTAACCATTAAAATACTTAGTTGTCTCAATTGCATCAGATTAGTCAGCTTTGAGGCAGCAAAAATGCAAAGCAGTGATTGATTAAAATTATTTCTGAAATGTATTTCCATATTACTTTTAAAATGCAACATTTCGAAAGGCAGAAATATTTTTTTCTCTCAACCTTTTGAAATTTTCAGGATATCAAAAATCATACATGACTTGAGAACACATTGTGTATATAAACTATAGTGAACTAATGAACTCAGGATTCCTATCTAGTCAAATACCTACAAAACATACATTATTAAAAACAAAAAACAAAAACCAAACCAACTTTGAAAGAGCCATTTTGTTTAGGGAAAGAAAACTTAATCTTAAAACCTCCTGAATTCTTGCCTTAAATTATAGGGGGTATCTTCCTGCAGACATAGGTATATCCAAATTGAGGTTACATTAATCTGAAGCAGCTTAAGAGCTAGATTCAGCTGGATAGAATCATAGAATAGTTCGGGTTGGAAAGGACCTTAAGATCATCTAGTTCCAACCCCCCTGCCATGGGCAGGGACACCTCACACAAAACCATCCCACCCAAGGCTTCGTCCAACCTGGCCTTGAATGCTGCCAGGGATGGAGCATTCACAACCTCCCTGGGCAACCCATTCCAGTGCCTCACCATCATAACAGTAAAGAATTTCTTGCTTATATCCAATCTAAACTTCCCCTGTTTAAGTTTTAACCCATTACCCCTTGTACTGTCACTACAGTCCCTAATGAAGAGTCCCTCTCCCGCTAATGAAGAGTCCCTCCATGTGTTTCAGCTTATATCCCATTTGCTTTTGTGGATGATAAGTTCTTAGAACAAGTGTCTATATTATGTCTGCCATCCCAAATTCAAGAACAGATCAATCTTAAAGCAATAGAACATCACCAGTAGCTTTCTCAAAAAAAAACCTTAATTTAAGGAATCACTCTAAGGATATTTGCTCTTTCAAAATCGGGGAAAAGCTGAGACGTCAACAGACTTGTGAATCAACTTTGCTCGTTTAGCACAGATAGCTAAAATTGCTACAGCCTTAGTTGGTAGTAACCCTATGTAAAGGAAAGCCTCAAGGCCAATGCAAGTTGGAAGATAAAGGAGATACATCCTGATCAAGGGGTTACAACCAGAATTATAAGAAGGAATTTAGAACCTGCTTTAAGACCAGGAAAGAGCCCACTGATGAACAAGGAGACCCCAGACCAAAATTAATCATTGTACGAATGATAAATCACAGCTCGTGATGGTCAAATGCCTAGACTAGAAAGGGCATAAAAACCTGGGAATTTCAAAGAATCTGATGTCTAAGATTCTGGCTTTGGGAAACCTAGAGCAAAAAATTTTCATTAACAAGACCAAGGATTTTCAGAAAGGGTCTATTTACATAATATCCCTACTGAAAAAGAAATTTTGTTTCATCTGCTGTAAAAGCTAGTTTCCATTCATTCCATAAATGCTTAGATCTACGTAGCACCGGACACCTACTCTGAGAATCACAAAACCACTTCCACGGAGGTGATGTGTTATCCAAGTCAGTTTACCAGGGTGGCTTTCTATCCAGACAAGAAATATGCCAACTATTTGGGGTGAAATTTAATGTTATTACAAAATTGTTGCTTGTAAGGACTCAAATATGTGAAAGATTTTTAAGTTATAAAATACTTTGTGTGTGTATTCACACAATTAAGGTGTATGCTAATTGCTGATATGACACTGGCTGCTGCAGTTACAGCTAAAAGCTTTTCAAGTATAAATTAACCATAATTTAAAACATATTTAAACACATACATTTTGCTTGGAAAGACTTTGCTGAAAGAATATACTGTATGGGTTTAGTCTCTTTTTCATACTAATAATGTGCTAGTTGAAACTGCAGGATTTATTGCCTAGAGCCTCAGAGATTCATAAATGCTTTCTGCCTTCTGTGGGAAGGAGGACAGGAGGACAGAACATTGTAAAATCTTATAGATCTGGCTTAAGAAAAAAGTGAGGGAAACATGAGGAAAATGTCTGATTGAAGTTGGAAACTTCACTCTCAATATGCATCATTGTTTCAAGTGGTTTCCACATTTATTTTAATTCTCCTACTTCTAAAGTAAATGTATGTGCTTTTCCCAACTCTGATAATGCCTAAATATTCATGTATTACTTAGCCACTAATGGCTGCCACTGGAAGAAAGTTTCTACACATGCTCTTGCTTTGTCTTAATTGTTCTTACTAGCATTGGCAGGTACATGCTTTACCTCCCACGGGAGCTGGACAGATTATGTAATGAAACAAAAAGCCTCTGTTTTTTCAAATGACACTCACAAGCAGCAAGAAATGCTAGTAAGTTTACCAAGGTACTGAATAAAAAACAACTTAATGAACATTTTAATTTCTGGGAATCAGACTAGGGAGCTAGTCATCAATAGAAATTCAGTGAAGATGACACAGAGATACTGAAAGAAATTTCGGAACACGAAGTACAAAGAAACGTGTTCAAGAGGTGAATAAATGTAAACTGACACAACACTAAGAACACACTCAATTCTTTCATAATTAACACTTACAGATCTTTAGGAATGAAAAAGACCAAAATATGTTCATCCTGCATATTCATATATTTCTCTCCTTTTGCCTAAGCTAATGCATCAGATCCTCTACCTCTTCTTTTTAAAAGCTTCAGAACTTCACAGTAGTCTTGTTCCTTCTTGTGTGTATCAAGTACATTTAACATTTCATTTGCTATAAAACACTTATTCCAAAGTCAGTCACAATGCTTTTCTCAGCAAGGTCCATCCGAGTAAAGCAAGAAAGCCAAAATACCTCTCTGCATCAGTAACCATTAGCAGATATGTAATAATCTCCCATTAAATAAACCATGAGCCAAGGCCATAGAAGGGTTTTAAGTTTAAGTTAATAACAAAGTAAAAATGAAAATGCCAGCCACTGCAAAGACACCTAGAAGAAAACAAAATTCATGTATGGTATAAAGGTACTGAAACCTAAAAATGGATGCTCTCCACAGAAAATGACATGCATAGAGGCATGGAAAACTGATACCAAACAAGAGCAACAGCAAAATCACAAAGTTCCTCATTTTTTATTTCTGTTCACCTTTGTACATCTTTTTCTTGGCTTACTGCTAATGAAGGATCTTCCAGCCACTGAAATTCAGCTATGTTCACATTACTGTATCATGTGTTTATGTTCTTGTGGATCAGAGAGCTAAACCTCTCAACCTCAAAAGAAAAATCTCACAAAATTACAAACCTTTCTGCACTACAAGGACAATCAGGTGGCAACCAGGTAAGAGCCTGGAGTAAAATGGCCAGTATCACAAAACAAGTAGACCTTCATTAAAGTTCTTACACTTCAATAACACTGTATGCAAGGATGCCTTAAATATCTTACCAGTATCATGTTCCTGCAGTACTGAGATGCTTTCTACTCTAGCATTAATTAACACATGTTCTTATAAAAGGCCAGCCATTGAGCTGGGGCATAAAGTAATATAAACTTAATCATCAATAAGAAGTAAGAATCTGCTCCAACATTGTTATTTCTAGTTTTACCTCCAGAAAGCCTGGAAGACAAAAACAATTCCAAAGACTGGCCCAGGCCTATAAATAAGGCACCACAGTGCACCTGCGAAATTTACAGGCTTTGTAGTTAGACTAGCAAATATTCCTGGAATGTGTACCTAAAGTGAGGGACTCGGTTTTCCTGTCAGATGTTCTTTTGAGTTATACTTTATGAAGCAAAGGAGTTGTGAATAAACGCTGAAGATTTTAATGACCATACCATCTCTGATGTAAATGTTGAGAATATTTGTAAAATCATCTCAAGCAGCCAATTGATACTGCAGCAATTTGAATGATTCCTTCAATTACTTAAATACCAATAAAGACACACTGTGCTTAAAATACAGAGTCCACAGTATCTCAAAGAAACTGATATTTGGTGCACCTGAAATTAAGGAATAACAACTATGTCAATTTGAGGTTTGCTTTACGGCTCTATCATATAAGCAATTTACCTTTTTATTCTCACTGATCTAGCTTTTTTACAGTTGAATAGTAGCAACCATTCATTGCTAATATAAAAAGCATTTTCTTTGGGGTAAGATGAAACTCATATTAATGCCTTCATTGGCTTTATCTAACATCTCTTCATGCAAGGACACAATGCCATTTGCATCCAAGCAGAAAAGTGGAATTGCCCAGGTTACTGCTTCTTTTGAAGCACCGTTTTTCTTCAAATCTTTCACCCTTTCATACACTTTCCTCTTTTTTCACATTTGCTTACAGACCCATAAAGCAGTAGAAACACCTACTTATTTTTCAATTATAAAGGAAGTTGTCATTGTCTTAACTCTCAAAACACTAAATTTGCATTTTGTTAACTCTCAAAACACTAGATAGCAGAAGGCGAAAAGATCCACAGAAATTCTGGCAGAATAGCCTACAGCAAGTATGAGAAGAAAAGTTTTCCTCTTTGCCACAGAGCACAACTGAGAACTAAGCATTACTGTTGTTGAAGGCTGTGCAGGATGCCCAGGGCAGGTACATAAATTTTTTCAATACACTTGCCCAACCTGCTACTAAAGTAGTGACTCTCTTAACTCATGAACTCCTAAGTTTTTGTAAATGTGTAAACTAATAAGGATTTGTTGCTCAAAATACAGTTTCTACAGGTTTTGTGTATTCTATATAATTATGCTTCCTGTTCTTGTACTACCAACACTGGAGATTTAAAAGCAAAGACTGTCATGTAGCAGTCTGCAGGTCTGCATTTGTAACAGAATGAAGTGCAATTGATTATAAGCTAGCTTTTCCTAAAACATTCATAACATTTTCCAGCAACATCTGTAACAGGGCAGTGGCTCATGATGTGTTGTAGCAATAGATTTGTAGAGTGAAAAAAATGAACTGTCTTTACAATTAGAGTGATGAAGTTTCAACTGTCGCTTGGGTTTGAAAAATTTCTTACAGCGTGTGATAAATCTCAAAGCACATGCCAATGTGTAGAATTTGACCCAAACCTGTTTCCTCTCTAGTACACATTTTTAATGATATTTTATATAATGTGAAGTTGCATTACTGATGTTCTTTTCAAAATCAAGGATAAACTATTAAACACAGTGCTTTGCATCATCAAAAAGATTTATTTAAAAAAATAAAAAAACAAAACTAAACAGTATTTACTGTAGGCTCAATTTCAGCCTCAATATTACTCATGTTAATAATGAGCACAACGAGTGTGTGAGCTTCAGATGACATTTTCACCTACAGTGATTTGAGCTGAAATAAATCTTGCAGAAGCCAAAGTAATTGGAACTGCTACCTAAAAGTTCACAGTTCACAGCTTGGCTATATGTAATTCTAAGAACAACATCTTATGGCTGCTCTTTGGATTTGACATGAAAAGAAGGTTAAGAAGCTTAAGAGCAGAATGTGAAATATGATCGAGGTAAAAGCAAACAACTGGGAGCTACAAGCTCTAAATTAATTTTTTATGTTACTATTTAGTTTTTGTCTCAATTTACACAGGTGAAAATAATATATTTGAGATGCATAATCAGGATTCACTTAATTACTGATCTTCTTGGTACTAAAAATCAAAGTTTCAGAATTTTTTTCCATCTCAAGGGAGCTCACAGACAAGGCACTTTCAGGTTTTCAGAATTTAACATATTCAGGGAAAAACTTGCTTCTTGTCTGCTTATATGAAAAATGTCTTTCCCATTTCTTATTTACAAGTAATTTAACAAGCATAGAAAACTGAAGGTGAACAGAGTGTACCAATGTGACTTGTTTACTTATTCTTCAGAGTCACCAGGAATATATAGGGATTTTGGTACTCAGTTAAGGATAACAGGCAGCAAAAAATGTCAATAAAAGCTTCTTAGCAGTAGACTTAACTTAGCAGAGGCCGGGGGACTGCTGCAATACACTGCTGCAAATGATAAACTCAGAGCTGATGCTTGATACCTCCAATGTCACGTTTTACAGAGAAAATAATGAGGACAGTAAGCAGTTTTCAATACAGTCCATAACTGTAGGCTAAACATAGAAGAGTGCTGATACGAGGATTAATTGGTTAATGTCTGTAAAAGGCTTTAAGCATGGAGAAAGATGACTGCAGGAGTATGGTGAGAAGGATTACTCCGTGAAGCAGGAGCTAAAGGTGGTACCCTATGATTTTGCTGAAACACATCAGCTATGATTATGCTGAAACCACAGCAATGTTTCAGTTGTTGTTCAGTAGCACTTTTCAGTCTCTCATGCTCTGCCAGTGAGGAGGGACACAAGAAGCCAGGAGGGAGCAGAGACAGGACACCTGACACAAACTAGTCAAAGGGGTATTTCATAACACAGCATGACATGCCAATGTATAAATTGTGGGGAGTTACCCAGAAGGGACCTAGTGCTGCTTGGGTCGGGCTGGCATTGGTGGTGAGCAATTGTATTGTATTGACTGTCTTGAGTTTTATTCCTCTCAGTATTTTTATTTCTTTTCATTAGTATTATTGTCATTAGATTTTACTTCAATTATTAAACTGTTCTTATCTCAACCCACAGGTTTTACTTTTTCCATTACTCCTCGTCCCAGCAGGATGCAGAGGGAGGGAGGGAGTGGCTGCATGGTCCTTAGTTTGCCAGCTGGGGTTAAAGCACAACACATAAAAATTACTAAAAATAGTCCAGAAGAACCCTACTTGGGCAATAGTGAAATTCTTGGTATATTGTTACTTCTCTCTGCCGATCAAAGTGCAATCCTTTCAGAGATGGGCCTTCCCAAGAGGAGGCCATGCCCTGCAGGTTCTGCTCCAACCCACTGTCTGGTTGAGACAGCAGATAGCTGGAACGTCAAAGACAGTTTTTAGCTGCACTTCAGCCACTGCCTCTCAAAATCAGCTGTAGGAAAACTGTCTGTCTCATTAGAAGTATCTTAAGTTGGTTTTCTCTAACAGAGGTTTATGTGAGTTAGTTGTTGAGAATGCTGGAAACAAAAAGTGGGAAGTATCCTTTTTCAAAGGAAGAAATTAACAAAAGAGCTCCCCATAGTAGAAAATGCCAATATAGCAGGCTAAAAAAAAAGAAGTTTTTAGAAAAAGAAGTAGTTGGATGTGTATAAAATATCTGTAGAAAAAAAGAAAAACAAATTAGCCAAGTTAGTGCCTGACCCCAAATACTAAATATACAATTTTTTAACATAACCAAGAATGCAAAAGAGAAGAGACTGTGTGATTAATTTACTAAATAAAAATAACACTCCTCAACTGAGCCCATTTTTTTGGCACATCGTATCAGATGAAATATTTCTGAACTTTGTACGCAAAGGAAAATACATAGGTTCTCCACTGCTGTAGCCTGGCCAGGACTGCTCATAACCGCTTTCTTATTTTGGCTTACACATGAACTATATTTAATGTGAGCCACAGTAGGACAGCTAATAGTGTGCATTTTATTGGAAAGTTAGTTTTCCAGTTGTAGAATATGCCTATGGGTTGTGAAAGCTCAGAAAGGTGCAGCCTTTCTCTGTTGCTGGAGTTTGGGTGTGGTTGTGTTCACAAAGTAGTTTCTACTATTCAGGCTTTTCTCTGCGGGTGAAGAAAATAGCTACTTCATGATGAAGAAAAATGGTAACTGAATGTTAGAGTTCTGATTTGCTCTCTTACCCAGATGCTTCTGAGTAATGGTTTCTCTCATCAACTATAACCACAAAGTGACACCTGCAGAGCAGTAATTAAGAAAAACCTAGGATGGAGGGTAACACCAGAGCTGTTTCTGACTGGCATTTCAGAAGCATTCTCATTGCCTGAATTGGGATGGGAAAGAAACAGCAGCTCATTACAAAGAGAATGTCGTCATGGCATTAATTTTGAAAAAGACTTTGCTGTTAGTATTTGTGCTAGTTTGTCTCCATCGCTTCTTTATCTTTGCTAATTCGTGATTTTATCTTGATCTGACTGCAGGAGTATGGTGAGAAGGATTACTCCGTGAAGCAGGAGCTAAAGGCGGTACTTTTCCCTATGATTTTGCTGAAACACATCAGCTTTAATATTGAAATCAGAGAAATGAATTGGTATCCTTCTCACAAATATGCACATTATACACGCTAAGCTAGGAGACCAAGCTTCTGCTAGAAATGTATTTTGGTTGTCAAAAATTAAGGTGCTAGTCCTGTCCCCTCTGACTGCCACCCACTCATTACATGTGCTCAAGGTAGTTCTTTGTGTTCCTTAATATGTCATTGTAAGCCTGCATGCAGTGTCACCTTTCCCTTAGGAATCTATTTCTTATCTTTGTAAGTGTAGAAGGTGGAATGTGTCTCTTCCCAGGCATCGAACTGGCTGACATTGAAGGAAGAAAAAACTTGCAGAGAGTTTTTAGCTTCTGAATGTCCCCATTGTGCAATGTACTCTGTGCTTGGCATAAACTGCAGATACTGTGGACTTGTGTCTTTCTCTGAGCTTCAGCCTTTTTCTTTTAGTTTTTTCTTTTTTGTCTGTTTACTGTCAAAGACAAAGCTATATGAGGAATCGTATAATGAAACAATTGATAATAGCTTTGTGCTGACCTGGCCTGAGGTGGCTTTGCACTGAATTGTCCTGCGGCGTGCTGGAGCATCTTCTCAGTGGTCTGTGGGGAAACTAGAATGTACCTATTTACTGCTTAAAGGAACTGTAAATGTTGAGATTTGGGTTGCATTTACTAATGGAGACAAAGTATTGAGTGGAAGAGGTAGAACGAAATAGTATCTGTGATTTTGGAGGCATTATCAGGAAGATCCCCATCACCTCTACTTGCTGTAAGGTCAGATATGAACAAGCACAGCATGAAGGTAAGCTCCAACTCCTTGCTGGAGAGGTGGGCAGTTTCACAGTTCCTTCTGCTTTGCTGTGTTCGGTAGAATAGGTGCTTCTGTCTTTCCTTTTACTTACACGTAGCCTGTGACTCTTGCAGCTGGTGCAGAGTCTTCATGCTGTGCAGGGGCTTCCTGTTTGGCTGGGTTGCAAGTAATTAGTACCAAATACAGGTAGGAGTGAATCTGGCTGATGTACTGCTTCTGGAGGTGTCGAAATCAGAGAAAAAAAACCAAAAAACAACAAAACAACAAACCACCAAAGGACCCAGGTCCCAGATCCTACACTTAATTGAAGAGTGATGCTGACAATTTATAATCCTAGTCTATGTTCCCAATTAGCATGCTTCCTGTTTAATCTCTTATAGCTGTTTTGCTCTTCTCACTTATGGCAGCCTGTTTCAATTAAATCACAAACTCCTAGTACTACATGTGGCTTAAATTACAATGGCTACCACAAGGAGCTGAGACTCTTATCGCTGCTTTGGATTGTAGGATGATATAGTCGTAATATTCGCATCTGCAGCTTGAGCTGCTTGCAACTAGACTTCTGCTTGTGTACGCCATGACATGATCAAATACTCCGAGAAATAAGCAGGACTCCAAAATGCTTTAAAATTAGAAGCATTTAAGTTGTTGTTTGTCTGCAAGACAGGATGACACTATTTTTCTCAAGGGCTGCTCAAGAACACCAGAGTGGAGACCTGCCCTTCTGATGAATTTCTGACACTTTGGCACTGCATGAAAACTTTTCAAACTTTAAAGGGAATGGTGCCGTGTGCTTCTGTCTAGAAGCAGGATTTGTCTCCCTGGTTTTTTTTGAGCGTAAGTTCAGTCTAAAGGGCATAGCTGGCTGTGTTTCTTTTTAAAACTTGATGATGGTTATTTTGCTTTTGGGCTCTGCTGTTGTTTGGAAGAAGGGATATTACCAGGAGCCTGGAAGTTACCAACTTTGAGATCTATCAGCCTATAATCAAGTGAAATAGACAACAGGGCTTTGTGCTTCCTTACCTGTGAGTTCCCAGATGCTCCTACGTGTCTAGGATGGCATAACCTGTGGCAATGTAATGAAGTTTGGATACATTCATCTATCCAGGGTTAGTAGATAAAATGGAGGCTTAATGACTGACTTCTTAATACACAAAATATCCAGATATATGCTCCGTCAGGGACAGAATATAATACGTTTCAAGAAATGTTTGGGCTGATTGAGTGATGCTTCCTCAATTAGGAGGCTGCAGGCTAGTCTGTGGCAGTCTGTGGGCAGCAACCAGCCTTAGTCACAGAAAGGCTCAATGTTTGCATTTGCTACAGTGGCCCTGTTCGGAAAAGGGGTAAACAAAAGTATTTTATGGGATTCTGTAACATGAAGAACTGTAAAAATAACAGATAATGTAAGACTTTTTAGGGTTTTTTAAAGGGAAAAAAATAAAAAAGGGGGAGGGGGGAATTTTTCTGGATAAGGCAGTTCAGGTTCCTTTTAAGTTAATTTAGAATTGATTTATAACAATTAATTTCAGAAATCTGACTTAAAATTTAAAGGGCAAGAGAAGCCAAAAATACTAATTCACTGCACTAAATGAATTAGAACAGAACTATACGGTTTAGTTTTAGTGAATAAGGTCAGTACTTTGTACTAGAGGACAAATACAGTGTCATCACAGGATAAGGCTGTGTCTAATTATCTTAGTGTTACAATAAAACTACTATATAACATGTTTCTGGACAGCCTCTGCGATTTCAAACACTATATTGTGGTTTTTGGGTTTGTTTTTTTTTGGGGGGGGAGGGAGGGGGGAAGGGATATAACATTTAGTGGGAGTGCATTTAGTTGTAGTCATAGAACCAAGTGTTACGCAGTCTCTTCAAGGATATCTCTGATGCATGCTTATTGGACTTAAGTGATTTCTTAACATTTTTTTTGTAACTTTATAAGATGTACAAATTCTTTTTTTTTTTTTTTTTTTGTTGAGAGTAGTTAACATTGGCTACATAATTGTTATTAGCGATGCTTCTTAAATACACAAAACTGAGTTACTGATCTGCATCAAATTCACTGTGAAAAGATAGTACTCTTGCAAGCAATATATGAAAGATATTAAGTTGAATTGATGTTATCTTCGAGAATTTAAGAATAAAGCTGGCTATCATAACTTTGATTTGACTCTCTTTTAACTGATGGCTATGGCAAAACAAATGTTGGTACCCTCGGAAACTGTCTTAATAGAGCACTTAAATTGCATCTCATTTCGTACCCTAATTTTTCTTGTTAACTTCTGCTGCTATTATTTTTGAACACAGATAGTTTGTGGAAACAGAGCTGCCAGAACTAATGTGGGAAGAAGTGTGGTGCTACGCCCAGCTTTTCCCATCAAGGCAGCAAACCTAACGGCTTCTAAGCTCGGCCTTTGCAAATTTATGGCGGGACTGTGCAATGTGAGCCAGAATCCTATTTCAAAGAATCACAGAATCATTGGGGTTGCATATCATCTACTCCAACCCCCTCCTCTTTCCAAGAGCAGGCTACACAGGTGGGTTTTGAACGTCTCCAGTGAAGAGACTCCACAGTTTTCAAAGGTGACTGAGCCAGCTCCCAGAGCACTCTTGGGTGCATCCCATCAGAATGCACCCATGCGTCCCACCAGGACCTATAGGTTCGTGGCCTATGCCTTTCCCAGCTTATCTGTAACTCAGCTGCTGCTTAGGTGTCCCTGAGTTCAGGAACTCCCTGTGCTGCTGAAGCTGCCCCCCCCACCGACTGAGTAATAGAGGAAGCATCAACTTTGCCATATCTGCCAGACCGTTGAAAAAATGCAACAGTGAACCAAATACACAATTATGGTGTCCTGACGAGAAATACAGGGCACATAAAAAGCATTTCTCTGAGATCTGGAGCCACTTTGCATATAACAGGTATATTAGCTTCTTACTACACTGCGACTAGAGAGATGAAATGCTCTAAAACACTACAGGTCCTCTACAAATCTACTTATTCCACCCCCAGTGCTTGTCCTGATTTCAAGTACTTTTACTTCATTAAGTCTTTCCATTAACCTCAGTGGGAGAGTTCTTCAACGTTATCACCAGTTCCCACCACCGCTGCTTAATGGAAATTACCGAAGAAAATACAGCACATATAACATCAAAGCAAAGAGGTAGACAAACATACTGAAGGAGGAAATACACCCGACAGAGGGCAGGCCATAGGCCTTCAGCATTAAGTTCAATTCTGTTTTAATGTTTCCAGATGCATGACAAAGGCTATTAAAAGAGATTGTTTTTGCAGAAGAACTGGAGGAACATCCCATTATCAGTCTTATAAACAACTCATTTCTAATGAGACTACTTTGAGCTGCTACCATCAGTCCAGTGATTCATTGACAGAGAAATCATTACTTAAATGCTGTGTGAAAGAGGAACTACAAAAAAGCAAAGTGTGTAGTAAATAGGTTCCTACAGTCCAACTGATTTGCTTTTACTGAGAGGAAATTTCTGTTACTTCCAGTGCCATTCAGGATGTAATTCCCCCACAGTCACGAGCATCACTGCCTTTTCCAACTGGCTGCTACGAAGCATCTGGAGTGCTACGGGCGGACGCTTCCTGTAGTGAAGTATGAATCTCTTAAAAGCCTCCTATGCGCAGCCCTGGCTGTGAGTAGGCAGCATAGTAGGGGAAGGCCTTGTTGCTCTACAAGCTCTACAGACTGCTACTCCTTCTGAAGACGGGCTTCCTGCTTTGGCACTGAAAAGGTTATGTGCCTATCACTAACGCTGAAAAACATCCACTGTGAAAACTTTCTAAGGTTTACAGGATTTCACACAGACTCTCACCGTCATAACCGAGATTATCCCTGTACTCTGCACATTTGTCAAAGACTAACTGACCTAAAGTAAAATCCATGTAATTTGGGACAGTGCCTCTTCTTTTCAGGTGAACAGGCAGCCGCTACAGTGTCTTTCCTTTAACAAGAGACGATGCGCAAATAGAAATGCATTTTCTTAACTGTCACTGCTAACCACACCTTCTAAACTTGCACTGATTGCAACTGCATTTCTAATTCCTGTAGCAAATAAATCATCAGATTTCATACTCAAACAATCCAATGACTTGAAGAGACACGAAATATGATTTTAGCGTTACAGAGGTCTACACATCAAAATGCTTCTTCCATATACATACAAGAAATACCTAGATTACAGATTTATAATCAGTAAAGCAATATTAGGTGCACTATCCAGATGATTTGTTTTTCTTCCCCCGTAAGAAAGTGGGCGGATCAAGAGAGTGAGTTTGTAATTAGGAAACACAGAAGACAGCATATCCGGTTAATTCAATGAAAAATGAAAAATGAAATTTCATGTCTTCTGTTTTCCAGTTCATATGTTTGCTATTGAGTTCAAACAAATATCACACAAGCACCAAGTTTTTGCCACTCGTTCAGACTTGACAGATTGTTCAGTAAGTGAAACAGTTGTGACTGATGTATTTGTAGTATTTGCAGACACCGAATATGCTGCACAAAAGCTCTCTATGCAGGCCACGTTCAAAATTCCTTTAGCACGTTTACTGTAAGAAATGGGTTTTAGACAAAGCTCTTTCCCTAATTCATTTGGGGTGTTCTTTTCAGCACCCATTACTAGCTGCATTATGATGCTTTATACATACGCCTTTTTTGTTGGTTTGCCTGATGTAACGATTTCTACTTTTTCGCAAAACCTAATATAGCCTCTTACGTTACTAGGAACTATTACAAATATTCCACTGAATTCTTACATTCAAGTGGATTGTTTTCATCATGCAACTGAGGCTGTACCTTTCCGAATAAAGTAAAGGCAAATGAGGTTTGTAAGGAAAATTTGTCATTGTAGTAGGAATACTGCTACGTTTGTGGCAAGTCTAAGGATACAAATAAGTATTGCAGGGTATTGCATAATACATTGCATTATGTATCTCACACTAAAACAGCGAACTGAAGAAAGTGGCAAGTCCTGTCACATTTCTCTATTAATAACTTCCTTGTCCTTTAATCTATATTTGCAAGTGTATACTGACTTCTGGGTGCAACGCTATTTTCGATCGATTGCTATAGAACTCGTTTTAGGGATAAGAGCCTTACGAAGAGGGTATCTTGTAGATTAACAATATGAAGAGAAGAAACTGAAAAAAAATCGTTTCTCTGTAATAAGTTCAACCATGCAATTTGAAAATGGGAATCCAGAACGGGATCACTGTGTCTGAATTGCCCAAACACCGCATTAATTTAGCAGTTAATCAAATCAAGTTTGAGATGGTCAGAATTCTGCCCAAATTGCTAACATTTCTCTGTTAACTGCGCTCTGTTTTCTGTCCGGGGAAAAGGAGCACAAGGACGCCTGAGTACACACTTTATCTCCCGCTTGAATATGTAGGATAAAAAATGTTAACTATACAGAGCTTCATACCTAACATCTGTTCTTCTCTGGCCTTAGCCTCATTACTGGGAATGAAGCCAGGGATCATTGCTCCCAAGCGCTGTTTCTGATAGTTTGGATTAAACTAAAATCTTTGTTTGCATTACTGTGAACATCAAGAAGAAAAAAATGACCATGTCCTCTCTGTTGTCTTCAAAACTGAATGGGACTCAGCAAGAACAGGATCAAGCAAGACTAGAAAAATGTGCCTGTTCACACTACAATGCCTTGTTATACCACAACATCTCTCATACACACACTTTTCTACGTTGTACACTCTGCTGTATATTGATCTTCATATTGTCTTTCACAAACTTGTGAGGTAGCAAGGTGCACACCAAATCAACTGCCCCAAGCCTTTAGCTTTTTTGTTAGTCCCTGTACTTTCATTAACAATATACAGCTTATTTTACCACAAAAATAAAGTGGGGCACAAAATTAAGCAGATTAATGCATACATTTATTAGAGCTTTTCACACACATAAGGGTATGGAAGCCGCATTCTCAAAATAATTTGTTTTATTTAGTGTTTCATATTTGGTAATCAAAACAAGATCAGTAACTCCATGCAGAACTTCGGCTGCAGCAGAAATTACGACAAATGATGCAAAGTCAGGTGGACCACGAATGCATCCGCACAATGAAGGTTGTCCATAAGGACATATCTGAGGAGTATCTATTCAGCGCACCACCGACTACTTGTGTTCCATGATGGAGCCCCAAGGCATGAAAATTACAGTTAATTTTTTTTTTTAATGACAAAAATATTTGCCGTGTTTTACAGAAAATATAGTCCCAAAACTGCAGACAAGATGCTGCAGCTTTGGTTGAAATGAGGATCACAGAATCACAGAATCCCAAGGGTTGGAAGGGACCTCAAAAGATCATCTAGTCCAGAGGAGGTAAAGTCTATCCTTCTTTAACTGCTAGACGCTCTCCCTCTCCAAATTAAGTTTCTAGTTCAGTGATGACAAAGCTAGAGGTAATGAAAATGATGCAATTATATCCTATTGCAAAGCACAGTTCTCTGCTGGAAGTGTTTTGTTCCAAAACCTGCATGGTTGAAGTAACGAACGTACACCGTAACCTAAGTAAAGGCCTTACCTGAGTCCAACACAGCACTAAGCTGTAGGACTTCTTAGGTATCGTCGTCACCCATTCTAATATCTTCGAGTTTTAACTTTCTTTAAGAAGTTAACATCTAGCTAACATCTTGCACTTGTAAACCATATGAAGTTTTGAGACAGTTTGTAAACAGCAGCATTGGTCACCCTGCTTTACCAGGGTTTGTCAGAGGGCAGATGAGGAAGTGTAGAAATAAAAATAGCAAAAATAAAAGAGCCAAACAACAAAAACCAACAGTTTGATCGACGAACATTGCGAGTAGATATCGGTATATGCACTTTGCCGACAAGACTACTGCGTCACTTCTGCTGCATTCTAGATATAGAATTTTGCTGCCTACGTAGGAACATTATCTACCATCAGAAGCAGATGTTCAACTGTGGAAAAGTGCTCTTCATAACAAAGCTTGCATGTCTGCTTTTTTTTTTGCGTGATGATTCTTTGCAGTGAGCTGCCAAAATGACAAACTACACTGTGAGTGCTCTCGTCCGTCTATTGTCAATCCTATACAAGCATTGGTAGCTGTGACGTAATTCATACTAGATACCAATTTTTTGCAACAAGCTACGTGACTGTTACCAGAGAGGCTGGGACCAAAAGACGGCAAAGCGTCATGGAATCATAGATAAAACCATGGAATCGTGGAATATTTAAGTTTGGAAAGGATCATGGAGTTCCAGCCCTCACTGCAACTTCACAGACAGTAGGAAAAATGATTTATTCATGACACTCAACGCTGCAACTACAGGAAGTATTCAACTGCACCAAACCCTTCTATAATGAAATTCCTCTTTCAGAGGCACTTTTCTGCTTTATATATCCCACAGGTTGCTTGCATTAATCGCAACGAAAGACGTGCTTTGAAAGGAAAATGTCATCCTATTTCTCACTGTCACGTCATCTCAATTTCTCAGAGTTCCACAAAAAAAGACATCTTCCAAAAAAGTTTTCAATTATTGTAGTTTTGTTCAGTGCCAGGAAATAACTGGCATATAATTATAACCTAAATAAGTTGGCAAGACCTGTCAACTGTAATCTGCGAACGAGAAATCTACAGCCAGTTTTCTTTCTTTCTTTCTTTCTTTCTTCTCCCACCTTTCCTCTTTATTAGCAATCAAAGCAAGCCAAAGGAGGGAATTTCTTTTTCTCTTGTTAGGGGGTTATTCCGCTGCTCTTCTATTTCTAGATTTGCTTTTGACTACAGTGGGAACTCCATATTGGCTGTTCAGGATTTTATGCTCATCTAGCCTCCTGGGGACAATGCATTTTTATAAATTCTATGAATGTCACTGAGGCTGCCCCTGAGATTTTATCTGCCTTCCTGTTTCGCAAGTATAATCTTACTGTAATGCCATTTTCTATGTTGAACAAATGTCCTCATTCATTTCATGACAGAAATGAAAAGAAGGCAAATGAGCTTGCTCATGTGGAAAGACTGTTATACAGTTTTGTCATAACACTATCAACACAGCCTCACAGAAAAACTGCTTTTAAAATGTTGCAAGCACAAGTTAAGAAACGCAACACTAAATTTGTTCTAGAAAAAAGATGACCCACTTGATATGATGTCATCACCATACGAAAAATATATGTAGATGCATTTGTGTTGCAAATGGCAAGCTCAGTTCTTGGACACATCTATTCATTTCTTGCTGCTGCAGTAAATCGCAGGCAGTGTGTTGCTACAGTGCACTCTCTTTGATCTAAATAAATCCAAAAGTTCAAGCTGAGAAATAAATGCTGAATTATGAGGTTTTAGCTGAGAGTTCAAGCAGCAAAAATATATCCCCTTATGTGTACACCAGTATTATCCTTCTTGTCACTTCATGATGAAGGTCGCACTTGGCTTCAGCAAGCAATCAAGCCAAGCTTGAGAATTAAAGGAAGCATAGTGCAATGACTAGAGTGGCTGTAAAGGGCTTGTGCCACCATGTTCTGGCCACAGGTTACCCATAGGGCCTATTGCATGGTTCACTCTTTTCCTGCAGTGTAGTACACAATGCCATAAACATATCTTCTTCGGACACAGCCTGGAGATAACATCAAGCCACTGAAAACACTGTGAGCTTCGTGTATCTCCATTCAGAGAACGATCAGACTTAGCAACTCCAGATCTAACAACACTGGATGTCAGCTCCTCAGCAAAGTGGTTGGTTTTTTACCTACTAACAATACACGACAGGCTCTCCGTTTCTAGATAAATAATGCTACCATGGGGTATCGAAGATGGAAACAGCCCAGGCAGACACAGTGGAAAGCCATAAGAAGCACTATGTTCCCATGCTGAAAGGGAGGAGTAGCTCCAAAAAGGTGGATCAAGAGAGAAAATTCAAAGAAAATATCTGATCTCCTAACCTAACAAGTTCCACATTTAAAGCCAAATCGTTGCAATTCGTGGTTAGTGAAAGCACTCAGGCTACTGCTGACTCATGAATAAAGAATTGCAGAGCTCCAAGGGTTTGGTGGGGGGAAATGGGCAAGTGACTTCAGTAGATAAAGTTTCTGCATTTACCTACCTTTCCAATTTCACCATTCATTTTGTCTCCTAGATCCATTTTAATAAGTAATTGGCTGTACTCTTTCGCTGCTGTTACTTAAGATTAATATATTTCCTTCTTCGTCCACAAGAAACCGTGTACCGCGTGTGCAGTATTAGAGAAGGAATTGAACTCCTCTTTTTCTGGAAGTTTAGGATTTTGAGAAATCTGTTCAGACTTCTGGCATTCTAATGGATATTAGAACTAGAAACACAACTAGAAGCACACCAAATTATTTAAAAGAAGGAACGTAAAATTTTGAATGTAGACAGGAGCTATGAAATGACATGAAACAGCAGGAGAGAAAAAAGTGTTTGTTAAAAAAGCATGCTGGGATGTATAAGCAGGATCAAATCTGCGTGGGATACAAAGTAATCCTTCTGCTTCACTCAGTATTGGTATTGATTCAACACAGAAACTCCAGAAAACAATGGAAGTATTTGTAAAATTCTAAAAAACATGACTAGTGAGAAAAATCAAATTGCTGTTATTTGGATGGACAGAAATAGATTGAGAACATGTTGTAAACTGACAATTAGTTGTCCTTTTACAAGCGTAATTATGATAATTAGATTACAAGGGCTACAGCATTTGCTGAATATTAGCAGTTAGAATCAGAGATGTGGGTTTACTGTAGGTCTAACTACATATAGCAAATGCATATTCAGAGGCAGTAATCTGTACTACGTTTTCTTAGATGTTATTGAAATATTTTTCATACCATCTCTGGGCATTTTCAATCGTGATTTCTCAAGGTAGCCCACAAGGTAGCTACAAATGTAGCCAAAATATGCATCACTACCTGCTAATTACAATTTTTTACAACAAATAATACATGGTATGAACAATATTTCAATAACATTTAAGAAAATGTAGCATGTTTCTCTAGCTAGCACCTGCCTCCAAAATTAAAAAACATCCCATGTGCCTTGTCAGCTTATTTATGGCTGAGAATATTCACCAATTGTAGGAATATTCAGCAATATCATAATTACGCTTGTAAAAGGACAACTAATTGTCAGTTTACAACATGTTCTCAATCTATTTCTGTCCATCCAAATAACAGCAATTTGATTTTTCTCACTAGTCATGTTTTTTAGAATTTTACAAATACTTCCATTGTTTTCTGGAGTTTCTGTGTTGAATCAATACCAATACTGAGTGAAGCAGAAGGATTACTTTGTATCCCACGCAGATTTGATCCTGCTTATACATCCCAGCATGCTTTTTTAACAAACACTTTTTTCTCTCCTGCTGTTTCATGTCATTTCATAGCTCCTGTCTACATTCAAAATTTTACGTTCCTTCTTTTAAATAATTTGGTGTGCTTCTAGTTGTGTTTCTAGTTCTAATATCCATTAGAATGCCAGAAGTCTGAACAGATTTCTCAAAATCCTAAACTTCCAGAAAAAGAGGAGTTCAATTCCTTCTCTAATACTGCACACGCGGTACACGGTTTCTTGTGGACGAAGAAGGAAATATATTAATCTTAAGTAACAGCAGCGAAAGAGTACAGCCAATTACTTATTAAAATGGATCTAGGAGACAAAATGAATGGTGAAATTGGAAAGGTAGGTAAATGCAGAAACTTTATCTACTGAAGTCACTTGCCCATTTCCCCCCACCAAACCCTTGGAGCTCTGCAATTCTTTATTCATGAGTCAGCAGTAGCCTGAGTGCTTTCACTAACCACGAATTGCAACGATTTGGCTTTAAATGTGGAACTTGTTAGGTTAGGAGATCAGATATTTTCTTTGAATTTTCTCTCTTGATCCACCTTTTTGGAGCTACTCCTCCCTTTCAGCATGGGAACATAGTGCTTCTTATGGCTTTCCACTGTGTCTGCCTGGGCTGTTTCCATCTTCGATACCCCATGGTAGCATTATTTATCTAGAAACGGAGAGCCTGTCGTGTATTGTTAGTAGGTAAAAAACCAACCACTTTGCTGAGGAGCTGACATCCAGTGTTGTTAGATCTGGAGTTGCTAAGTCTGATCGTTCTCTGAATGGAGATACACGAAGCTCACAGTGTTTTCAGTGGCTTGATGTTATCTCCAGGCTGTGTCCGAAGAAGATATGTTTATGGCATTGTGTACTACACTGCAGGAAAAGAGTGAACCATGCAATAGGCCCTATGGGTAACCTGTGGCCAGAACATGGTGGCACAAGCCCTTTACAGCCACTCTAGTCATTGCACTATGCTTCCTTTAATTCTCAAGCTTGGCTTGATTGCTTGCTGAAGCCAAGTGCGACCTTCATCATGAAGTGACAAGAAGGATAATACTGGTGTACACATAAGGGGATATATTTTTGCTGCTTGAACTCTCAGCTAAAACCTCATAATTCAGCATTTATTTCTCAGCTTGAACTTTTGGATTTATTTAGATCAAAGAGAGTGCACTGTAGCAACACACTGCCTGCGATTTACTGCAGCAGCAAGAAATGAATAGATGTGTCCAAGAACTGAGCTTGCCATTTGCAACACAAATGCATCTACATATATTTTTCGTATGGTGATGACATCATATCAAGTGGGTCATCTTTTTTCTAGAACAAATTTAGTGTTGCGTTTCTTAACTTGTGCTTGCAACATTTTAAAAGCAGTTTTTCTGTGAGGCTGTGTTGATAGTGTTATGACAAAACTGTATAACAGTCTTTCCACATGAGCAAGCTCATTTGCCTTCTTTTCATTTCTGTCATGAAATGAATGAGGACATTTGTTCAACATAGAAAATGGCATTACAGTAAGATTATACTTGCGAAACAGGAAGGCAGATAAAATCTCAGGGGCAGCCTCAGTGACATTCATAGAATTTATAAAAATGCATTGTCCCCAGGAGGCTAGATGAGCATAAAATCCTGAACAGCCAATATGGAGTTCCCACTGTAGTCAAAAGCAAATCTAGAAATAGAAGAGCAGCGGAATAACCCCCTAACAAGAGAAAAAGAAATTCCCTCCTTTGGCTTGCTTTGATTGCTAATAAAGAGGAAAGGTGGGAGAAGAAAGAAAGAAAGAAAGAAAGAAAACTGGCTGTAGATTTCTCGTTCGCAGATTACAGTTGACAGGTCTTGCCAACTTATTTAGGTTATAATTATATGCCAGTTATTTCCTGGCACTGAACAAAACTACAATAATTGAAAACTTTTTTGGAAGATGTCTTTTTTTGTGGAACTCTGAGAAATTGAGATGACGTGACAGTGAGAAATAGGATGACATTTTCCTTTCAAAGCACGTCTTTCGTTGCGATTAATGCAAGCAACCTGTGGGATATATAAAGCAGAAAAGTGCCTCTGAAAGAGGAATTTCATTATAGAAGGGTTTGGTGCAGTTGAATACTTCCTGTAGTTGCAGCGTTGAGTGTCATGAATAAATCATTTTTCCTACTGTCTGTGAAGTTGCAGTGAGGGCTGGAACTCCATGATCCTTTCCAAACTTAAATATTCCACGATTCCATGGTTTTATCTATGATTCCATGACGCTTTGCCGTCTTTTGGTCCCAGCCTCTCTGGTAACAGTCACGTAGCTTGTTGCAAAAAATTGGTATCTAGTATGAATTACGTCACAGCTACCAATGCTTGTATAGGATTGACAATAGACGGACGAGAGCACTCACAGTGTAGTTTGTCATTTTGGCAGCTCACTGCAAAGAATCATCACGCAAAAAAAAAAGCAGACATGCAAGCTTTGTTATGAAGAGCACTTTTCCACAGTTGAACATCTGCTTCTGATGGTAGATAATGTTCCTACGTAGGCAGCAAAATTCTATATCTAGAATGCAGCAGAAGTGACGCAGTAGTCTTGTCGGCAAAGTGCATATACCGATATCTACTCGCAATGTTCGTCGATCAAACTGTTGGTTTTTGTTGTTTGGCTCTTTTATTTTTGCTATTTTTATTTCTACACTTCCTCATCTGCCCTCTGACAAACCCTGGTAAAGCAGGGTGACCAATGCTGCTGTTTACAAACTGTCTCAAAACTTCATATGGTTTACAAGTGCAAGATGTTAGCTAGATGTTAACTTCTTAAAGAAAGTTAAAACTCGAAGATATTAGAATGGGTGACGACGATACCTAAGAAGTCCTACAGCTTAGTGCTGTGTTGGACTCAGGTAAGGCCTTTACTTAGGTTACGGTGTACGTTCGTTACTTCAACCATGCAGGTTTTGGAACAAAACACTTCCAGCAGAGAACTGTGCTTTGCAATAGGATATAATTGCATCATTTTCATTACCTCTAGCTTTGTCATCACTGAACTAGAAACTTAATTTGGAGAGGGAGAGCGTCTAGCAGTTAAAGAAGGATAGACTTTACCTCCTCTGGACTAGATGATCTTTTGAGGTCCCTTCCAACCCTTGGGATTCTGTGATTCTGTGATCCTCATTTCAACCAAAGCTGCAGCATCTTGTCTGCAGTTTTGGGACTATATTTTCTGTAAAACACGGCAAATATTTTTGTCATTAAAAAAAAAATTAACTGTAATTTTCATGCCTTGGGGCTCCATCATGGAACACAAGTAGTCGGTGGTGCGCTGAATAGATACTCCTCAGATATGTCCTTATGGACAACCTTCATTGTGCGGATGCATTCGTGGTCCACCTGACTTTGCATCATTTGTCGTAATTTCTGCTGCAGCCGAAGTTCTGCATGGAGTTACTGATCTTGTTTTGATTACCAAATATGAAACACTAAATAAAACAAATTATTTTGAGAATGCGGCTTCCATACCCTTATGTGTGTGAAAAGCTCTAATAAATGTATGCATTAATCTGCTTAATTTTGTGCCCCACTTTATTTTTGTGGTAAAATAAGCTGTATATTGTTAATGAAAGTACAGGGACTAACAAAAAAGCTAAAGGCTTGGGGCAGTTGATTTGGTGTGCACCTTGCTACCTCACAAGTTTGTGAAAGACAATATGAAGATCAATATACAGCAGAGTGTACAACGTAGAAAAGTGTGTGTATGAGAGATGTTGTGGTATAACAAGGCATTGTAGTGTGAACAGGCACATTTTTCTAGTCTTGCTTGATCCTGTTCTTGCTGAGTCCCATTCAGTTTTGAAGACAACAGAGAGGACATGGTCATTTTTTTCTTCTTGATGTTCACAGTAATGCAAACAAAGATTTTAGTTTAATCCAAACTATCAGAAACAGCGCTTGGGAGCAATGATCCCTGGCTTCATTCCCAGTAATGAGGCTAAGGCCAGAGAAGAACAGATGTTAGGTATGAAGCTCTGTATAGTTAACATTTTTTATCCTACATATTCAAGCGGGAGATAAAGTGTGTACTCAGGCGTCCTTGTGCTCCTTTTCCCCGGACAGAAAACAGAGCGCAGTTAACAGAGAAATGTTAGCAATTTGGGCAGAATTCTGACCATCTCAAACTTGATTTGATTAACTGCTAAATTAATGCGGTGTTTGGGCAATTCAGACACAGTGATCCCGTTCTGGATTCCCATTTTCAAATTGCATGGTTGAACTTATTACAGAGAAACGATTTTTTTTCAGTTTCTTCTCTTCATATTGTTAATCTACAAGATACCCTCTTCGTAAGGCTCTTATCCCTAAAACGAGTTCTATAGCAATCGATCGAAAATAGCGTTGCACCCAGAAGTCAGTATACACTTGCAAATATAGATTAAAGGACAAGGAAGTTATTAATAGAGAAATGTGACAGGACTTGCCACTTTCTTCAGTTCGCTGTTTTAGTGTGAGATACATAATGCAATGTATTATGCAATACCCTGCAATACTTATTTGTATCCTTAGACTTGCCACAAACGTAGCAGTATTCCTACTACAATGACAAATTTCCTTACAAACCTCATTTGCCTTTACTTTATTCGGAAAGGTACAGCCTCAGTTGCATGATGAAAACAATCCACTTGAATGTAGAATTCAGTGGAATATTTGTAATAGTTCCTAGTAACGTAAGAGGCTATATTAGGTTTGCGAAAAAGTAGAAATCGTTACATCAGGCAAACCAACAAAAAAGGCGTATGTATAAAGCATCATAATGCAGCTAGTAATGGGTGCTGAAAAGAACACCCCAAATGAATTAGGGAAAGAGCTTTGTCTAAAACCCATTTCTTACAGTAAACGTGCTAAAGGAATTTTGAACGTGGCCTGCATAGAGAGCTTTTGTGCAGCATATTCGGTGTCTGCAAATACTACAAATACATCAGTCACAACTGTTTCACTTACTGAACAATCTGTCAAGTCTGAACGAGTGGCAAAAACTTGGTGCTTGTGTGATATTTGTTTGAACTCAATAGCAAACATATGAACTGGAAAACAGAAGACATGAAATTTCATTTTTCATTTTTCATTGAATTAACCGGATATGCTGTCTTCTGTGTTTCCTAATTACAAACTCACTCTCTTGATCCGCCACTTTCTTATGGGGGAAGAAAAACAAATCATCTGGATAGTGCACCTAATATTGCTTTACTGATTATAAATCTGTAATCTAGGTATTTCTTGTATGTATATGGAAGAAGCATTTTGATGTGTAGACCTCTGTAACGCTAAAATCATATTTCGTGTCTCTTCAAGTCATTGGATTGTTTGAGTATGAAATCTGATGATTTATTTGCTACAGGAATTAGAAATGCAGTTGCAATCAGTGCAAGTTTAGAAGGTGTGGTTAGCAGTGACAGTTAAGAAAATGCATTTCTATTTGCGCATCGTCTCTTGTTAAAGGAAAGACACTGTAGCGGCTGCCTGTTCACCTGAAAAGAAGAGGCACTGTCCCAAATTACATGGATTTTACTTTAGGTCAGTTAGTCTTTGACAAATGTGCAGAGTACAGGGATAATCTCGGTTATGACGGTGAGAGTCTGTGTGAAATCCTGTAAACCTTAGAAAGTTTTCACAGTGGATGTTTTTCAGCGTTAGTGATAGGCACATAACCTTTTCAGTGCCAAAGCAGGAAGCCCGTCTTCAGAAGGAGTAGCAGTCTGTAGAGCTTGTAGAGCAACAAGGCCTTCCCCTACTATGCTGCCTACTCACAGCCAGGGCTGCGCATAGGAGGCTTTTAAGAGATTCATACTTCACTACAGGAAGCGTCCGCCCGTAGCACTCCAGATGCTTCGTAGCAGCCAGTTGGAAAAGGCAGTGATGCTCGTGACTGTGGGGGAATTACATCCTGAATGGCACTGGAAGTAACAGAAATTTCCTCTCAGTAAAAGCAAATCAGTTGGACTGTAGAACCTATTTACTACACACTTTGCTTTTTTGTAGTTCCTCTTTCACACAGCATTTAAGTAATGATTTCTCTGTCAATGAATCACTGGACTGATGGTAGCAGCTCAAAGTAGTCTCATTAGAAATGAGTTGTTTATAAGACTGATAATGGGATGTTCCTCCAGTTCTTCTGCAAAAACAATCTCTTTTAATAGCCTTTGTCATGCATCTGGAAACATTAAAACAGAATTGAACTTAATGCTGAAGGCCTATGGCCTGCCCTCTGTCGGGTGTATTTCCTCCTTCAGTATGTTTGTCTACCTCTTTGCTTTGATGTTATATGTGCTGTATTTTCTTCGGTAATTTCCATTAAGCAGCGGTGGTGGGAACTGGTGATAACGTTGAAGAACTCTCCCACTGAGGTTAATGGAAAGACTTAATGAAGTAAAAGTACTTGAAATCAGGACAAGCACTGGGGGTGGAATAAGTAGATTTGTAGAGGACCTGTAGTGTTTTAGAGCATTTCATCTCTCTAGTCGCAGTGTAGTAAGAAGCTAATATACCTGTTATATGCAAAGTGGCTCCAGATCTCAGAGAAATGCTTTTTATGTGCCCTGTATTTCTCGTCAGGACACCATAATTGTGTATTTGGTTCACTGTTGCATTTTTTCAACGGTCTGGCAGATATGGCAAAGTTGATGCTTCCTCTATTACTCAGTCGGTGGGGGGGGCAGCTTCAGCAGCACAGGGAGTTCCTGAACTCAGGGACACCTAAGCAGCAGCTGAGTTACAGATAAGCTGGGAAAGGCATAGGCCACGAACCTATAGGTCCTGGTGGGACGCATGGGTGCATTCTGATGGATGCACCCAAGAGTGCTCTGGGAGCTGGCTCAGTCACCTTTGAAAACTGTGGAGTCTCTTCACTGGAGACGTTCAAAACCCACCTGTGTAGCCTGCTCTTGGAAAGAGGAGGGGGTTGGAGTAGATGATATGCAACCCCAATGATTCTGTGATTCTTTGAAATAGGATTCTGGCTCACATTGCACAGTCCCGCCATAAATTTGCAAAGGCCGAGCTTAGAAGCCGTTAGGTTTGCTGCCTTGATGGGAAAAGCTGGGCGTAGCACCACACTTCTTCCACATTAGTTCTGGCAGCTCTGTTTCCACAAACTATCTGTGTTCAAAAATAATAGCAGCAGAAGTTAACAAGAAAAATTAGGGTACGAAATGAGATGCAATTTAAGTGCTCTATTAAGACAGTTTCCGAGGGTACCAACATTTGTTTTGCCATAGCCATCAGTTAAAAGAGAGTCAAATCAAAGTTATGATAGCCAGCTTTATTCTTAAATTCTCGAAGATAACATCAATTCAACTTAATATCTTTCATATATTGCTTGCAAGAGTACTATCTTTTCACAGTGAATTTGATGCAGATCAGTAACTCAGTTTTGTGTATTTAAGAAGCATCGCTAATAACAATTATGTAGCCAATG
The DNA here is from genome assembly GCF_037157495.1 of Lathamus discolor. Taxonomy (NCBI): domain Eukaryota; kingdom Metazoa; phylum Chordata; class Aves; order Psittaciformes; family Psittacidae; genus Lathamus; species Lathamus discolor. Next base: position 44,596,231 of record NC_088909.1, on the reverse strand, counting down.
TTAACTACTCTCAACAAAAAAAAAAAAAAAAAAAAGAATTTGTACATCTTATAAAGTTACAAAAAAAATGTTAAGAAATCACTTAAGTCCAATAAGCATGCATCAGAGATATCCTTGAAGAGACTGCGTAACACTTGGTTCTATGACTACAACTAAATGCACTCCCACTAAATGTTATATCCCTTCCCCCCTCCCTCCCCCCCCAAAAAAAAACAAACCCAAAAACCACAATATAGTGTTTGAAATCGCAGAGGCTGTCCAGAAACATGTTATATAGTAGTTTTATTGTAACACTAAGATAATTAGACACAGCCTTATCCTGTGATGACACTGTATTTGTCCGCTAGTACAAAGTACTGACCTTATTCACTAAAACTAAACCGTATAGTTCTGTTCTAATTCATTTAGTGCAGTGAATTAGTATTTTTGGCTTCTCTTGCCCTTTAAATTTTAAGTCAGATTTCTGAAATTAATTGTTATAAATCAATTCTAAATTAACTTAAAAGGAACCTGAACTGCCTTATCCAGAAAAATTCCCCCCTCCCCCTTTTTTATTTTTTCCCTTTAAAAAACCCTAAAAAGTCTTACATTATCTGTTATTTTTACAGTTCTTCATGTTACAGAATCCCATAAAATACTTTTGTTTACCCCTTTCCGAACAGGGCCACTGTAGCAAATGCAAACATTGAGCCTTTCTGTGACTAAGGCTGGTTGCTGCCCACAGACTGCCACAGACTAGCCTGCAGCCTCCTAATTGAGGAAGCATCACTCAATCAGCCCAAACATTTCTTGAAACGTATTATATTCTGTCCCTGACGGAGCATATATCTGGATATTTTGTGTATTAAGAAGTCAGTCATTAAGCCTCCATTTTATCTACTAACCCTGGATAGATGAATGTATCCAAACTTCATTACATTGCCACAGGTTATGCCATCCTAGACACGTAGGAGCATCTGGGAACTCACAGGTAAGGAAGCACAAAGCCCTGTTGTCTATTTCACTTGATTATAGGCTGATAGATCTCAAAGTTGGTAACTTCCAGGCTCCTGGTAATATCCCTTCTTCCAAACAACAGCAGAGCCCAAAAGCAAAATAACCATCATCAAGTTTTAAAAAGAAACACAGCCAGCTATGCCCTTTAGACTGAACTTACGCTCAAAAAAACCAGGGAGACAAATCCTGCTTCTAGACAGAAGCACACGGCACCATTCCCTTTAAAGTTTGAAAAGTTTTCATGCAGTGCCAAAGTGTCAGAAATTCATCAGAAGGGCAGGTCTCCACTCTGGTGTTCTTGAGCAGCCCTTGAGAAAAATAGTGTCATCCTGTCTTGCAGACAAACAACAACTTAAATGCTTCTAATTTTAAAGCATTTTGGAGTCCTGCTTATTTCTCGGAGTATTTGATCATGTCATGGCGTACACAAGCAGAAGTCTAGTTGCAAGCAGCTCAAGCTGCAGATGCGAATATTACGACTATATCATCCTACAATCCAAAGCAGCGATAAGAGTCTCAGCTCCTTGTGGTAGCCATTGTAATTTAAGCCACATGTAGTACTAGGAGTTTGTGATTTAATTGAAACAGGCTGCCATAAGTGAGAAGAGCAAAACAGCTATAAGAGATTAAACAGGAAGCATGCTAATTGGGAACATAGACTAGGATTATAAATTGTCAGCATCACTCTTCAATTAAGTGTAGGATCTGGGACCTGGGTCCTTTGGTGGTTTGTTGTTTTGTTGTTTTTTGGTTTTTTTTCTCTGATTTCGACACCTCCAGAAGCAGTACATCAGCCAGATTCACTCCTACCTGTATTTTGGTACTAATTACTTGCAACCCAGCCAAACAGGAAGCCCCTGCACAGCATGAAGACTCTGCACCAGCTGCAAGAGTCACAGGCTACGTGTAAGTAAAAGGAAAGACAGAAGCACCTATTCTACCGAACACAGCAAAGCAGAAGGAACTGTGAAACTGCCCACCTCTCCAGCAAGGAGTTGGAGCTTACCTTCATGCTGTGCTTGTTCATATCTGACCTTACAGCAAGTAGAGGTGATGGGGATCTTCCTGATAATGCCTCCAAAATCACAGATACTATTTCGTTCTACCTCTTCCACTCAATACTTTGTCTCCATTAGTAAATGCAACCCAAATCTCAACATTTACAGTTCCTTTAAGCAGTAAATAGGTACATTCTAGTTTCCCCACAGACCACTGAGAAGATGCTCCAGCACGCCGCAGGACAATTCAGTGCAAAGCCACCTCAGGCCAGGTCAGCACAAAGCTATTATCAATTGA